>NC_090444.1:1618342092-1618646979 GCF_031143425.1 Pleurodeles waltl
TGTAGAAGGAAAGGCATCTGAATAATTACATGAACATGGTGAGGACCATTATGCAGAACTGGTCCCTGATCTCAAGAGGGATGAAAAATGTTGGCCCCCGTAGAAATCCCTGTTAGCTCATGGGTCAGATTTACCAGGTGGCAAATGTTTAGCGCTCCATGTATTCATCAGATACAATAAATCCTGCACCTGCTCAATCTTTTCTAGGTAGATAAGAGTGATATATACTGGGAAAAATGTCTGGGAAAATTCTGGGAAATCGAGATCTTGGTGTAGAGAGCACCAACATATGCATGCTATGCCCCATTTTAAACAGATAAACGTGTATTATATGTTCAATATAACTCCCAATAAATTGCAGTTCCCAAAAGTATCAGAATTTGTTAGTGCAATAATAATCTTCAAATCCACTGCCACATTCATAATCTAGGTATTGAGGTATAATCGAAGCTAAAGACCTTAAGCGTAGCTTAACAGCACATTCAATCCTAAAAGGTGCTATTGATGAAGACTGGTGCAATTGACAAAAACTGGGGTAAATTGCACTTCTGGCAATAAATTAATTTGAACTTATCTGTCTGGTAGCAGTCACAGTGAGCACACAGGCTTAACTTAGAGACAATATGTAAAGTATCTATGCAGTACCTAACCAGCAATAAAGTCAAAACACAACAAAATGAACATCTCAAACCAACTTAGAAAAAAATAGAGTGTGTTTTGTTCAATAAAATAACACCATAACAGCACAAATCTAATAAGGGGAACCAGAGATTTTTAAAAGCTTTAAATTAAACTAGCACCAAACAGCATTAAGCACCACTATGGTCAAAATGTTGTGGTAGATCGGGACATAGGCTTGATTTGAGGCCAAATATGATGGAGTGTCGGTGAGATACAGGGACCGGGTTTGGCCAAGTAGGAGGTTTTACAAAAATGGAAGTCCAAAATCTTCATCAGGGCAAGGCAGCAGGATCTCGCTGAGGAGGGCTTTATGAGGTCAGATATTAATTTTGGAAGTCCCAAAGAAGGTAGATTTTTGGTGGGAAATCTCCAAGCAGGGGAAATTTGAATTTCACACCCAGAGAAGGTCCCATGCTGGCCAGATAGGTTTGGCACCTTTACCTGGTTAAGAACTCTTTTTTCACACTTAGACACTTTGTTGGAGCGTAGATTTCTCCAGCAAGTCAAAGCTGCAGGTTATTGCTGAAGTTGACTTCACAAGCCTGGATACAGTTTCTGTGAGATTCCTCTGCAGAGCGTGTGCTGTCACAAAAAAGTCCTTAGCAGGAGAAACTGAGGTCTTTATCCCAGCTGAAACAAACCTTGGTAAATTTGGCTTTGTAGGTTTGTCCCGGTCCTCCAGAGGTCCTTGGCACCAAAAAGTGTCTAAGCCATAAGTTTTTAGGGGTAGAATGAGAAGTGCAGCCAGAGACAGCCAAGGGTTCCAGGACTATGGTAACAGCACTTGATGGTCAGGGTTACTCCAGCTTGAACAGGTCAGCCTTATGACCCTTGGAGTCCACTTCGTGTCCTGGGCCACAGCACAGAGAGCATGAGGCCATTCCTTTAGGGCTGTTTCTCAGGTCACAGGCAACAGGTCTAGCCTTCTTCTGATCTTCCTCAGGGCCAGAAAGTGTTCTGATAAGTGTATCTGGGGTGCCACATTTATGCCTAGCACCCACTTGTCGGTGGGGATACTTCCTGGCTCCTCCCTAACCAATGGGGTAAAAGCTCCCAGAGTTTTGCAGTCCAGATTTGTACCATTTTCTCTCTGTTCTACTGCAAACAATCCCACAGTGCACTCTTTGCCTAAGTCCAAGATAGTAAAACTCTTCTCCCCTTGTCCAGAGTGTGTGCCCACACAAAGGTGTGGCCAGGGTAATCAGCAGCCCCTCCTCTATGGTCAGTCCAAACCAGTTCTGGAGGTAGGTCCCTTCCCATTGCAAAGGGTGCCTGCTTGACTGGGGGAACTAAAGAAGGTTCCTGTCTAGTTTAAAATATATTTCTCTAATGTATCTCACTTTCCTTAGTTAACCTGTAAAAACTTTGCCAGTGGATGAACTTTACTACATTCTCAGCAGTATCTACACTTGGAGCTTTCATGTGCAGTACACAAGTGTGGGATATACACTTACAAATCTCTGAAAATACCTCACTATGGGGGCATTTAGACTCATCACTTCAGAACTGGTGCTTAACTCTCCATAGCAAAATATTAGTACTGGGTATTTGTTCCGCCTATTTGTGATATCTGTGGAAAGTAATTTGGTCTAACATACATGAGCAAGCTAGTTTCCCTCCTGTTTTGTGTGCCACCACTTACTTAATATTTTTTAAAAACAATGGCATAAGGGAAGACAGACATTTCTAAAAAAATCTTCGTTTTTTGTGGTTCTTAATAATGGACCAGAATTACTGATTAGTGTGAGACACAGAGGTCCATGATTCTGCTAGAGGGCGAAGTTTAGGCCACTGATATTAAATAGCGCTGGAATTAGGGGACTTTTGTGATCACCCAAGTGATATTTTCTATAACCTGATTTTTGAAGCTAGGTTCACAGCTGAACACTGTACTTTTGTGAAAAAAGTTATTTTGTGGATAAAGTGCCTGTGCAGAATGACGCAGGAAATACTGCAGGCTGAATAATGAGATGGATTTCTAGTAGTTGTTGCTCATCCTTCATCAATGACATCTTATAATTAATTTTTTGGAAAGAGTGAACAAAGCACTGTGGTTTCTGCAGAGTGGGAACTATGTACTCAATTCCAGTCCCGATTAGATATGTCAGGATTCAAAGACTATTCTTTATGTTGTGTAGGGAACGCAAGCACACATAACATACTGGAACCATATTGAGCTCTAAGTGCCACAATTGCAAGACTCAGCCTACAATAATTGCAGACAATGCAGCCCGACAGGAATACAACCTCATGACTGCCAATTGTTTTGTAATACTAAAACAAAATTAATGACTTCAGATTACATTTTGGTAGTGTGACCAGGAGCCGATGAAATGGGCAAATTAAGAGAGAGAGATTAAACTATAAGACTCCCAGGAAAGTGTTTTAAAAATTGTCGAGTAAAGACAAACAAAATATAATGCTGAAATGATGTGCAAAGCTAATAATGCCCTGAACATGAATACATGCAAAACTTAGAAGGCCATCAGTCAAATGTGGTACGCCTGAAATATCTAGACGCTGACACGTTCTATTTAACTAAGCTAAAGAAAATGTAGGGAAGGCACAAGCCTGATCTTCACCTTTGAGAGAATGTTTTTTCATGATGAATAGTTGCACAAAATGTTTTCTTTTCGTTTATCCAGATGTATCTAGTTCTAAAAGACCACTGTTAGTGGATAACCAGACTTGTTATTTAGAAGGTTAGATGTAAACGTTCACTCACAAGAATGTAGTCTTGCATAGGAGGATGAATCATGAGAACTTGAATGAGGGGGTTACATGACAAAACATAGTTGCAGTCTCAGAATTAGCTGTCTGAGGAATGTTGAGTTCCTGTGGGGAGTGAACACGTTCCCGTGGGTGCATTGACATTTGATTGGTCCATTGAAGAAATAAGAAGCCTCATGAATTAGCAACATTGATTTTGTCTGTCTTTATTAATAGTGATCCTAGAGGAGGTTACCTGACTTACCCTGCCGATCCCTTATTTGTCTTACTGTCTATGTTTAAGCTGTTTAGAGACTCTTTTGGATTTGTTTAACCTCTCTTTAAGAGAAGTACTGCTTTGATGGACTATTGAATTGTTGAGCTAAATTTTGATGCTGGAGCTTTATACTTTATGATTTCTAGCTCATTCGGAACTCTTTATGGGTTTGTGAAATTGACACCTTATTTACTTCTCATTCCTAGAATAGAACACTCCTGATGAATTTATGTGATTACTGATATAACTAACAAATGATATTCGTTATTGATGAATTTATATGATGATTCTAAAAAAGATGGATTACTAAAAGATTTGAAGAATAAAACCATTTAACTCATACCAAACTCTCTGTATTGACTGAAAATTAGAAGTTGTTACAAGATACTTTAATGTGATGTACAGCTCCTGAATAATCTCAGTCAACGTCAAAGATCCATTGGCCTCAGGCAGCGGGGCTTAGCCCTGATGAATGGAAAACCAACACCTTAACTGAAATGATCCCTGCTCCAGCACTTCAGTACACAGCAGCAGTTCTCCCATTGTATCAATAGTGAGCATTCTAAACAGCTTGAAGTTGCAGAAATTGTAAAGATTTCTAGTGCACTCTGGGGTACAGAAAGAAACATAATGTAGTGCTACAGTGAAGGAACCCCTATCAGAGAGTGACACACTTGTGTCTGCTGCTTAATATTTAGGACCCTCAGGAATGTAAAACTCGCTGTGTTGTGCATGGATGCCTTTACTGCTGATGTATCTTCTAGTTGTTGAGAGGCTGTTGGCTGGTGGTTAATATCTTCATTTACCAAGTAATGTTTGGGGTACAACCATAGGACAGAAGGCATTCTAGAGACAGAGCTGGGAAATAGCCTTTCCGGCCTCTAGTCATCCTACAAACTCACAAATGTGATAATGAAGCTGCATCTTTCACAGACAGCTTCAACAGGCAGTGAATAATGCCTGTGGCACATGTGTGCAAGGCTTTAGGAGACAGAAGTGTTGAAGTCATGGACATCATTCAGTGGCCACCGTGGTTCATAGCGGTGAGCCCTGACTTGCTCCTAACTACCATTGCCACTGCCTTTGTGCCTCGTGGAATGAGATGTCCTAAACGCAGTGGCAGAAAAAAATGCCTTGTTTACTTTTAGTAAGGAGAATTATTATTCAGTGTTTATGAGAATAAATGGGTTCACGGGTGGAACACACAGCAACAGTGAAACAAAATGCTTCCATCTGAAACTTGATGATGACACCCTCATTCGGGTCCTAGGCGTTCTACCGTGAGGTGCCCTTCCCTACCTTTCAAGCTTAGGAAAGAGTGACAAGCAATTTCTCTAAAAAAGCATCCGACTTGCAATATTATTTATTTATTTGCCTAGTGGAGAGGGCCCAGGTAAAAGGCATCTCCAGGTAATTGACTTTCTGTGAGCATGTGTATGGAGAGGGAAAATCAACATAGGAGAAAGATGAGAGAAATAAGAGAGTGAGACAGAAAGAGAGAGAGTAAAAATAGGGAAAGATCACCAGGGGAAGCAGACAGAAGACAGGAAAAGGACACTAGAGTGTCAGGTCAGTGACAGAAAGACAAAGACAGGTGTGTGGGTTTGTATGTACAAGAGAGAAAACAAAGCCACAGATGACAGACAAGCAGGAGACCAATGTGATAGCGATAAACATCAGCACTTGTAAGGCAGAATAAGACTGGTGAGAGAGGTGAGGGAAAGGCACAGATTATAACAACAGATTATAGACATTAGAGGCAACAGAAAGAGATGGTAAGACGTGTGCAAAAGAAGTGATGGAGAATGATGTATGAGGGAGACAGCTAAGAAAAAGAGGTTGGACAGATCATAAAGAGACAATTCAAAGAGCTAGAGAAGGGAAGACACGTGAGAGGCGATAAAGAGGTAGACCGGCCTGGGAGATAACTCAGAGAAATAGAGGAGAGAGGTAAAAGATGGGAGCTAAAGAGGCAAATAGGAAAAAAGGTGAGATAGATGAGAAAGCATCGATAAAGTGACAGGTAAGAAAAAAAACAACAACATCTGTGAGGGAGGGGAGATAGGGGAGAAGTACAGTCGCAATATAGAAACGGAGACACGTGAGAAAAAGATGACTGAGGGATTGGAGGATGGAGGTGGGAGACAGGTGACAGATGTTATGAAGAGACAAGCAAGGTCATGCGACATCGCTCCCTGTGATTTCATTAGAGACAAAGGGCATGTAATGATAATTCTGCTACCCTGGCATTTTAATGACTCAACAAATATGACTGAAGTCAGCAAGTACTATGCCTGGAATTGTCGTAACTATAAGAAAGCAGCAACCTTTGGCTGAGGAAGGTTAGTATGTAGTTGACAAGTGCTGCTCAAATATCGACCCTTACCTTGCTTCAGCTACGCCAGATAAGTGTTAAATTCTCCAAGTTCAACCGTTGCAACTCCTGAAACAAGGAATATATGAACTAAAACTTGAAGAGGACCTTAAAAATGAAACTAGAAACTTGATAGGAAGCTGGAAATTTTGAGGCAAAATAAAAAAATAGAAAGGCAGATACAAAAGAAAAAGGGGAATCCAAATGTACGTGGGTATTGTATACAACAAGAGATGTATTACCCAAAGAAGTGAGATTCATCCCTTGTAAGCGTACTAGTCTTTATATAGAAATTTCACATTAGCATTCCTAGTAGTGACCTGGAAGGGCTTTTCCACCATATTGAATAGGGAAGTCAGTATTCAGAAACTGATAGAGGTCATTTTGTATTAGGAAGAGTTCTTCTCTTAGATGGCTCATGTCTTCACAGAGGCTTGTAAATTAGGTGCCTATTTATTAGTGGGTTTGCATCACTCTTGCAAATGCAATGTGGTGCAAGAGTGACACAAACCTCATATGTGAATTATGAAGCCACGCAAGGCCACTTTGTGTGGCGCTGAGCGTCTCCCTAAATCTGGAGTAAGGCAATGTTTAAAAATATTTCTCTATCCCTTCAGGAGCAAAGAAACTTCCTTCTAAAATGTGTCCAATGCAATATATGCAGTAAACAAATGCAGGTATGAGTTATGCTGAAGAAGCATTCACATGGAACATCCTCTACTTGGAAACACTTTAAAACCATACATAGAAGAACATATCAAAACATTATAAGAGAGAGATGGAACGTGGTACATCGTCAGCAGCAGCTAGACCATCTGTGAGACCATTACCTCTTGACCAGATAGTTACTGTTAGACCTGACAGCCTTAGGGTGGACACCGCTAACTTTTTGCCTGTCTCACTCCACTTTTTAGATACTGTTTTTGCTGGTCTTAACAATCTGCGCACTTTACCACTGCTAACCAGTGCTAAAGTGCATATGCTCTCTCCCTTTAAACATGGTAACATTGGATCATACCCAATTGGACTATTTAATTTACTTATAAGTCCCTAGTAAAGTGCACTATGTGTGCCCCGGGCCTATAGATTAAATGCTACTAGTGGGCCTGCAGCACTGGTTGTGCCACCCACTTAAGTAGCCCCTTAACTTTGTCTCAAGTCTGCCATTGCAAGGCCTGTGTGTGCAGTTTCACTGCCAATTCGACTAGGCATTTATGAGGACTTTCCAAGCCTAAAAGTCCCCTTTTTCTACATTTAAGTCACCCCTAAGGTATGGCCTAGGCAGCCCATAAGGCAGAGTGCTGTGTAGACAAAAGGCAGGACATGTACCTGTGTAGTTTACATGTCCTGGTAGTGTAAAACTCCTAAATTTGTTTTTACACTGCTGTGAGGCCTGCTCCCTTCATAGGCTAACATTGGGGCTACCTTCATACATTGTTTAAGTGGTAGCTGCTGCTCTGAAAAGAGAACGAAGGTCATATTTATTATGGCCAGATTGGTGATACAAAATCCTGCTGACTGGTAAATTTAGATGTATTATTACTATTTTAGAAATGCCACTTTTAGAAAGTGAACATTTCTCTGCACTTAAATCCTTCTGTGCCTTACAATCCATGTCTGGCTGGGCTTAGTTGACAGCTCCCCTGTGTATTCACCCAGACACACCCCAAACACAGGTTACTCAGCCTCACTTGCATACATCTGCATTTTGAATTGGTCTTCCTGGGCTGGGAGGCTGGAGGGCCTGGCACTTGGATGTCAAAGGACAGTAGCCTGCCATCACACAAAGGACTGCCACACCCCCTACTGGGACCCTGGCAGACAGGATTGAACTGAAAGGGGACTTTATGCACTTCTAAGCCACTCTTTGCAGTCTCCCTCACTTCAAAGGAACATTTAGGTATTTAAACAGGGCCTCTGTCCCTACCAGCTCAGACACTTCCTGAAGAAGAGAACCTGAACCAGAACCTGCATCCTGCCAATAAGACCTGCCTGGACTCACCTGTCTCCTATCTGTGAAGGACTGCTGCCTTGCTGTTGCCCCACTGTCTTGCTGCTCTCTGGCTGTGGTGAGAAGTGCTCTCCAAGGGCTTGGATAGAGCTTGCCTCCTGTTCCCTGAAGTCTCAGGACCAAAAAGACATCATCTCTACAAGAATAACTCCAAAAATTCAACCTCACGCCGAACCGGAACAACGCAGTCCAACTTCGCATCAAGAAGATCGACTCAGCGGCAGCATAGCGACCATAAATTTGACGCACGGGTAACCGGATTGATGCACAGCCGAGCCGGAACAACGCAGCCCGACTTCGGGAGAGGAATCGACACAGTGCCTGACGTGCGGTAGAAAATTTGATGCAACGTTCACCGAATCAACGCAGCTCCTGTGACTTCATCCTGCCAGTGCAGGAAATCCATGCATCGTCCCCGGGGCGTCTGAAAACCCCGCAAGCTGAAAAGGATCCACGACCGCGCGCCAGCATAGCGACCAGAAATGTGATGCACGGGTAACCGGATTGACGCACAGCCGAGCCGGAACAACGCAGCCCGACTTCGGGAGAGGAATTGACACAGTGCCTGCCGTGCGGTAGAAAATTTGATACAACGCTCACCGAATCAACGCAGCTCCCGTGACTTTATCCTGCCAGTGCCGGAAATCCATGCATCGTCCCAGGGGCGTTTGAAAACCCTGCAAGCTGAAAAGGATCCACGACCGAGCGCCAGAAATAGACGCACAGCCGTCCCTGCATAAAACCTAAACGAAGCATTGTGTGTGCGGCCTGAGAAATCGACGCACACCCCTTTGTTTCCACGCATCTACTCCTCTGTGGTACTTTGCGGAAATTTTTCATGCAAACTAGGTACTTTATGCTTGAAAGAGACTTTGATTGCTTTTAAAAGACTTAAGACACTTTGGCCCATATTTATATTTTTTTAGCACTGCATTTGCATAATTTTTTCACTCAAAAATGGCGCAAACTTACAAAATACAATTGTATTTTGTAAGTTTACGCTGTTTTTGCATCAAAAAGCGTCGCAAATGTGGCGCTAAAAAAGTATAAACATAGGCCTTTATATCACTTTTTCAGTGATATCTGAACATATACTTATTGCATTTTAATCATTTTGGCCTGCATCTAATATGATATATTTTTCTAAACACTGTATGGTGTAATTTTGTGGTGCTATATTGTGGTATTGTAAGATTTATTGCACACATACTTTACACATTGCCTTCTAAGTTAAGCCTGACTGTTCAGTGCCACGCTACCAGAGGGTGGGCACAGGATAATTTGGATTGTGTGTGTCTTACCCTGACTAGAGTGAGGATCCTTGCTTGGACAGGGGGTAACCTGACTGCCAACCAAAGACCCCATTTCTAACAGTTACCTTCCCCCTTCTTTCACCAAAACTGGAAGACATGGTCACAAATTTTAGTAAGTGCCATGTGCTAGTTGCTCTAAAAATATGTTGGCCAGTATATGGATGCTGTAACCAAGCATAATTCTTACATTTTTTATCTCTCCATCTTCCAGTCCTCTTTAAACATGTGTAGATATCTGAAAATTGATTGAGTGATTGAAAAGGAAATATATAATGCATTAACCTTTACATCTCATACTAATACATTACATACCACAAGCAAGAGAGTAGCTACATAAGTGGTTATTTCAGTATGTAAAAGGCTGTATTTCTGAGTACAGGTGTATAAATGGGTCTATGAGAGGCTGTACCAGTGGATGACTGGGTGAGTTACTGGTTGAGTGGATTTGTGGCTGAGTGTATCAGTGCCTCCATTGGTGTGACACTGGATATGTAAGCTGTGTGGCCGGGTGTATGGGTGTGTTAGTCACTGTATAGCTGTCTAAGTGGGTATTTAGGTGGCTTTATGGTTTGGTAACTGCCTGTCTTAGTGGATGTTTGGTTGTGTAGCTGTGTGTGCAAGTGACTCTGTTAGTGGTGGGCACATTAGTGATGTGTATAACTGGGTGTATGGGTGTGTAATTGACTGGGTACATGAATAGCTGTATAGGTGTGTGAGTGGGTGCAACAGTGCCTGCATGGGTGTGTGAATTACTATGTAAGTGGATGCATAGGTGAGTAAATGGGTGTCTGAATGTTTTTGGGTGTGTGACTGAGTGTTTCAGTCATTGTCTATCTATACGAGTGGTGGGTTCAAAAGTGTTTTTGTGGGAGTGTAAAACACATTCATTTATATCGGCTTAATAAAACATCTATATTTTTAGTATAACAATTCCTGTTCCTCTCTTGCTGCTCACTATTTTCTTTACTTAATGTTATTATCTAACCTCCCTTCCATTTTGCCTTTTCTTTCAGCTTTTATACACTCAAAGATTTATTTTTACTTATACGTTTTTTTACAGTACAACCTGATTCACATACCTGGAAAATATCTTTGCTGCTGTCCAAGTTGTATGTAAATATTGGTTAATAGCTCTATTAACCGCAAATCATAAGCCAGAATTATGGCAATTCTCCTCCACTCTTGGTAGAAAACTACCAATAATGATTACCTTTGCCACTGTGCTCTCACTCATACTGCTGTAATTAGCAAATCACAGACTTCCTTTCATCTTTCATTTTTGCTACACCACTTCTCAATGGTCACTATATGTTAACCCTTTCCATGTTTCCTATAAAGAAGCCCAATTCAGTAGGTTTCTGTGCAGAACGTGGATCTACTGCGGAGATCAGAGCATCCCCCCAGTGTGGTCCACGGTGGATCCATGTGGCAGCCTGTAAAAGCATTCAACAATCTGCTGTCAATGCTTTTCATTTATATTTTACTTTGGAAAATATTGTCAATTACAAGACATACAGTTGTTAATACTGAAAATTCGATATCGATGTGTACAATGACACGTTCATAAATAAAAACGAAATTGCATCATTGTTTCCAAATGCACCCATTATGATCTCTCCCTCAACCATGACATAGAAATATGTGGTTAGAAAGGTTCTGAGACCTAGGCCTGAGGTTACTGATTGATAGATCACAGGGGTGGTGGCATGCATCCCGCAGGCAAATGCACAAACAGGAAACTCAGATCAATCCCAGAGATAGGCGCAGTGACACTTCAGTAATCCCAGGAGATTGGCCCCAATAAAACACACATTGCTGGAGGGGTGTGCATATTTCAAAACACCATAAAGTCAGATAACACATGAAGTTAGGAACACTCAGCCAATCAGGACACAGCACTCAGTAAAATGCAGTTATCATGCGCCCCTCAGGCCAGACTTCTGGACATATAACCACTGGCCCTCATTGCCTCAACGCAAGGTCTAGGCAATTGTTATCAGTACCTTATTTGCAACTCTAAGAAACATTTTTTACCAAAAATGGTTGACTGGAAATGTTTTATGGTGCTTAGAGAAATGCTTATAACACTGCTAAGATTGATTGTACTTTGAGACAGTCCTCAGACTCTGTTTCTGTAACCGTTCTCCCAGCCGTAGTGTTTAATTAAACCAACTGCTCCTGTTTTGCCAAATGCCTCTTGTCTTTTGTTTTTTCAAGGTATGCTCACATTTGAGCAACATCTTGACGCATCGGATGGGAGTTGATTGGTACCTTGGACTCAAATGCAGCCAAAGGAAGTGGATCCCGCCCGGACGGATTCACATTTATAGAACAAAGAAAGATGAGTAGACACCACAATTGATTGGAAATTCTGCTGAATCTGTAGGGCAGATGTCAGTCCAGAAGCTGCCGTCTGAAGGGTAAGAGACTACACCAGAGCCTTAGTCCCAGCATATTCTGTCACGATTGACTTGTTGCTTACCAGATTTATCTGCAGGATGGTCTTTCTGCTTTAGGTCATGCCTTGGCTGAGGTATGGGCGACCCTTTCTGGTAGCCATGGTGCTGCTGACAAGGAAACATTTGGGCAGTCCGTGCCTCCCAAAAGGAGTCCCTGAGGAAAAACCTGAAGGAAAAAACCTCAAAACTGAAACTCCCTAAAACAAAAAAAAGGTACAGGCAAGGTAAGTTTTCAATAACAAAAAATATAACTGGAAGGGCCAGAAAAAAAGGAGCAAAAAAGCGGGAAAAACACAGAGCGTAATCACCACCAAAGAAAGTGTTGCAGCGCAAGGAGAGCAAGTGTCTTAGACCTTATACCCAAAAACAGGAAGTGACCTTCAGGAAGGAAAAAAACGCCATGTTAGTTTGGTAAAAACTACCATAGGAATATAGAGGAAGTCACCATGTTAGATAGGGATCCTGATGCATGCAGGGAAGAAAAAGACATGCTGGGAAAAAGAGCAAAAAAACATGGCTCCACCCAACAAGAGACAGTGAATAAAAGGAAGAGCAAAACCAGAAAGGAAAAGAACAGAAGAAAACAAAGAACCAGGTAAGTGCCAATGTTGGGGGAAGGGCCTGTCACTAGCTCCCAGGCTGCGCCGCACTCCGAGCTCACCGAGGCCTGAGAAAACCCCAGGGCCTTGTGCGAGGAAATGCACAAAAGAAAGGAGTGTGGCATGACTGGCGGCCCAGCAGATGAACCGTGGCCGCCACGACCCGACTCGGAGCTTCCGAGCGTGCCGCGTCAGGTCGCGGCGCAACATATTGTGTATGTCAAACTATAAAGAAGTGTAAAAATTTAACTAGCACCTTGCGACTGACAGAAATCTGACATTTTACCTATTTAAGTTGTCCAAACTGAGTAGTTGCAAGGCAGCGGAGGGGTTCCCACGAAAGTCACCTTTTTTTGATAGTATACTATGAAAGATGAATGTTGTTTTGTTGCTTGGACGGTTGGGTGTGACACAGATGGTATGCTTGTCCCCTTGGTGTGAAACTTGGGATGAGGCTTTGTCGCTTGTACCTCTGGATGTGACACAGATAGTACGATTGTCCCCTGGGTGTGATACAGAGTTGAGGTTTGTTGCTTGGACCTCTGGGCATGGTACAGATGATACATTTGTACCCTGTGTGTGACACAGGGTTGAAACCTTACTCATTGGACCATTGAGCATGACACAGATGGTATGCCTGATTCCTGGGTGTGATATTGGGTGTGATTTTGCTTGTTGTTTGGACTGCTGGATGTGACACAGATGGTATGCTTGTTTCCTGGGAGTGCTACAGGGTTTTTGAAGCCTCACTGCATGGACCATTGGGAGTGACACAGATGGTATGCATGGGACCTGTGTGTGATATAGGGTCAGCACCTCAATCTTATCTTTTAGTCTAAAAGAGTTTTCTCATTATTACCGGTTTCTTAACACTGTTGGTATCTGAAAGAAGTGAGAGGTGTTTTTCGCTTTTTAGGGAAAAATATTCGGATCTTGGACATTAGATGTAGCTTGTGTTTTGCCAAGAAGGACCTGTGATTGTTGAGTTATTCCTTTTTCTCCACATAAATTATTTGTATCTTTGTCCCAGAGCAGATATTGACAAACTATCAGGCTCACATAGTCCTATGTACCACACAGAGCTGCCCTGGTCACAGGATAGCGTGCGCTAGGAGCAGGCTAGGGTATTTTTTGACAAAGTCATCATTTTTTCTCTGTCAGTTTTTTCTTCATTATAGCTAAAAAATGATGTATTTTTGATATTGTGGTGCTGGTAAGTTAATGCAAGAGTATTTTGTCTTGAGTATTGTGTTTGTCGGTAACTCGTGCTACATGAAGACGTTGCTATCTCTCACAAGTTTGCTATTTGGTGACGTTTGAATTAACAATTGCACTTTTGTTCTAGGTTGTGACCCTTCATATGCATTGGTATTTGTGTTTGTGAAATGTTGATGTTGATACATCTGTAAATATTGCTGAGATCATACTAAAGCAGTTAGAACTAGCAATCCCCATGTATATATTTCCTCATGACCAGAGTAGAACTTAAGAGTTCCTAAAACCAGAAAAGCTAAAAGGTGTTCTGTCCCTTAAAAAACGCATCATGGAATCGCCACCAAAGCACATGTAAACCAGATTCCCTACACAGGCTAAAAATCTTAACATGTTTTGCCACAAATGGCCCACACAAACTAAGGCACATGTGTTTCCTTGGCCAAAGGAGGGAAACTTTGACGCTAACAAAATTGAACACATGAGGACACACAAAGGGGCCAAATGCATAGGGCAAAAGAAGGACCTATCCTTGCATTAGGCTACACCAATTCACAAGTCGAGGAAGCCGAAGTGGCCTCTACTGAAAAATGAACTGTTAGGTCTAGGCATGACAGACTAACAGGCCAGCAGGCCCAAGCAATCCCAGTGCCACCCCAGTCCAGCGCTAGTGGACCCTGAAGCTCAACCCCGCCATCTGTCATGTTCAGTCTATTGAAGCCCCACAGCACAGAGAACTCGCACTCCCACTGGTTCCGATGAACAAATTTGAGTGACAGGGAAAATTATAGTGGTTCTGGACAGTGACACAATTAGCAGTGGTGAGAAAAGAGATCCCATTCCTATGGGATCCAGTGATGAGGGATAGTCACGGGGTTTGTACAGGTAGCCACAGAAACAACAGAAAGCGAGTCCTGAGTAAAAAGAACAGCACATAGTTCAGAATGAAGGAGGCAACCTAGGTGGGATGTAGAGCAAAGGTGTGAAATAAGGAGGCAGAGAGAGAGAGAGCTAGCACACTGGAAGCACAATTTGAAAGTAGAGCAGCGTGGCCTCCACATGAGGAGAGCAGGGGAAGGTACAAAGCACCGTTCGAGAAAGAGTACAAGGTAGAATTAGATGAGAGGCTTTTGCCTGTGATCCGAGCCTTCCCAGATCATCATTGTAGGAGAGGGTCTGGCCACGAAATAAGAGATCAAGGTAGCCTGATGCAAACTCAACTTAGAAGCAGGAGAACCAAGATGGCACATTTGCGTGTGTGCTCGAGCGGAGCAGCAACAAAGACGTTCGCTACCCCTCCTGAATGCACATGGCAGACAAACTGACCCTAAGAGAGATAGTAGCCTGAGAGGAAGGTGAGATCTTTGCGCAACCATTTTGTCAAATGCTAGCTGCAAGACCAAGGGAAAA
This sequence comes from Pleurodeles waltl, assembly GCF_031143425.1. Classification (NCBI taxonomy): domain Eukaryota; kingdom Metazoa; phylum Chordata; class Amphibia; order Caudata; family Salamandridae; genus Pleurodeles; species Pleurodeles waltl. Next base: position 1,618,357,138 of record NC_090444.1, read on the forward strand.
GACCAGCATGATAGACTCTGCCCAGAGGAGTGATCCTTCGAGCCAGAGGACATGGCCATTGCAGTAGATCCCAAGTGGTACTTTCCCTACATGCAGGATTGACTAAGAAGATGGGAGCACTATGTTAGGGAGACGTCAGGGACCATCTATGTGTCATGGGCTCAAATGGATAAAGAAGGGCTAAGGACCAAGAGGCCACCATTGTTGGATGGGCAGGGAAATAGATCTCATGTTTTGAGAAGAACACACAGGAATAAACCTAGCAATAGGGATGTCAAAAGTCTTCTAAGTAGTCTTTTCGAAGAGTAGACTAACACAATGTTTGCCTGAGCACACATCCTACCAATCACCCTGACAAACACCAAGCATTACGGGCCACATTCAACTTGTACAGACACCAGATAAGGATGGCCTTGTTCCCTGACTGCCCAGATGTGGGAGGGTTAATGGCAGAAACTATGACACGTGGGGAGACCATAACAGATTTTCTAGATAGGATGAGGGAAAGATGAGGACAAGAGACAGGACAGCCCTAGACCGATTATAGGCCCCCAGGTCACATTCTTTTATATTATCCTCAGAAAGGAGCTGCCCACCAAAACACAAAGCAGATTGGACAGCGTAGTGAGGCTAGATACTAAGCTCTGTCAGGAGATGCAAGCTTACATATTACACTATCACAAAAGTGAACAACAGAAGGACAGGGAAGTACAGGAGCAAGCCCAGTGAGTCACTCTAAGTTGGTCCAATACAAATTAAAAAAGACTGCCCTGAAAGGGGCCGCTTTGGTGTGAGTGTGCACATGGCATCAGCTCTGAATGGAGCTCCACTGCAAAACCCCAGAGGGTTTCAACCAAGCTACAATGGCACAAGACAGAAATGTTGGCAGCAGCCAGACCTTAGAGAGTGTTCTAATTGCCATAAAATGGGCCATAAATCCTACAGATGCTGGGTAAATGCATATCACAAGCAGAGGTTGATTAGCCGGAGCCAGGCCTTGCAAAACTTCCATCCATAAAACCAAGCCCACGGAAACCTGACTGCACCTTACATTCAGCTGCAGGGAAGTCAGACCACTGTTGCACCACTGCAACAAGGATTAGGTAGTTGGACAAACGTGACAAAAGCAACAGCAGACAGGGAACCCAGCCCAACAAGGACCGGGCCACAACCATGGCAGAGATGGGTTACTGTTTGGGGAAGCATCTACTTCACTCACTCCTCAAAATTCACTGTACACAAAACTCAAAAGAAGGACCAGCGAGACAACATTAGCAATTTAAACCTTTACTTCCATTCAGGAAGCTCAGGGCTGCTGTACGTGTTTTGTCGATCGGGTATCCTCATCAGAGTACGCCAATAAGGGTGCCTCTGGGAGCCTAGGCCACCACCCTGCTGCTGATCCCCCAGGGCAGGGTTGGCTGGCTACACCCTAGGGGGAAGGCAGTCTGATGAGGGGAGCATGGTGGCTCCCCGACCAGTGTTTAAAAGGAGGCATCCAGGTTCCCTCACCCATACGTCAATTGGGATGGGTTTCAATCACCAAGTCGAAAGGTCCTCAAGGGCACCGAGCCTGGGACCAAAGTTTCTTCATGGCATGTTTTTCCAACAGCCAAATGGGGGCAACCTTTTAGTTGCAAAATGAAGCTGTCCTTCAGTGTCAGAAGCCATGTTTGCCATATGCTTTGGATAGTGAATACCCCATAACCTCTACAGGACACAAATGAAATCTGAGAGATTGCAAAGCACTGCATGGTGCTGAGTTAGTAGAGGGGTGGGGTTCACCAGAGCAATCAGCCATCCCAGTCCATTACCATAATTTGGGCACATTTTGATGAGTTCTTGGCCCTGCACCCAACTCACCATGCAGCAATACTTTGCCTCCTCCTTCCCCTCAGACTTGAAGATGTGGCCCGCGAAAGAGGGGGGTGCTGGGGAAAGGAAGTCTGAAAAGATCTATCACAGCTCAGATCAAGAATAGAGTCCAGAAATAGACTCACCCACATATCAGGCCTAGCAATCATCCAATACACAAGACCTTACACACACAGTCTAGAGGGAGCAGTAATCCCAATCTTGGACACCACGATATCAGAGAAACATAGGGGCTATGGAATAACTCTCCAGCCCTCTCTGGTTCACAACATTTGAGATACAGATCATGTGAAGATCTAGGAAAGCACCCCAAAACCAATAAAAAGAAGCTTAAAGCTAGTCCAAAAGAAGTCTCTAGAAATAGGGCGTAGCGTAGTCAAGACAAGGGGTGCACAAGGGAGGGTCATGTTGAACACCACATCCCAGGGCCAGTGGGGTATACATGTGACCTCAGGGTATATTGCGATTCCCAAACATCATTCTGTTGTGACACACCTCTCCTTTATACATCATCCCATGCACGAGTAGGTTGAAAAACGTCACCCACAGTGATGGCTCCCTCATGCATACACTAGGATACTGGAGGGCTGGTGATGGCACAGAACACTGGTTAATAATTGAATTCACTCACATGCTCACAAGATCACCTGCCAAAAGAGGCCTTACTGCCATACACCTAGTCAGGTACGGAGAGGGGGGAAGGCCAAACAAACCATAAAATCAGTGTTCCATGGGCAGTAACCCACTTTTTTCAAAATAGATACCTCGAGTCGGCCACAATCTAGTGCCTCACTAAATTGAGCAAAAGAAGTATGGAACAAACAACCCCCAAAGAAAATCATAGGAACCGCTAAGAAATTATTGGAAATCCAATGTTTTCTAAAATAATAAACCAAACATAGCTCTTATCCAACGGGTCTGCAATCGGGCCTTCAAGCACACCACCTTTACATTGGACCATCACTTTTTCTGCAACTACATCAATAATCCTAACAGGATAAATTTCACCTAATCTAGCAGGATCAAGAACTGCAAACTATACCGCAAAATGTTTGAACTGTCAAAACTAAGAAACCCCCATCAACAGAGGGTTATAGACATCTCCTCTGATTCATCCCAAGCCCTGCAATGTTCAAAAAGTTATGCAATGGTGCACATGTGTATATCCTCTGTTTATTATGGGTGCTACCACAATCCAGTCATTGTCAAAGAACTTCCTAGTCTAATGGAGACCTCCCAGAAATTGTCACTGGGCCTGTGTAACGACCTCTCCCATGTCACCTATAATTACACTGAACACAACACCAGCATTCCCAATGCACTACATGCCCCCTCCTTCACAACACATAGGGGGTCATTCTGGGCCAGGGCCAACGACCGCGGAAGCACCGCCAACAGGCTGGCGGTGCTTCCTGGGCCATTCTGACCGCAGCGGTAAAGCCGCGGTCAGAAAAGGGGAACCGGCGGTTTCCCGCCGGTTTTCCCCTGGCCCAGGGAATCCGCCATGGCGGCGCTGCTTGCAGCGCCGCCATGGGGATTCCGACCCCCTTCCCGCCATCCCGTTCCTGGCGGTTTCTACCGCCAGGAACAGGATGGCGGGAACAGGTGTCGTGGGGCCCCTGCACTGCCCATGCCACTGGCATGGGCAGTGCAGGGGCCCACTAACAGGGCCCCATAATGATTTTCAGTGTCTGCTTTGCAGACACTAAAAATCGCGACGGGTGCCACTGCACCCGTCGCACCCCAGCGACTCCGCCGGCTCCATTCGGAGCCGGCTTCATCGTTGCTGGGTCTTTCCCGCTGGGCCGGCGGGCGGCCTTTTGGCGGTCGCCCTCCGGGCCAGCGGGAAAGTCAGAATGACCGCTGCGGTCATTTGACCGCAGTGCGGTCTTTTGGCGGTCTCCGCCCGCCGGGCGGCGCCCGCCGCCTGCCGGGGTCGGAATGACCCCCATAGTGTCAGCACATGGCCGACATGGGTTCCAAGACATCAGCCAGGTCATGTAACGTCTGTTCACTGATAATGGCAGTAGTACGTACTGACAAGCTTTATTAGTCCCAAGAGGTAGCCCCTGAAAAAAGCAAAGTGCCTTCTCCACCTGTAACTATGAAGGATTAGGGCCAAGATGCAACCAACAGAGTAGAACCCCACAGAGCAGTAGTAATTGTGACCCACTACGAGACTAATCCCAGAGCACTGTACCTTCTCACCAAACCTAGCGATATGCAAACTGAGCTAGATGGGATGCGGAGGAAGGGCATGATAGGGACGGATACTGTTCAGGCCCAAGACATTGCAGAAGAGTGATTATTGGTCTTCTTTTATAACAAGTGGACCTAGACATGGAGCTCCAGTATAGGGCCATCCACCTTGATGATACTAAAGTAAATGAGTCTTGTAGGGGAGGTATGAATAACAGCATAGATAACCCATGTCACGAAATCTGGGATACTGAGATATGTGGATAGAAGGGGAGGGGCAACCCCTATTTTACCGAAACCTACACTGTATTCCTTGTGTTTCAGAGGCAAAGGAACAATTCTACTGGGAACAAATGAAAACTGTGGCACAATCCTGCATATTCTGGACATGCAATGGGGCACCTCCACTCTGATGGACACTAACTGGCAATGCAGCAAGATTACTTGCACCTAGCTTGTCCCCAGATAGCACAGCCTCTGCTCACTCATCATCACACACACCCCAGTTGAACCAACACCTGCTAAAGAAGAAGACAGCTCTGTTGCATCAGGCTTAAGAAAAAAGAACTGCTGATTGTTTTGGCTGGTCTCAGTACAAGGACATTTCAGAAGAATTCAAACTGTTCTCTGATGCACAAGTATCAGGAGGAGGGTCAATATCCTTCTTCACCGTGCAGATAAAAAGCTAACGGCTGCTAGTTACAAATAACCAGGTGGGAAATGCTCAAGATGATGAACAGCACTGAGTTCTGCCTTAATTCTATTAAGAAAGAACTGAGAGCCATCCACCTCATGGAGATACAATGGCCCGTATTTATACTTTTTTATCGCCGCATTTGCGTCATTTTTTTATGCAAAAGTAGCGTAAACTTACAAAATACAATTGTATTTTGTACGTTTGCAACACTTTTGCATCAAAAAGTGACCAAAAAGCGACACAAAATAAAAGTATAAATATGGGCCAATATCGGTATGTGTTGGACCTAATGACTGCAATGGAGAGAGGAGTGTGCACAAAGATAGGTTAATCCTGCCACACATTTATACCAGGCAATGACATGGACAAATGGACTCTGACTCTTGCCATCCAAGCATTGCACTGTTTACAAAGAGATATGTTTGAGGAAGGAGGGGCACCTGAGCAGGAGTGTTTCAAAAACTAATTCTCCTGGCTCCCCTGGTGGCTGACCAGTCTGTGCACGCCATTGTTGGCTATTTTCATATTGTTATTGTTTTTGTGTGGTTGCCTGCAAGTGGGGATTTCCTTCTGTAAAACACAGTTCTCAAATTGGGTATAATGCAAGTAACAAGGGAAGTAGCCCCTAATAACGTGAGCATCATGAAGTAGGTGTACTTGAAAATTCAACTAGAGGAGGGATGTTAATATTTAAAAAGTCGATGTGGATGTGAACAAGGATACGTTCAAGTATAAAAATGAAATCTCATCACTGTTACCGAATTCACCCATCCTGAACTCTCCATCAACCCCTAGCACAGACAATTCTTGTCAGACAGTCTCTGAGATGTAGGCCTGAGGTTACTGACTGACAGGTCACAGATGGGGTGGCATGTAGCCCACAGACAAACACACAAACAGGAAACGTAGATCAATCCCACAGATAGGCACAGTGATACCACAATGCCCGAGGGGACTGGCCCCAATTAAACACACATGGGTGGAGGGACTCGTGCATTCTAAAACACCATAAAGTCAGATGCCATATGAAGTTAGAAACACTTAGCCAATCAGAACACAGCATGCAGAGTAGAACGCAGCGGTCATGCACCCCTCAAGCCAGACATCTAGACACTTCCCCACTGGTCCTCATTGCGTCCATACAAGGTCAAAGTGCACCTCATTTGGTATCAGAACCTTATTTATGACTTTAAGACAACGGCCCACATTCCTTACCTAAAATGAAATGCTCAAATAGTTTTTTTGATCTCAGAGAAATGTATAAAACACCGCTTAGATGGAGTGCACTTTGAGACTGTCCTCAGACCCTGTTTCTGTAACTGTTCTTCTGGCCAAAACCAACTGTTCCTGTTTTGCTAAACACCTCTTGCCTTTTGTTTTTTCAAAGTAAATTCACATTGCAGTCACACACTCCATACTAAGCAATTTTTTTTACACAAGTCTAATTTTCAATTTCACACTGCATTCTCTTTCGTCTCCTTCTCCCCACACTCTTTTAGCTTCATTTCCATTGTCACCATGTTTCCAATAGTCTTTGCTTACCGGTAGGTTAAAAGTTTACTAGACTTTCTCTCCCCAACAAAATTGCTTCCCATTAACTGTAGCAGGTGTTTTTGACTGTTTGCAGTTCGAGGCCTATCCCAAACAACATAACCGTTTTTTTCCAAAGCCAATCACAGAGTTGGCTACTTTTGTCTTAAAGTCACTACCAAATTTTAGTTACCTGCACATCTCCACCATCCAATATGCTCTTTTATACTTTAGTAGCTATCCTCCATTTGACTGCTTTTCATCTTCAAAACTGCCTCATTCTGCTGTAGACTCTTCTTGTGTGCTACTCATGCGTGTCTCCAAAATGGTCAGAGTGTGGTTTGTGGGCCACATTTTTATGTTTTGAGAGTGCTAGAAAGAGTGACATTGAAAGGGACCTAGGCTTACCCAGAGTAGACATACCTTGGGTTGGCCAGAGGGTGTTAAAGTGGCATCAATTGCTGTCTTTGGTTGAAAGCATTGTGAATTGCCAACATCCAGACCTCATGATTGTGCACTGTGGTGACAATGACCTAGGCACCATTACTGGGTAGGACTGGAAATCCTAATGAAGGATACCCGTGGCAAATTAAAGACACTTTTCCCACATACTGCCTTGGTGTACTCCAACATTCGCCAAAGACAGAAGTGGCATTGGTCAGCCGAATATTGTTTGCAAATAGAGAAATCCAGGAGACATGTCACTAAAACAGCATCTGCATTCCTCCAAGAACACAACATGGGCTATACATCATAACAACTTACATTCCTGATATGGATGGAAAATATCAAAAATAGGGTGCAATAGGGTGCAATAGGATGTTCCTCAAAAACTTAAAAGACTTCATCATGTTCTATGAGTGATTTTCATCTACATATCATTACCAAAAATGCTCTTGTCAGAGCAAACCCTAATTGATTTTGTTTTCAAATATTCTTTTTCACTCCATCCGTCAGGGATCCATGGCCAAATAAGGGGTAGGCCTGTTATATTGTTGGAGCTGCAATGGATCCATGGATCTGATGCTGCTGCATGGGTGTATTAGTGGGTTTCTAAGTGCCTGTGTGAGTCTGTAAGTGGGTGTGTAAGTGACTGTTTAGGTGTTTGTGTGGGTGTTTGATTATGGGAGTAGCTTTGTGGGTCTGTGAATGGGTGTGGTAGTGGTTTTGTGGGCCTGTGAGTGGGTTTGTGAGTATGTGAATGAGTTTGTGAGTAGGCATGCAAGTGTGTGAATGAGTGTGGTACTGGGTATGTGTGTGACTGTGTGGGTCTTTGGTTGGGTGTGTGAGTGTGTAAATGGGTTTGTGAGTGGGGGGGTGTGAATGTGTGTGTGAGTGGGTGTGTGGATCTGTGAGTGGGTATGGTAGTGGTTTTATGGGTCTGTGACTGGGTGTGTGAATATGTGAATGAGTGTGTGCGTGGGTCTGTGAGTTTGTGAATGAGTGTCGAACTGGATATCTGAGTGGCTGTGGGGGTCTGTGAGTGGGTGTGTGAGTAGCTGCTGGGTCTGTGAGTGGGTGTGTGATTTAATGAATGGATATGGTAGTGGTTTTGTGGGTGTGTGGGTCTCTGAATGACTGTTTTATTTGATTGGGGTCCGGATCCACAGATCCTCATGCACCCCAAAACATTTTTTGTTGAATTTTGAGTAATTTCTTGCCTATAAGGGGTCCCTCTGAGATATAAGTACCATGGGATAAGGATACCCCCTACCCTTATCCCACCATGTCCAAATTTGCAAAATGCCAGACGCAACTTTCCTGCCATGTTGCATCCAGCCGACCATGGCATTGCTGTTGGTACATGGATCCATGGATCCACCATGATCTGCATCTCAAGATATACATATATAATTTTTCTTTAATAACTCCTAAACTGCTTACACCAAATTACAAAAAGAGATCTTTCTGGACCAAAATTTAGCTTTCTGCCAAATTTGGTGTAATTCCGTCCACAGGTTTGGGCTGTAGCTGTGTCTAAAATCCCTATTGGAATATTTCATGGGGAAAACATGTTTTGGGACAACCCCCCCCCCTTGTCTCAGCCCCTGCTTAATGAATCGCCATGAAGGTTTACAGACAGCTATTGGAGGAAGTGGGAAACTAGTTATGAAAATTTCATGACGATTTGTCAAATAGCACAACAAAAAACACTTTTTCTATAGAAACTACGTCCTAACTATAACTACCGACTGGTCCCACTAGGTAGTTATAATTAGGTCTGTTTTCCATAGTAAGAAGGTTTTTGGTTCACATAATAACTTTGGCATCATTTGACAAATCTTCACAAAACTGTCCAAAAATATTTTTTATCAACCTCAGCTCCTTTCTGTAAAGTTTGAGAGTGATCCATCAAGTAGGGGCTGAGAAAAAAGAGGAATCCCACAAATTAAAATCACATACATTGTCCATAGACTTCTTTAGGCAGTGCCACAGAAAAAACTGCTGAACGGAATTGCACCAAATTCATCAGGAAGCTCGATCTTTGTTCAAAGATTGTGCTTTTTGTGTTTTGGTGTAAATCTGTTCAGGAGTTTTTGTGAAATAAGTGTAAAAAATGTATATTTTGGCAGTTGGGCTCGCAAGAATCTCCCTGAGACTCTTTCTGGGAGCACTGATTTCAAAAATATAGAGTGTTCTGATTGGCCCAGGGAGATTTATTTCTCTTGGGACATCTCGCTTCAACTGATGTGAGATTCCAGTGACAGCAAATGCTCTGATTGGCTGACAGCAATATGAGAAAATTGTTGTTGCCAGTCATTACAGAACTCGGGGGCTTTGCCCCTTATCTTGAAGTTAGAAGAAATAGTATAAGGGGGCATGGTAGGGATACCCTGGCCCCATAGGCCTCAATAGGGGGACCCAGAGGGACCCCCCCAAGGCCAAAAAAGGAAAAAAAAGCTGAATATTACTGTGATCCCACAAGACTGTTGGGGATTGAAAAAGCAAAAAAAAAAAAACACTAAAAGGCATCTGGGTCACCTATATTTAGTATAAGCCCTGGTGAGCCTCTATCCCCATGGCTGGGTATTGAAAGGGGAGGGGACTGTGTGGCCCCTACTCCCCCAGCTCTTAAAGTCCCCAGTGAGCCTACCTCAAGGGCTGCTCTTATTATTTTTGGAGGGGGGGCATGCTGCACATGTCCCTGAGCCCTGAGAGGCCCCGTGGAACCTACCCCTGGGGCCTACATTGATTTTTTTGGGAGGGGGGGCTGTGCCTCCCTTGCCACAGTATTTCCAGGAGGCATGGCAGCAGGGCCATGGTGCTTAAGACTTAGGATAAATCAAACAAGACAGCACGGCTAAAGCATGACTACCAATTCGAGACAGGCAAGAAACCAGAAGCCAGAGGTTATTAGTCCAGCACAACAACCAGTTCAACAATCTTAGAAATAGTGAGACAAAAAACACCTACATGCAAAAGAGGGCTGGGGGACGACATAGCGGACAACCTGGTCCTCTTCCATTCACCCTTGAAACCTGCCACTTCGTCCAGCTCTAAAGCAAAGTCCAAGGCTGACTTGAGTACTTTATTTCTTAATCCTGCTGATCTGATTATTCTTTAGTCCTTTCAGATTTTTCTTTGATGCCTTGTTGTTCTGATTCTTACAGGGTCTTCTCTTGCCTCCCATGAATATCGTCCCCAGGTGCTCATAGAGGAAGAAACAGAGGAGAGGATCAGGTAAGTGGTATTTTCTGTTTAGATGCATGCAAATGTGAAGGGGAGAAAAAGGCGGTTGGAACCTGTGGGTCAGGAAAAGTGGAGAATGGACACACCCTTGGGCGCCCTTTGCCTTTATTTCTTTACAAGTGCTTAGGCCAAGGCTCCCCCAAACCATCACCTTTATGTAGAGTCTTAGTGAGTGGTTGCTATATCCAAGGGTAGTGTTTTTATTTGTATGTATTCCCATATTTTCCCTCTCCACCCATCTTCCCCCTCGTTTCATGATATGCCAATAACCCGACCACTTAAGCAGTCCCATACTTGTGAGAGCCATGTCCCTCCAGGGTTATGGTGGGTCTCTTCGACTGTTCTGACTTTTCTCTTCAGGGTCCCTTGGTCTGCTCCTGGTCTTTCTGTTTCCCATGCTTCAGTCTCTTTGGGTGTCTGGGCTGTTGGCCTCGATCGGTCCTGGTCATCCAGTATGCCTTGTTTGCCTAGCTGTGTTACTTCATCTCTGTTTTCCATGTCCTCCTCGTCTCCCCGTCCCTCTTCTGGGTCCTAGGTGTTCCTTGAGACATCGGTATGCTCAGCTATGTGTGCCAACATACCACTTTCAATAGTTCCCAAGGGACACTGCCCCAGCGGTTTGGGGCCCATTACATCTGCTACTCTGTCAGTAACTGTTGTCGCCCTGTTGCAATGGCATTTTATTGTCTCCTTTTGTTTCTACCTACCATTTCATTTTGATCCACTTGATATAGTTGTAGAGTCTTTCATTATGTGATCGGCATCCACTAGCACAACTCATTCTAGGGTTGACATTCTAGTTATTTTCTTGTTTGTGAAACAGAACAAGGCAGTAATGCCACTAGACTTGGAAGAGACACGAGAACTAGCAGGTAGTGTGACAAGCAGAAATACATTTTGCGTCCCTCCCTCAAATCCTTGCTTTGATTCTAACTCTTAATGTACTTAGCGAGAGTTGCTTGCCCTAACGTGCTGGAGTAGTTTCCCTATCCACTAACCATCCCTTCACTCTGGCTTTCCTATTCCTTAATGTCCTTACCTTGTTCTTTTCCTGGCTTGCTAGCTGCAGGCTCTTGGACTGCCAGCATACTTGAGTCTCCTACACCCTGGGATTTCGTGCCTTCTCAAGTTACCTGCACTCTGGGATTTCTGGCATACTTGAATCTTCTTGGATCTTGCCAAACCTTTTGGATTTTTGGCATTACTGGAAAACACCCTCCTCGGTTTTACGGATTTTCCTTGGAAGAACTGTACCATGGGCTCCCTATAAGGGTGTCCTAGTCAGGATAGTGCACCGTACCATATTTTTTATTTTCCTATAAAATATATATTTAAGTACCTTCAGATGGGAATCCCTCTCAGACTGTGTATGACTCTGGTTTACTGATTTTCCATCCTAAAGAAACTCAGCTTGTTCTTTCTTGTTTGTTTGCAATATAATGTCACAAATTGCCTAGTGACACAAATTGTTTCTCAGGCATGGAGTAATGTCCTGAGAAGACTCTTGTTGTGTATGACTCTGCTGGATCCTGAACTTAATTTAGTTTAGGTCCAAACTGCAAAGCCTCCGACTATCCTTTTTGCACCAATCTCTTCCACCGTTGATTCCTTCCTGAAGTAAGTCATGCACCAGTGAGGAATAGCGAACGGATGTGGGCAGTGGGCTTATTGTAGAATCTACTCTCTGATACAGATCTTTGTGTTCACCCCTTTGCTTGCATCCTAGACAGACCTTTACTAACCTGTCCTAGAGAAATATCCTGCCACCATACTGAAAAGCACTCTGGTGGTTTCTCGAGTCCTGACTTCTTCTTGTCCTTGGAAAATCACCCTGCTAACAACGCTCTCTAAGCCTCTCTTTCCCAGGATGACACCAAATCCATACTCGTTAGACAGTTGAGTGGTGGGGTCACTAGTAGGGGAACTAGGAGGGCTGTCTTCACTTCCGCAGGTATTGGCAGGCAGGTGAGTGGACAGCAAAACTGATCAGCAATGGATCTAATGGCAGGACAACAAATACAATAACATGAGCCAAACAATGACCTGGCTAGTGGGCTTGATACAAAAAATGGGGTGCCGACTGCCACTAGCCATGGTCTCCATCTAAATTGGCCAACACCATGGATCTAACAAGCCAGAACTCAAACATGGTTTTGATTGCCACTCAAGCATATTGAGCACTGGAACTGTATCTAGAACCGGTGGGTCCTCCAGCTCTGACACCACAAACAAGCTGAACACGCAGAATTCAAACGAAACTTGTTTATGGCCCAGAAGGGAGAGCGCCATGGACCAGGAACTGGGATCCTTGTCAAACCACTTCCTATCTAATACAGAGGCACAAATAAATGAAACACTCGGGCAAACCCTGTTAGTGGTGCAGGGATTTCCAGGGAAGGCCTCGGAGCCAACCTTTAGCCCACTGGCCATTTCTTATGAACAAGAGTTGATGGAAATAAAAGGATGACAGGACACTGTATCCAGGTCACTCCTCTGGCAATCAAATAAAATGAAACTCCAATTAGATCTCATTCAATCATTGGCAACACACCTGGCTGAAATCAGGTCCAGATTAAGGCGGTCATTCCTACCCTGGCGGTCCGAGACCGCCAGGGTAGGGTACCGCGGATGCACCGCCAACAGGCTGGCGGTGCATCCAGGGCAATTCTAACCGCGGCGGTACAGTCGCGGTCAGAAACGGAAAACCGGCGGTGTCCCGCCGAATTCCGCTGCCCAGGGGAATCCTCCATGGCGGCGCAGCTTGCTGCGCCGCCATGGGGATTCCGACCCCCATACCGCCATCCTGTTCCTGGCGGTTTTGGCTGCCAGGAACAGGATGGCGGTATGGGGTGTCGTGGGGCCCCCGTAAGAGGGCCCCACCATGATTTTCAGTGTCTGCTATGCAGACACTGAAAATCGCGACGGGTGCTACTGCACCCGTCGCACGCCTTCAACTCCGCCGGCTCCATTCGGAGCCGGCTTCCTCGTTGAAGGCGCTTTCCCGCTGGGCTGGCGGGCGGACTTCTGGCGGTCGCCCGCCAGCCCAGCGGGAAAGCCAGAATCACAGCGGCGGTCTTCTGACCGCGCAGCGGTGTTCTGGCGGGGGTACTTTGGCGGGAGGCGGAAGTAGGAATAACCCCCTAAATCTTCTGGAGTCACACCTAAACTCCCTTGTAAAGGACAAGCCCTGCCCTTACTCCCCAATTATTGACAAGTTAAGCTCTTTGCCTGAGACACTGGGGCATTAGTGGGCACCATCAAGGAGTATGCAATAAGCAATGTTCCACAGGCCACTGCACTAGAGGTCACCACTTTGGAGAAAGTGAGTCAAATCAATCACTGCACCACCACAACCAACATACCCTTGAAACTCTCTATACAACTAACTGGCACACTGGAGCAGGCAACCTGCAGCTCGCCAGATATAAAGACAACTGATCAGCTGGGGGTGTCTAATGGGAGGTGTTTTCAGGTGTGTAATGTGGCGGGAGACACAAGAGGCCACAAGAGACCGCAAGAGACCAGAAATAAAGGGACAGTTCCCGAACCGCTCTCAAAATGTAGGGGGTCATCATGACCCCAGTGGTAGGTGATAATGTGGCAGTAGTACTGCCAACAGGCTGGCGGTATATACCATCACATTATGACATTGGTGGGTGGCTGCAGCCAACCCGCCAATTTACCGTTCCTACCACCATAGGTGGCTGCTATTGTACCGCCGGCGGAATTTTGAGCCTGCCTACCGCCATGGTTTTAGTGGCATTCGCAGCGCCATGAAAACCATGGCAGTGGGCCCTACCAGTGACAGAGAATTCCTTTCCTGTCACTGGTAGGAGGCTCACCCCCACAAACACTACCCAGACGCCCCAACCCCCCTCCATCCATGATCCCCCTTCAGATCCCTCACTACCCCATACACACACACACTCACAGACACACACCACGAATGCACACACTCACTCACACTGGCATACGTGCATTAATTAATGCATTTATCCATTCATTCTCGCAACACATCCATACACACACTGACATGCAGACACGCATTCACATTTCCATTTGTACATGCATTCTCTCACATGTATACACCCATGCAAACAACACTACATACACAGTCACATTCGTGCCCACACTCACACATTCAGGCACATAACCCCATACACACACACAGCACTTCCCTCCCCTGTAGGAAGCCCAACTTACCTGCACCCAGGGGGTCTTCCGGCAGGGAACGGGATGGGGCACTGCTACAGCCAGTAGTGCCCGCCAGCAGAATACCGCCAGGCCATTTCATGCATCACGATACAGCTGGCGGCAGTCTACTGGCGTGGTGCTGCTGGTGGTAGCAGCGCCACCTTACCACCATCTACCAGTATGGCCACAGCCACATTTCCACCCTTCTTATGGCGGAAGTCCGGCTGTGGTCATAATGTGGCGAAGGGATGGTTGCTGGCCATCTGTGTGGCGGTGGGCAGCTTATACCGCCATTGTCATAAGGTGGGCCATAGTTTATCAAGAAGGGCAAAAAAAAGACTAACAAAAAAAAAAGAAACAATATTTGTTAAAAAGATCTGCACTGTTGCATGAATGACCCAAAAACATAAAGGCACAAGAAGACACACAGTCTGGCAAACTCTTTCCAATCTTTCCACCATCAACACAGACAAAATCTCAGATCCCGATCTTCAGCGATATGCCCTCCGTTGCAATCTACTGAAGGAGCGGAGGAGCCTACGATTAGGGGAATCCCAGAGACTGAGATGCCCCCAATCCAACTTGTAATCTGGACTCTTTGAGGGTGCAGTACCTGGACATGGGTGCCCACCCTTAACACAATGCAGAGTAAGGACAAGATTGGCGGAGTCTCCCAGCACTCAAAGAGAAAGGTCAGATTGTAGTGTGGTTAGTTTTACGTATTCTTTGCGCATTAGCTTCAGGCTTTAGGCCTTTGTGCACTTTGCCCTGGATATATTTTATTCATTTGCTTGCAGCTTAGAGCCTCTGTGCACTTTGCTCTAAATGCTTTTTATTAGGCTTCGTACTGTTATTTTTCAAATAGCCAGTTCTACGGTCTTGTTTTTTATTCATATCACACTGTTTAGCCTACTTCAGCACTGGAGTTCTCCATAACACATTCCTGTTCACTCTGTGCTTCAGTCAAGGATACAGTCTGGTACATTGCCGATAGACGTGGTAGGAGTTTAGTCTTTGGCATTTCTGCGTAGGGACATTTTGTGATCACGCTGACATGTTAGTTATAAAAACACTTCCTTGTCCCAATACACACGAGAGGGAGATTCCGACCAGGGAACCACAACCAGACGCTGACTGCCTCGTTGCAGATGCTGAACCAAGATCACAGGCCTTTGCTCAGGTATGAGGGCTGATGTCTCCCCAGGGATTCAGAAAGGCAAGTTAGAAGCTTAACATGCTGTGCTCGAAATAGACCAAGCAGAGGGAGAGTAGAAACTATTAGACACCATGATAGCTTTGTTCTTATGTTTTACTCTCCTGGTGACTATTTCAATCCTACTGTGTTGTACGGTTCTGGTTATTGCGGCTCACGCCTTATTATCTAAAATGCAGTCGTTTTATTAAAACATTATATAAAACTTATACTGCCTTTGTCATTTGTATATGAGATCATACTGTAAATGAGAGAGTTGGTTTGGATCTGAGTGACCACGACTTCCCTGAGAAGTTCCAAAGATGTCATGCGCTCGGCTGCCCAATCATCTCTTCCCCTTGGGAGAAATGAGGCACTGCTAGTTAGCCGGAGCAAAAATCGGATTTAGGGTGACAGAGTTCCTTACACGTGGGTCCGACTCAATCCCCCACACCTTGATCGATCCTGATGCCTAGAAATCCAGTAGTCTCATTTAGGATAATGAGAGCCCACGCGACAAGATCAGGGCACCACGTTGATGGGGAGATCATGGCAATGCCAGGATATAAACTAGGGGGATCACTTAGGATCCTACCAAATGTAAGGGTACAACTGATCTACAAGGTGGTGGAAATGAGCGACAACTATTAAGTATAGAAAATATAGGGCCACATTTGGAATCCTTCTGTCAAGATACCTTACTTTATCTCCAGCAGAAATCAGACTTCAAAGGTTCAGTAACCTACTACTGTTTAGCTCAGTCTGGCTTCTATAGTAAAGATCTTTCTATGGCTCAACAAGATGGGCAGTTGCCCAACATTAAGCCCATGAATGAAGAAGTCAAGTGTACACATCTAGAACTGCTCTGCATCCTCGGATACACAGCAAAAGGCATTATGGACACCTGCTGTGTCTGTTCAGCCACATTCCTTCATTAAAAAATATAATTTCAGAGGACTTGGACTGGGTTAAATTTGGCCCACCCTTCTTAAATTCTACTGGGGAAGTGACCATAGCAGTATGGAAAAGAGTGTCACAATGGAATGTTGTTTGGGCAGAAAGGGTCACTTTGAAGAATGGGACATTGACTGTCACATTCCGGCACCAGTGTAATACCTGTTTGTTCTTCAAAATCCACACTTAGGTTAAACAGGAATGGGTGTGCTGAGGAGTGCAATGAAATGGACACAAATTACTGGAGACACAGGTGTTAACCGTGCCTAAAAGACAGATGTATTACCTTTGACATTATGTAGTGCCGCAGGCACCAGAGCCTTGGATCCAAGCCCTTGCTAACCATTGTCTCATGGAACGTAGCTGGCCTTAAAAGTATTAGAATGAACACAGAAGCAATGAACTTTTTGGAAACAAGTGATATCCTGTGCCATCAGGAGACCTGGGCACTTGGGCCCATAATTTTGGGATGCTTTTACGAGATCTTTAAACCTGGAACTCAGTAAAGTATATTTGGGCCTCTGTTGGGGGGCTATCAACCTTCATCAAGCACTGGAGTAATTTAGCAGCTGCGTAACTGAATTTCACTACCATTGTTACCCAAGCTATTTCTATCACAGGCCTGAAATTTAACCAGTAGGCCACTAAATAGTGGTGAATTGCTTTCTTAACTTTGCAAAGAAAGCCAATCTAATGTTAGTCCAGGTGCTGCTTTAGAGCCTTGAATCGCTTATCTTGGACTATCCTGACCACAATTCATAATCCCAGGGGACTTTAACATCCGTGGTGTAGGGACAATTCCACATAGTGCCAATCTGGAGAGAGCTGGCCACACTATTCAGAAATGTTTTCGAACTTATAGAATGGTATCGGCTCAGCGAAATGCAGCAGTAATAGAGAAACATCAGCTGCTTCCCCTGACCTACAAAGGTCAATCTACAATTGATTATGTTTTTTTCTCTGAATACCTAGCCTCACAGCTAGTAAATTGACATCAAAGAAAGGCCGGGGACCAATCATAATTCATTAAAGTGCATTATGAACCTGTTAGTTCAACCCTGTGTGAAATGCAATCTTGCGGGCAGGTCGACAGGGGAAAAAAAGCAAACCTAGTTTGAAGAATAAAATGGCGAGCAGAGTACACATCATTAACTATCACTTGGATCAGCTAGCAAGATCTGGCAGCAATAGCAACACATCAGGACTCGTCAATCCAGTGGTGGGAGATCTGTGTCAAAAAACGTAAGGGTCTCATTTGCAAGAAATGATGCATTACTGCTGCAAGGCAGCGATGCACAGCGGTATGACAGATTGTACCACCATGGTTGTATTGTATTTACAATATGGCACACCTTAACGTAAGGATTCTGCTAGCATAAAGAAAAACTGAAGCTAACATGTGCACTGCCTCATTAGTAAAACAGACTCTACTGCTGCAAAAGTGAGGCAAGGCTGATTAGCATCACGTAAACGTGATCCATCCTGGCATCACTTTTGTGCACTGAATACATAAAAAAAGAGGTACAAATTGTCACATTGGGCTAAAAATACAAAAGTACGAAAAGAACACTCTCCTGAAGGATAGAGGAGACCACAGAGTCCAGTACAACCCTAGCAACCCCAGTACCAGCCAAGATGTCCAGACAGACTCCCAGGGGAAGAGGAAGTGGAAGTTTAGTGAGGAGAAGAATAACATCCTGATCACTGAGGTGATGGAGCACCAACACCAGATTACATGGCCTCAAAATTGCCATTAGTGAGGAATGAGGCTGAACAGCACTCGATTATGGACAAGGTCAACAGTGTGGTAGAAGTCAAAAGAACAGTGATCAGCTGTAAGAAACATTGGCATGATTGCAAGTGCAGACAAAATGAGAAACCTCAAGGCAGCATTGCAGAAGTCTGTCAACCCAGGTGCAGCTCTCAGTGGTAATGTTGGTCTCTTGCCTTAAAAGATTCAGAGACGTGACAGCCTTGAGGAGATGATAGGATACTGAACCTAAAAGGTGACTTATGGTGCACAGACAAGAGGCCCTATCAATAGAAAATAAATGGTCCTTGGAAATGGTGTGCTGTTCCTTTGACAAGTTCTTGACGTGTAATAGTGCAAACAAGAAACCAATCTTGAGTACCTTGTCTAGGCCTTCCCCAGTGTTGTTTCATCACCCACCCGTCCATCTTTACAATATCTGTGAATCAACTTGTGAAGCCACGCACCGGGATGGGTTGTTGGGAAATAGGATTTTGGGGGTTTCTCCCTGAGAAATTAGTACACTGCATTTTTATTGGTCCTGCAGGATAGTAACCAGCATCGCATGGGACTTCAGCTCTAAAGTAAAGTAGAGAATTAAGAGTCACACAGGAGTTCTTGTTCACATATGTAAGAGATACTACAGAATGCTATGTATAAGGAACCCCAATATTAGTTAAGCTTAATTGTGCCTGCAACACGTTTTCATAATGTTCAACCATTTTAATAGTCAGTGTACCAAGGAGTCAACGTTTCTTTTATCCTTTCCATAAAATAATGCTATGTGCCAAAATGTCAAACTTCTTGAGCAAAAATTAAATGTTATTCTTGCTAAAAATTAAACCAAGGTCGATTGTTACCTTATTAATCTACTGCTTTTCCTCCTTTGTTGCAGGTACCTGTGCTTGTTTTTTCTATGGAGCTCACGTTCAAGTAAATGATGTCTTGTGTAGTCCCGTTCGTAAAATAACCAGGTTCTGGAACTGCTGCAGTGCTGTAGAATGTAGATCTCTGAGCGTGAAGGGCTTCTGCAACACTGAACACGAGATGTAATGTCACTTCCTGGAGCCTTCTGTGTTGCCAGGAGACACGAAAAGGAACAGGTCTTGAAGAGATAATGGCTTGAGGCAAAGCTAGCCAATACCCATGGGTGGGGTTTAAGTAACCACAGTTCAGCCATGTCCAAGAGCTCAGTATGAGATTTCCCTGAGTGCTGAGTGCACACTGCTTGCTGACTCATAGTATGGCACCTGGCAGGAGGGTTTCCATGTGCTTTCAGCACAGGGCCCTGACTGCCGCTTGCATCAGTGCTTTTCTAAAAGACACGAGGCCTGAGTAGTGTGCATAACAGGCCTGGATACATGAAGTAACACTTGAGTGCATAAACAGGCATATAAAGTGGACTTTAATCAAAAAGCTAAGTGAAATACAATGAATAATCAATTAGTAAAACACAACATACATCCAAATCACAAAAAAGCATGCAAGAGCCCGGGTGAGCAATGATTGCATACCTATTTATTAAACTCAAGCTTTTGTTGGCAGGATTCATGGGCCCTCACAAAAGGGTGAGACTAATAAGATAGGGTTGGGGTGAAAGGGACAGGGTCTTGATAGCAGCTCAATGAGTTGGAGGAAATGGTGGCAGCTGTCATCCCAGAGGAGTTGGTGGCAGGAATCCCGGGTCAGGGCAGTGTTGCTTTGCCAAACAGCAAGACCCACATGGTAAGTTCCAATGAGTGGCAATTTGGCATCAAGGTAATATCATAAAGTGCAGGTAGCTATGTCCTAGCGCTATAACACACTGTCTGCAGGCCAAAGGATAATATGCTGGGTCATCTGTGGTTACACATCAAATAAATGCAATTCTCATTGACCAGCTACAATGTGCATAGCTCAGTCCAGGTCTGTCACCTTCCTCCCTTCAATGTGTGAAGTGCAGCATCAGTCCACGTTTACTTTTCTCTGTATACTGACACTTGCAGTACAAAGTACATCACTCACCATAGCTGCAACTCCAAGAATCCAAAGCAAAAAACATGGACTGCAACAATACATCATGCATGCACACTGCTACCCTGCACAGCCTGACTGTGACAATTCAGGCCACCTTGCACCATGAAGTTACTCAGTCTCACTTGGGCCCATGTGCACTAATCTAGACTGTCTATCCTCAGAATGAAATGGGTGTGTCAGAAGAGAAACCAATCATCTGAGACAGGAGTCATGTGTGGGCCAATGAAAGTACCTACATTTGGGGACATGGCAAGAGACACGTTTATACTACCCTGCATGAAACTTAATTGCACCCAGCTGACCTGGTGAGCAGGGTGAGAGCTCACAGGTGTCATCTGCCATGGAAGGGAGCACCTGAACTCCTCGTCATCTAAATCAGACAGGGTGGAGGGATGCACACAAGAGATGCACACCAGAGGACATTGTGTGTCCTAACTAATGATGATGTGTCGGTCTGGTGGGCCACTGCTAAGACTGTGCATTGTGGGCATTGACTGTGCATGTAAAACTGCTACTCGGTCTGAATGGGGGAGACTGTGCATACCGGGGAGGTGAGAATGGACATGTGTACTGCAAGGTAGCCTCACCAATACACATGCACTGCTGTGTCTGACTATGCCACACTGGTGTCACAGCTGGGTAGGGATAGCAAAGAACAGCCAATTGGGGTACTACATTCTACATGTCATGTGGACCTGAGGGAAGATGAAGACAGTGCCAGGAGGGAGTCTGATGGAACATGGTCTCACGGTGCTACATGTATAAGTTGGATGATGTCAAAAAGGGACCTCGTAAGGAATAGTAAGAAATACTTAGTCACCAAAAATGACAGGAGTAATGGAAGGTCCCAGGCTGAAGTGGGTGGGCCTAGTGATTTGGGAAACATAGTTAGTTGCTTGGCACTTTTTTCAGAGTTATTTCCATGTGGGGTGATGTCCTCAATAACAAACCAACATGTAGCCCCATTGGATATGGTCACGCCTAATTTATGTGTAAAAGAGGCATGAGAGAGAATGTATGATCTGGATAGCATCACTGTGTGACACTAACTTGTGTCCCAGGACTTAAAAGAGGGTAACAAGAGAAGGCATGTACACATGCATTGGTGTGGGTCTGAGGCACATGATGTGTTATACTCTGCTGATAGCCAACTCTGATCATGATGAAATGGGGTGAATGTCAGTGATCGTAATCTACCCAGTAGGACAGGGCCCATGCCCTCAGAGTAGGCACACAGTGCTTGCAATTTCAAGGCAGAGATATTGCCATCTGTAAGGGAACTACAGTGCAATTTGCCATCAATTCCCATGTGTAACAGGTGTCCTACACATCACCATTGAACTGAAAGTGTTAAATCTTTAATCTTGATTGTCAATCGGCGTACTCATGTCTACATCTAACAGAGATCACCATAATCATTTTTGTATCTCATTGCAGAGGATTAACTCATTCATCTTGTCCAGCACACTGTCCCAGACTTCAGCAATGATGTGGATGATGCTGCAAACCATAAACATAGACACCCTCCAGCAAATCTTGGGCTCCATACAGACACTATCTCCAGTCGCCAGGAGTCTTGACAGTGTTGCAGGGTCTCCAAATGGATCCCACCATCCAACAGACAGCACCTGCCATACCACCTAGAGTCCTGGACTCTGAGGTCCCACAAATAGGATTCCAACAGACTGTGGTAGGAGTCCAGCAAGATCCAGCAGATCAGGTGCGGATGGGGATGGAGACCATGTCGGCCACACTAGAGGCAGTCCATAGGTGCCTCAGTCCAAATAAGGACAACTCTGCTGCCATCAGAGGCACCTACACTCCGTGGCCTTCAGCAATGCCTGGCTGACATCGCTGGTGTCATGAGGCAGGGGCATGGACAAATGCCCTGCCAAAGTGGCACCAGTGAGGTTGTCAACCAGCTGGGGGCAATCAGAAACATCTTGGAGTCCATGGAGAAGAAGCAGGACTCCTGCATTGCTGCTACTCTGCCTTATGTGTTGCACAGATGAAAGCTGGTGTGGATATAAGATCCATATCTTCAGCCCCTGATGTGTGTGTTCCTCCCTCTATTCTGACATGTACAACACCCCTCTCATGGGAGGCCCTACGTACACCAGAGGAGGAAGATGTGGACTGCACCTCTTTCACCTGCATAAGTGCCCAATGGCATTTTTCTGTGCCACATACCCACTTTCTCCTTTGCCCTGTACTTAAAAACATGCCCATGTAAAATCAACTGGCACTGTCCTCAATTTAATCCCCCCCTATTGACCTCACATTTGTGGACTCTAAATGTGGCAATCTACCCTAATGGCAATGTGGTCCTCCTCCTTACTGAAACACTCCTCTCCTCCATATGTCCCATGACATGTTCCCCTACATATAAATTAAAGCACTTAGTACAAACTGTGTGTTGTATGTGAGTTTGAGTCAGGGCTAAGTTGAATGTGGTGCATGTGTGAGGCAAATACAGCAACTACTTGTCAAAGGGACATGTGTGGATTAGAGCCAGTGACAATGCTACACAGAGTAAAACATATTTGGTTAACACAATATGTATGTTGACTAGTGTCATAGTTGGAGTATTGCTCTAGTCAAGACTGCTGGTTTAGGAATGATAGCGCTTTTGATTTTAGGAGACTAGGCCAATCCTACAACAAGTTGCAACTGTCGACTCAGCCCTCCTGGCTCACAAGCAGTACCTCACCAGAAACCCAAACAGTAAAAGGTGATTAGTGGCAGCCTTTACACATGGACTCAAGAGTATGACATCTCAGGGGAGTTGTGATTAAACGAAGATTACCCTTCTCTCACATGAGCAACAAGTCTCAGTCATACACAGGCAATGAAGGAGATGCAGTAAAGTTTTCAATAGGTTTTATTAACAAGACTGCAATCTACTGTAAAATGCATGGGTAGCAATGATTAGGATAATAAACAATGCAAGAAACAGAATTGTAAAACTGAGAGTCGTGAATATAAAAGTCCCCACCATATTGCAATAACATGAGACTGGAAATGGGCCCTAATATCCTAGCATGATGAGCCTTATCTCTAACCTAAAGAGAGCTAGGTGTCTGAAACCTAATCTGCCAGTATCATGTCCATTAGAAGAGTCCCCCGACCCTCGTTACCTTGGAATAAGGTCTCTAGATCAGACTCCGCACGGACACAGAGGCTGAGTCTCCATTAAGGCGGCGTGTAGCATAGATTGCGTTGATGGTATCTGGTAGGAATCCCTCTGATAACCTTATCTGCGTGAGATGTATTTATATGGATCTTGTAGGACACCTGAGGCAGGTATGTCGCCAAATAATAGATAAAAAGGCATGCTTGGGGTGGCAATTATATAATTAATTCCTTGAAGAAGTACACTATGTTACTGTCACACATAAGTGGGAAAGTACATGATGTGAATACCTATGTATATCACTTTGACGCTGATAATGACACCATCACAGAGCGTAAAATCAAAACATCTTCCTAACTATAATCATAGCAGCCGATTTGGAAGAAATAATTAAGTAAATGCACTAAAACAGAGCAGGCTAAGTAGGTTAAAAGTCACTAGGTGATGGGGGCAGTCCTTCAAGCCAGAAGTCTAAGCTATCTCCTGATTCCCAATAAAACCAAATAGGATCCACTACACTATCAAGCAGTCACTCAAGCTCACAAGCATGAAGTTCAACAGGTATCATGCAGGTACTGTTAAAGGGAATTAAAGTCACAACACAGGTGGCTGATCTAACCATGGATAGTAGCAAACAAACAATATTGCTGTGACAGCAAAATGATGCATGTGTGAGTGTGTAAGGGGCAGGCATCAGTGTGTGAGTTAAAAATCATTGGATGAGGGACAATGCTTTAAAAACATATTTTTTAACACATATATAACACATCAGCCCCCACACACAAAAAAGCCTAAATACCTGAAACCCATAATAATGTACCCACCCCTATTAAAAACCTATGTACTACTATACCTACCCTATTCTACAACAGCTAACTTAAAGTAAGTTATAAAACACATCCTATACTAAAAACTACTTTGTACAAGGGAGGGAAAGAAAGGGTCCCTCTGGCTCATTTCGGGCATGATGGTCTGATTTATTTCAGTCTGTAGCAGGATGACACTGTATTTTTTGTGCTCTAGCCCTGCCACTCTGAATTTCAGATCAGAAATCTTTTTTCTCATGTCCTGATTAAAGGTGCCAGTGGGTTCTGTTGGTGGAGCACGGTGAACATGTTGTCCGGGGTGCTTTCCAGTGAAGGTGCTTGGAACTGGTCCTGTAGACCCACCCTGGTCTGCTGCTCCTCCCTTGCCTTTGGTAGGCCTGTCAACTGTTGATGGTCCCTGTGGGAAGGCCCTCTATTTCCCAGATGCCTTCTCCTGTTCATATTTTTTTAACTATAGCTAGATAGGCTTTGTTGACTGGCCGGGTCTGGTGTTACCTTTCCTTTTGGATCAAGTGCTGCCTCATCTGATCCAGAGTCATGTTGTCTGTCTAATCAGAAAGAAAATCTGTCATACAAAGGGTAACTAGGAACTAGTACAAAAATCATGATATTTAAATTCTAGCTTAGAACATCACATGTTGCACTTACTATACCCTAAAATTATCTCAAAGGTCCAAGTGAGCAAACATCCTGCTAATATCTATCATCTACTAATTTACTCCAGCCAAAATACTAAGGCTAAACAAATGCTGCTTAATGCAAATGCACCATCTTGGCACATCTAGGTATGACCATGTCAGTATTGAGTATGTTTAGGAACAATGCTGTTCTGCAACCATGGTATGGTTCACGTTTCTTGTTTTACTGATCATTGGTGTCTCTTCTGCATTTTGAAATGGCCCTGATTCCATTGCCATTAGCTAAAGTAAGATGAGCAAGGTCTTCAAAGTACATGTATTGTGCCATACCATTGATGCCTGATATGGCAAGGACACATTTCTGGTCACATTGCTACTTAGACTTAACATGTGCCAGTTGTTAGATTTAAGAACAGAGGGTGGATAGCTCACTCACTTCACACAGAGAAGTACACAACACCTCCTATATGAACTCCTATAAGTCCATGGTGGACCTTTACAACTCTTTACCTATCCCCAATGTAATAGCATGTGCCCCACTACACAGCCTAGCATCTGTCCCTACATGTCAGATATTAATGTCACCTTGCTATACACCAGCACATAAATTTGATGGTGTGTGATTGCTTGCCCTACATCTCATCGGTACAGGTATTTATTTTATGTAAATAGCTATGGCTGTCTAAAGTGTGTAGCAATATGACCCTGCTGTAAGTGTCATTCTGTTAGTGATACATTTTGGAGACTGTCATGGTCAACACAATCTAAAGATGGTTTGGGTATTGGTATGTTGGATGACTATGATGTGCTGATGTCCCTCGGGTCTAACACACCTTGCCATATATGTGAAGATGACAGGGGATAGGAATGTTGATTCATCCACAATAGAGAATGGGGCATTACACAATATGAGTGAGTTCTTCAGATACATTACCATGAGTGGAATGTTTACTTTTGTCCTTGCTACACTTAGGGGTTCATTCACAAGCCCACAGTTCTGGTAGACCCTAACGTTTTGTGAGGGCCACATGACGCTGACAGCAGGGCCATATTTAAAAGACTGCATAATGCAACTCTGCTTGGCTTATAGTGACCCTGCAAATGTGGCACAGTCTTTCTGTCATTACTGTGGCGTGAATACCCTCTCTTCTATGTAGTAGCCGTAATCATCAGACAAATATTGCAACGTGAGCAAGAACAGCAGATTTGGGCATCTATCTGAAATGCTTTTGCTAAGTATCCCCCTGAGTGTGGACCTAAAGATACTGCTCGTAAATGCCTTTTGTGAATTCCCAAATTCATAAACTTAGACATTTGGACTAAGTTTAGACTAAACGTCTAGGTTTACTTTTGTGAATCAGGCCCTGGCCCTCTACATTTGCTATGTATGTGTGGTGGCATTAATGACCCATGTTGATATGTACATACCAACGGTTACCAGAGAGCTTCCAGAAACGCAGACCTTACTATTTTGTACTACACAAACATCGGCTGTATTGCCTTGTGATTTTGAAGATATGTGTTGCAAATTCACATTGCAACAACTCCTTGTTTTTGCCCACACGCTTACTCAATGATTTGGGGATCACAAAGCCAGCTTGTCTAGCCACAGCTAGACAGGTGTAGTTCAATCATATATATATTTGCCATTAACACCCATCTCCTTATGTGTCTATAATGTGTGATTACTTGAAGCTGGGTGATGAGTATGCATTCAGACACAATGTTTACCTGCGAACTTCAAACCACATTCTAACAACTTTTCTTGGGATGCATCAGTGCCTAGTTCATTGGGTGAATGGACCTCACTTTTTGTGATTTCTAATGGAGTGTAAGAGGCTGGCCTGGTCTGTATTGGGTACTAAAGGTACTTACACCTTATACCAGGTCCAGTTATCCCTTATTAGTGAAATGTAGTCAGTGTCTAGAAGCCAGGCTGTCTAGAGGTAGCTATAGCAGAGCAGCCAACACTGAACTAGGAGACATGCAAAGCTCTTGCAGTAACACTGTAGTCACACAGGGGGTTATTCTAACTTTGGAGGAGTGTTAATCCGTCCCAAAAGTGACGGTAAAGTGACGGATATACCACCAGCCGTATTACGAGTTCCATAGGATATAATGGACTCGTAATACAGCTGGTGGTAAATCCGTCACTTTTCCGTCACTTTTGGGACGGATTAACACCTCCTCCAAAGTTAGAATAACCCCCACAGTACTCACACATATGAAAGAAAATACTCAGTATTACAAAAATAAAGTTACTTTATTTTGGTGATACAAATGCCAAAAATACTATACTCCCCTAGGAGGTAAGTAATATACACAATATATACCTTAGTATCCAAAAACAGGTAAGTACACAGTCACAAAACAGTGCAAATAGTGAAAATCACAATAGGTTGCAATGGGCCCAGGGGAACACAAACCATATACTAAAATAGTGGAATGCGAAAGTCTGTCTCCCACCTAGGCAAGTGTAGTGTGTAGAGGGGTGAGAGTAAGAAAACACCAAAGGTAAGTAATAGAACCCGCCCCAGAGCCCAGGAAAACAGGAGTAAATCACAGTAAGTTTCCTGAAACACACAAGAAGTTGTGATAGAAGATTATGTAAGAACCAGAAGTGACTACAAGACACCAATAATGGATTCCTGGGCCTGAAGACCTGTGGAAAAAGGGGACCAAATCCAAGAAGCACTGAAGAGTCCAGGGAGAACAGGAGCTCCTGCTAACCCTGATGAAGGTGCAAAAGAAGAACCACCAGTGAGAAGCCAAAGTCAGTTATGCACCCAAGAAGAGGGTTCCCGGTTGGTGAAGAGGATGTCCCACGCCGGATGAATGATTGCACTCTGGTTTGCGTCACTGGATTTCGCCAACAAGACCTTGGCACACACAAAACTTGCGGTTATCAGAAGATGGCGCTGCCCAGGACCAGAAGGGACCTGGTGGCCTCTACCCAGGAGGGAGAGACAAAGGGGATTCTCAGCAACTCAGAAAGCCCTCAGAAGACCAGGCAACACCCACAGGAGTCCCACAGCACGGTGACTAAGAAGGTGCAAATGGAGGTCCACGCAGCACGACACAAAGGGATCCCACACCGTTGAAGAACCACTCAGGAAGTTGTGCATTGCATGGTGGAGTGCTGGGGGCCTAAGCTGTGCTGTGCACAAAGAACTTCATGGAAGGTCGCACACAAGCTCTTACCTCCACCAAAGTTGGACAGCTGGACCTTGGGACTGTTGGGGTCACTTTAGTCCACCACTTGTGTTGCTGGATCCATGGAGAGGGGACCCACGACACAGGTTGTAGCTACAGAGAGGTGCCTACTGAAGCAGGGAAGTGACTCCATCACTCCACAGGAGAGTCCTTCAGTTCTTCTGGTGCAGGCTGAACACAAGCAGTCCTCAAAGGATGCACGACCTGGAAACTGTTGCATTTGCTGGCAGGAACTGAAGATGCAATGTTGCAGAGGTCATCTTTGCTTCTTTGTTGCAGTTTATAGAGTTCCTGGATGGTTCAGCTGCTGTTCCGTCAGTAGAAGATTAAATAAAGGATTGAGAGTATTTCTGCTGGAGTCTTGCAATCTGAAGAAACTTCCAGAGGAGAGACCCTAAATAGCCCTGAAAGGGGGAATGGTCACCTAACCAGGTAAGCGCCTATCAGGGGAGGGCTCTGACGTCACCTGCTGGGACTGGGCACTCAGATGCTCCCACAGTGCCCCACCATCTTGAAATCCGAGATTGCAAAACCCAGGGACACACTGGAGGAGCGCTGGGCACCACCCCTGGGGTGGTGATGGACAGGGGAGTGGTCACTCCCTTTTTATTTGTCCAGTTTCATGCCAGAGCAGGGTCTGGGGTCATTGAATCGGTGTAGACTGGATTATGCAAGGAGGGCACCATCTGTGCCCTTCAAAGTATTTCCAGAGGCTCTGGGAGGCTACCCCTCCCATGCCTGTAACCCCTATTTCCAAAGGGAGAGGTTATAACACCCCTCTTCCAAAGGAAATCCTTTGTTCTGCCTTCCTGGGCTTGAGCTGCTCAAGCAACAGTGGGACATAAACCTGTCTGTAAGGTGGCAGCAGCTGGGGCTCCCTGGAAACCTCAGAAGGCTGGTATGGCAGTGCAGAGGTCCACTGTGGAACCACCAGAGTGCATGGCATTGTGCAACCAATACTGGAATCAGTATTGGGATACAATTCCCAGTTGTTAGACACCTTACATAGCCATATTCCGAGTTACCATTGTGAAGCTAGATATAGGTATTGACCTATGTCCTGTGCACACGTAACATGTCATCCCCTCACTGACGAAGACTGGGAAAATGGTCCTGGATGACTTGGGGGCACCTCTGCTAGTGCAGGGGTGCCCTCACACACAGGTACTTTGCACCAGACTTCAGGGTTCGAAGGTCTGACATATAGGTGACTTATAAGTCACAGGGTGCAGTGAAAATGGCTGTGAAACGGTGCATGCACCATTTCACTCAGGCTGCAATGGCAGCCCTGCAGAAGCCTTTGCATTGGCTCCCAATGGGTGGCAAAAGTAGTACTGCATCCCATAGGGATCCCCTGGAACCCGAATGCCCTGAGACTTATAAGGAGTGACCAGTATGCCAATTTGGAGTGAAATACATGGGTTACCAGTATGTAGTGATCAATTTAGAAACAGAGAGAGCATAAGCTCTGGGGTCCTGGTTAGCAGGACTCCAGTGACACAGTCAAGCATACTTTCAAAAACAGTGAAGGATACTGACAAGCAGGCCACAAACCATAAGCACTGGTGTCCTGGCCAGCAGGATCCCAGTGAGACAGTCAAAACACAGTGACATCAGGCAGAAATTGGGGGTAGCATGCCAAAAAGAGGGTACTTTCCTAAATTGTGTTTTCACATTTGTGCTAAGACAATACTCCTGGTAGTGAAGTCATTGTTTGCATCTGAGTGCAACACACCAATATGGTAGGCCACATCACTGCTTTTTCCATTGGCATCTTGGGCTATTGGGGCAAATGTGGGCACATTGTTACTAGGTAGACACTCGTGCACTGGCAAAGTTTAGTATTTTTCAGTTGTATGTGTGATATGAGATCTCCAAATGGATATGATATGTGGTTGCAGATTTGTCTGTTGAATAGGGGGACTGTAGGGGTTGGACTGTGTTCCCATGTACATACAATGAAGATCATTTCACAGTCATCATACAGTGAGTAAACTCTAGTATCCTCCTTAAGCATGAAGCCATACAAATGGCTAGCTGTACAAGAGTCACACACTGTAATTGCACACTATCTACTTTAGCACACCATGTTCATTGTGTTTGGCAATGGAGGACTATTTGGTACAGGTTGTTGTCATGCAAACTATTTTGGATGTACCAGATGTTGTTCAGCGTGGTTTGTCACACATAGTTACATACATTTTCCATGTGGCAATTGCTAGTAGATGTGATATGAGTGTTCAGATGTTTATAGTGACTATTAAGATAACTTGCTTACACCCTTGTAGTGCTTATTTGTTTGTTTTCATGTAGGTTTACCATTTCATTTATTAATGATTTTGTGAAAAGGTGAAAGTCATTCACGTATTTGTGAAATAAGATTGTACTATATGGTCCCTGCCATGTTGCTGCTTCTGATGGGACATTTTGAGCTTGCTCCTCATCTTCCTCATCCTCATCACCCAGAACTTCCTGCTCCTCATTGCCCTCGGGCCATGGTACATTTGTCTGTACACAAGTATTATACAATATGCAGCACATTAGTATTATTTTGCAAACCACTGGTGGAGAGTAGGGTATTTGGCCCACAAACATATTCAAGCTCCTGAAGTGGGACTTGAGGGTCCTCTCTACGATGAACCGGGTCCTGCTTAGGGCACGATTTAAGCTTTGCTGGGCTTCCGTATGGAGGTGTTCATAAGAAGTCATCTCCCTTGGCTGAAGACAATATCCTTGGTCAGCTGAAAAGAAAAGAGGAGCAAAATTAGTAAATAGTCATGACAGATGATGGCCCACATTCATATACATTCTATTATGTGTCCTGATTGACTCATACAATTTGCCAACAGTATGAGACATGCTATGACATTGTTTGGCATATACACAAGTTGACTTAAGATTTGACTGACACTGTACTACACTTACAGGTGTTCTGTCCTCCGTGACACACCTACTATTTGTCATACTTGTGAGTGTAATTGTCATGAACGTGGTGATTTGTCACCAGTAAGAAGAGTCAGTTAGCCATTGAGGAGTCAGAACTCTCACACTCATCTATTGTCTCTGTGTATGACTACTGTTTTCATACAAAAGAATCACACTTGGGTCTATGGCATAATTGTTTTCAAATTCAAGCAACAGGATTACAAGGTTGGCGTCACCCTTCCTAAAAAAGCATCACCTTTGGGCCTAAAGCGTCACCTTGACATCTCAATTTGTCTGGTTTTCTTATGTTCAGACACACATTTTGGTGATATATTTATTTTGAGTGTGACATGATTGTTCAACAGTCAATGTGCATGTTACACACAATACTTTCCAAAGATCACTGCATTATGTCTGACACTTTGGGGATGATGACAGAGTTCAAACCTGATTGACAACTGTTGTGGCCTACTTATAGTTTTAAAGATGTGGGTGAGTTGTTTTCTGGAACTCTAACATAAAAACAAAGACACATGATTCTTTTGAATATTTATTATCATGTGAAAGCACTGTCATACATGTTTTGGTGATACATTCCCAGACATGTGATTCAGGTAAAGAACTTTTGCACAATGTGTGTGCATCTGCGAGCATCTGCAGCTGTGTTCTGGGTGTCTCTATCATCAGCTGCCTCCTCCTCCTCCATTGGTTCTTCCTGTGATTGATCTACGTCCCAGGGAACATGTGTGCACACACATATGTTGTATATTATAGCACACACTGTTATCATTTTGCAGACCCATGGGGTGGGGAAATAGAGAAATGTGCCCCTAGATACATCCAAACAGCAGAACCTGCTCTTGAGGTGGCCAAAAGTCCTCTTCAGAACATTATGAGTCCTTATGTGAGCCTGGTTATATGCCTTCTTCGGATCTGTCTGGGGGTTTGCACTCAGGGTAATTACCCACTGCTATATCCCATATCCTTGTTCAGCTAAAATTGAAAAAAGAGACAGTGTCAATGTTTAGGATAACTACATTAGATACATGTGTGCCCATGTGTGTTCCCTGTAGTGGTATTGTCATGCACTTCGCAAAGATATAATCACATGATGTGTTACTCATACCAGTGTACTGAAATTTACAGGGGACTCCTCAATCAATTTACCTAATATGAAATGCAGTGCATGGGCATGTACATCATACAATTCTACATCCTCACTGTCATGTTAATGCAGTAGAATTTGGTGGTGGCTGTTTGCCACCGCTCTTGTCCACTCAATGTTATGTGTTGACACTACATGTGTAAAGAGACGGAGTGTGGATAAGATGTTTTCTTTGAAGTCTTCCCTAGGTAGATAGTAACATAGCAGACATGGTTTACCCAAACACATGCACGGGTCAGTGTTCATTCACAGATGGTGGTGGCCTACATTACATTGGCACAGACCTTTGAGTGTAACACATTATCCAGGGCAGTTGACATAATACCATCCACACAGGATGCACTGACACATACCAGCTGAGTGACATGGTGTCACAACTGCCATTGCCAGATTAATGAATGCATAACATGGTGGGAGAATATTGTGTACATGTGTGATGGCATTTTGCCCAATATGTGCACACAGCACATTGATCCTGAAGATTTGTGAGTGGTCTTCTGCAGTCCAGCTAAACAACTTCTGCATTACGTTCCTGAGAAGGGAAATTAATACACAATAATTGGGGCATTCTTCACTTTAAGGTTCCTTCCAAGTACACTTGCACACAAGTTGACTAGCAGGTACACATTCACACTTGCATCAGGGGTTGTAGGAGTTCTTCATTGCCTGCACAGTTGTATGTGTGTGTGCGGGAGCACCTTTTAACCATGGTTGCTGCCTCAGAGGCATGATGAGTGATGGATGTGTGCCTCATTACACAGCACACATAGGACACATGAGTGATCTTCATGATTACTATTCATTTTGACAGCTACGTCACCTGCCCCTGAGTCATAGTTTGTCACCTTTCACCTAGTTCCTCGTGTGGGATCCATGACATGCCTGATGAACAGCTGGAGTCACATGGGGACACCCCCACAATGGACAAGAAAATCCTCCCTTGCACACAGTGATGGTAGCCAGAATTTCTGCCTGCCATGCATTGCTCTGTTCCTTTACACCATGCAACATCTGCAACATAGGCTTTTGATGTATTCACTTGAAAGGCTGGTGGATTTCATTGCATATGTGACATGATGTGTTTTGGATGTATTCGGACAGCTCCCATACAGAGGTCTGTGTAGGCAGACACTGAGATGTGTGGTATACACCCATTTCTATTGTTAGTGCATCTGTTAGGTACTTGAGTTTTGCTTCCTACAAGTAGATCATTCCCATATTGTCCATCCTGGAATCATTCATTCATGACGGAGATTCAGAATATGTATGCATCATGCACACTGTTGGGGCATTTTGCCACCACATTTGTGATTAACCCACAATGGTCAACAATAGCCTGGACTTTAATGGAGTGGGTGTGTTTCCTGTTGCGGTAGAGATGGGCAGTTGCAGCAAAAGGAACTAGTTGCACATGTTTGCTGTCCATGGCACCCAGCACATGTGAGAACCCAACAATGGCATAAACTCATTGTCTGATCTCATGCTACTGATGCTGGGTGTTGGGGAACATGATGTAGCCGGTTGTCAGATGGATGATGGTATCCAGGATGGGAGGTAGGAATGGAAAGAATGATGGCTGGGAGATTCCGGCCACTCGAGTTGCATTTATCTCGAAGGACCCCTGTGCCAGCATGTGAAGTCCAGCCATGAGCTTTGTTTGGGGAGGGATGTTGCCTGGAGTCTTGGTGCAATCAGGTGTAGCAGCTGTACAATGGACTCCCTACTCAGACGGTAATAGGTAATTACCCTTTCCTCCCTGAGTCCTATTAGTGATGTATGCACTTGATACATATGCACACCCTTCTCCTGCACTGCGTCCGTGGTGCAGTTGATGGTGAAAGCAGTGGTGATGTTGGAGGTGGTGGTAATGAAGCTGGTGGTCTTCTTGGGGCTGCAATCTCCAGTAAGAGTACGTCCATGGTGTCCTAGAGCTTGCCAGAGTAATTTGTGTATGCTCACCTCATGTACCAGTGTCAATGTGTCATTCTTGTACCTGGTCTGTTGAAGCGTTAATTTAATGACAAACTTGAGACTCTGCACATCTTTTGCCAAAGAAGCATAATTTTTCAATTTCCTAATAAATACAGCTGTGTTGCTTCTGCCTGTTTTTTTAAGAGAGAACACCTACATTGAATATTATTGATGTTATCTGATGCAGTGGATTGGAACCGAGGGAAAATGTATGCATGGGAGAAAAAAGTGATGGCAAAGGCCTCTAGCATTACTTTGTAGATATATAGCAGTGAATGTTCAGCCACTGCATCAAAAAAATACTAATCGGCAGCAGAAACTCCTTGTAAATGAGACCCTTTGATCATTTTTGAGCCAAGAAGGAGGGGGGAGAACAGCATGAATCAAGTTTGCCAAAGATCATTGCCACAAGAAGAGAGCTCCGCAAAGCCCAGCAGGCTAATCTGTCAGCAACTGCAGCTGGAATGGTGAAAAGAATGCATTAATTCACAAGAAAAAAGTCTGAGGCCATAAGGAGGCAAGAAATCATGAGAAATGCACTTCTATATTTCATCTGTTAAAAGATTGAACCATGCACACTTCTGGGAGTATGTTACCAAACTGAAGAATAGTATGGACACAAGAGAGATTGGCATCTCAAAAAGCAGCCTAGATAAGCCACATACTAGATCTACACAATGAATATCAGGCAGCCTTGCTGGCATTTAGCCACTCAGTAGCAATGGACCACAATCAAGCCTTCACTGGGGCCATACCCACAGCTGAACCGGCAAACTGGACATGAGGGAGAGTTCATCAGCAAGCTTCCACTGTGGCCACACTCACCAGGGGACCGGTCACCAGGGTTCCGGGGTAGTGTCACCAAGGGTCAGGAACTATCAAGTCAATTAGAAGTTGCCCAGAACACAGTAGCTGCACAAATAAGTACAGAGAAGGTCAAAAAGGTAATCAGATGAATAAGAAAGGATTTGGCCTGAATGGTCTTCTGGCAAGCCTGTTCAGATATGCCCCTGAAAATTGGGAAAAATAGTTCACCCCTCTTTTCACTTGTGCAGTACAAACAGTGACGGTCCCTGATGCTTGGAGAGGATCAATTCTCTACCCTATATATAAAATGGGGGACCGGTCTTCAGCAGCAAATTACTGTCTAATTGCACTCCTTGATTTAGAAGCAAAAGTCTACGTCCGAGTACTGTTAGAGGAGTTAGAGTTGTTAGTCTATGAGCAAGAAATCTTACAGTTCTTTCAATCTACTATGGATAGCTTCCACACTATGTTTGATGAGGCATCAAAGGATACAGAACAAGAATTTGCCACATTTTTGTGTCTTCATCAATTAAATTTCAGCATTTGACTGGGTAGACAGGCTAGACCTATGGAGGAAGCTTGACACATTGGGTATACCACCTATGCTGCTAAGAGCTGGCTGTAATCTCGCTGTACATGAGTGTTGGACCTGGCTTTTTGACAGGGACATCCCCAAACTTTTTGCCTCCTTCCTCCTATTTTTTCTGACCTGTTGTTGTTGGCTTTTGACCTCTGGGCACTTTACCACTGCTAACCAGTGCTAAAGTGCATATGCTCTCTGGGTAAATTTTACTACTGATTGGTTTATCCATGATTGACTATTTAATTTACTTGTAAGTCCCTGGTAGAGTGCACTACATGTGCCTAGGGCAGGTAGATTAAATGCTACTAGTGGGCCTGCAGAACTGGTTGTGCCACCCACCTCAGTAGCCCCTTAACCCTGTCTCAGGCCTGCCATTGCAAGGCCTGTGTGTGCAGTTTCACTGCCACTTCGACTTGGCATTTCAAAGTACTTGCCAAGCCTAGAACTCCCCTTTTACTACATATAAGTCATCCCTAATGTGTGCCCTAGGTAACCCCTAGAGCAGGGTGCTGTGTAGGTAAAAGGCAGGACATGTACCTGTGTAGTTATATGTCCTGGTAGTGTGAAACTCCTAAATTTGTTTTTACACTACTGTGAGGCCTGCTCCTTTCATAGGCTAACATTGGGGCTGCCCTCATACACTGTTGAAGTGGCAGCTGCTGATTTGAAAGGAGCAGGAAGGTCATATTTAGTATGGCCAGAATGGTAATACAAAATCCTGCTGACTGGTGAAGTCGGATTTAATATTACTATTCTAGAAATGCCACTTTTAGAAAGTGAGCATTTCTTTGCACTAAAATCTTGTTGTGCCCTTCAATCCACGTCTGGCTAGGTTTAGTTGACAGCTCCTTGTGCATTCACTCAGACACACCCCAAACACAGGGTACTCAGCCTCACTTGCATACATCTGCATTTTGAATGGGTCTTCCTGGGCTGGGAGGGTGGAGGGCCTGCCCTCACACAAAGGACTGCCACACCCCCTACTGGGACTCTGGCAGACAGGATTGAGCTGAAAGGGAACTTGGTGCATTTCTTAGAGACTCTTTGAAGTCACCCCCACTTCAAAGGCACAACTTAGTATAAAACAGGGCCTCTGCCCTACCTCATCAGACACTTGCTGGAGAAGAAACCTGAACCAGAAACTACATCCTGCCAAGAAGAACTGCCTGGCTGCTCAAAGGACTCACCTGTCTGCTTTTCGACAAAGGACTGCTGCCTTGCTGTTGGCCTGCTGCCTTGCTGAACTCTTGCCTGGCTGTAAAAGTGCTCTCCAAGGGCTTGGATAGAGCTTGCCTCCTGTTCCCTGAAGTCTCAGGACCAAAAAGACTTCACTCTTCCTCTTGGACGCTCCGTGCGCCGAACTTTTCGACGCACAGCTTGTTCCGCGGCAAGAAAAACGCCGCACACCGACGCTGATCAACGCAACGCCTTCGGGACGACCGAAACTTTGACGCACGGCCTCGCAAGGACAACGCCGCCCGACTTCCCGGGAGAAATCGACGCGACGCCTGCCGTGAGCTCAAAACTTTGACGCACGGCCTCGCAAGGACAACGCCGCCCGACTCCGCAGGAGAAATCGACGCGACGCCTGCCGTGAGATCAAAACTTTGACGCACGGCCTCGCAAGGACAGCGCCGCCCGACTCCGCAGGAGAAATCGACGCGACGCCTGCCGTGAGATCGAAACTTCGACGCGCAGCCCCGCAGAACGACGCGCAGCCGGAAAA
Source organism: Pleurodeles waltl (assembly GCF_031143425.1). Lineage (NCBI taxonomy): Eukaryota > Metazoa > Chordata > Amphibia > Caudata > Salamandridae > Pleurodeles > Pleurodeles waltl. The sequence continues at coordinate 1,618,394,223 of NC_090444.1, forward strand.
CAAGCAGGAAAATCCACGCACAGACCCGGGACATCTGGTAATCCCCGCGACCCACAGAAAGAGACTGGCCGCGCGCCGGAAAACGACGCCCGACTTCCCCGCGTGGAAAATAACGACGCAAGTCCGTGTGTGCTGGGGAGAAATCGACGCACACACCCCTTTTTTCCACGCACCTCTTCCTTTGTGGCCCTCTGAGGAGATTTTCCACCAGAAACCAGGTACTTTGTGTTTGAAAGAGACTCTGTTTACTTTCTAAAGACTTAAGACCCTTTATATCACTTTTCAGTGATATCTTTACAAATTCATATTGTATCTTTGATCGTTTTTGACCTGAAGATACCCAGATAAATATTATATATTTTTCTAAATACTGTGTGGTGTATTTTTGTGGTGTTATGCTATGATGTTGTATGATTTATTGCACAAATGCTTTACACATTGCCTTCTAAGTTAAGCCTGACTGCTCGTGCCAAGCTACCGGAGGGTGAGCACAGGCTGATTTTGGATTGTGTGTGACTTACCCTGACTAGAGTGAGGGTTCTTGCTTGGACAGAGGGCAACCTAACTGCCAACCAAAAACCCCATTTCTAACATTGGTGGCAGCGGTGGGATCTTGCATCCAGTACTGCTGAAGAAGGGCACAAGCCCAGAGATGTGGTGCCCAACTTGAAGAAGGGAGTTGACACACCCCAGGCGGTTCAAGGGTATGAGGTAGTTCCTGTTATGCACAGGGTCCCTGAGAAGGATTGGGGAACTGGCACAGGGAGTCATATTCCTACTGGGGGGAGGGACACTTTACTGACTCTAGCAGAGAGTGACAGAGAAAAGGGTTCCCCCCTGGTGGACGTCCTTGATATAGAGTGTAGAGACATCCCAGAAGAGTTTGGGTTGAGTGTCAGGGACAGACAGATACTGTCTCACCAGTCTCAGGAGGGCGAAGTAGAGTGCTTTTCCAAGGTTGAGTTACTGGGTGGTTGGGTGAAGGGTACTGTGGTTAATACATGTGAAGGGCACAGTGATGTAATTGCTGGAGAGCATATGTCTGGTCCTTATTTTCCAGAGCTACGCCAACACCAGGTGGAGTGTGAGTTCTCTGACCCCAGGGAGCTTACAATGGAGGCAGACTTCTGGGTGAGTACCAGAGAGTCTGAAGAGGCATTTGGGGGTGCTCCTGAAGGGAGTGGTCTAGGTGGTTCCCAACCGAGTGTGGTGGGAAAGGATTGTAGTGTCCCAGGTAGGTCCCAGGTCCTAGAGGGTTCCATGAGGGAACACCAGGAGGGAAGCCTAGCCTGTACCGTAGGGCCACCTTTTGAGGGAAGCCCCGCAGTGTCAGAAGAACTTGGGGGGGTGACTGTAGCCAGCATCCCAACAGTTCTGGTGTCTGGCAGTACCCCTCATAGTGAGGGGGTGCAGAAGTCCAGACATAGGGTTGAGAGGGGGTTGCAGACCCCAGTGGAGGACCTTGAGAGTCAGGGGACAGCTCTGAGAGCAGAGCCCCCCAGGAATGACCCAGGTGAAACCGTTTCTGGTTTGGGGGAAACACAGACTCTGCCGGATGGGCAGAGGTCGGGAGACCTGCGCCAACCAGACTCTTGTGTGGCCCTTGGGGACGGTGTGTCCCTTGTGGGGGGTGAGAGTGCCCCCCAGGAAGTCCTGGCATGCCAGGCAAAGATTCAACCTCAGGGTGGTGACTCTGGGCTGGATACCCAGGTTCAGAGGTTAAACTCTGACCTGGTGGGAGGTAGATGTGCCTCCCAAGAAGTCCTGCTGTGCCAGGCAATTGTCCAACCTCAGGGTGTTGACTCTGGGTTGGATGACCAGGTTCAGAGGTTAAACTCTGACCTGGTGGGGGGTAGGTGTGCCCCCCAGAAAGTCCTGGCGTGCCAGGCAATTGCCAAACCTCAGGGTGGTGACCCTGGGTTGGGGAACCAGGATCAGAGGTTAAACTCTGACCTGGTGGGAGGTAGGTGTGCCTCCCTGGATGTCCTGGCCTGCCAGGCAATGGTTCAAACTCAGGGTGGTGACTCTGGGTTGGCTAACCAGGTTCAGGGGATAAGCTCTGACCTGTTGGGGGGTAGGCGTGCCCCCCAGAAAGTCCTGGTGTACCAGGCAGTGGTCCAACCTCAGAGTGCTGACTCTGGGTTGGATAACCGGGTTCAGAGGTTAAACTCTGACCTGATGGGGGGTAGGTGTGCCCCCCAGAAACTCCTGGTGTGCCAGGCAATTGTTCAACCTCAGAGTGCTGACTCTGGGTTGGATAACCGGGTTCAGAGGTTAAACTCTGACCTGGTGGGGGGTAGGTGTGCCCCCCAGAAAGTCCTGGCGTGCCAGGCAATTGTTCAACCTCAGGGTGGTGACTCTGGGTTGGATACCTAGGTTCAGAGGTTAAACTCTGACCTGGTGGGAGGTAGGTGTGCCTCCCAAGAAGCCCTGCTGTGCCAGGCAATTGTCCAACCTCAGGGTGTTGACTCTGGGTTGGATGACCAGGTTCAGAGGTTAAACTCTGACCTGGTGGGGGGTAGGTGTGCCCCCCAGAAAGTCCTGGCGTGCCAGGCAATTGCCCAACCTCAGGGTGGTGACCCTGGGTTGGGGAACCAGGCTCAGAGGTTAAACTCTGACCTGGTGGGAGGTAGGTGTGCCTCCCAGAAAGTCCTGGTGCGCCAGGCAATTGTTCAACTTCAGGGTGGTGACTCTGAGTTGAATGTCCCAGTTCAGAGGTTAAACTCTGACCTGGTGGAGGGTCAGTGTGCCCTCCAGGAAGTCCTGGCGTGCCAGGCAATTGTTCAACTCCAGGGTGGTGACTCTGAGTTGAATGGCCAAGTTCAGAGGTTAAACTCTGACCTGGTGGAGGGTCAGTGTGCCCTCCAGGAAGTCCTGGCGTGCCAGGCAATTGTTCAACTTCAGGGTGGTGACTCTGAGTTGAATGGTCAGGTGCAGAGGTTAAACTCTGACCTGGTGGAGGGTCAGTGTGCCCTCCAGGAAGTCCTGGCGTGCCAGGCAATTGTTCAACTTCAGGGTGGTGACTCTGAGTTGAATGGTCAGGTGCAGAGGTTAAACTCTGACCTGGTGGGGGGTAGGTGTGCCTCCCAGGAAGTCCTGGTTTGCCAGGCAGTGATCCAGTCTGAGGGTACAGACCCTGGGCTGGAAGACCAGGTTCAGGGTGTCCCCCCGGACCTGGAGGGAGGGGCTACTGATAACAGTGCCCCTACCATGTTGTCTTCTGAGGAGGCCACTCCTAGTTGCCGGGTGCTGGACCCCAGAAGGGAGGGCAGGGGGAGGGAAGCCTCACCCCGGGCCCTAGTCCAACCTGAAGGTACAGGCCCCAGGTTGGAGGGCCAGTTGCAGGTTAACAGCCCTGCACTGGTGGAGGAATGGTACAGGGTGACTTCTGTAAGCACCCTGACCATGTTGGACTCTGGGGGTACCGCTCCAGGAGGGAGGGTACAAAGCCCCAGAGGGGAGGACCAGGTTCAGGCTGTCATCCCTGACCTGGTGGAAGGGAGAGTGGTTAAAGGGTGCCCAGCACCTGGGGCTACCGCCCCCCACTCTCCACAGCCACAGTGGTTGGAGAGCTTTGAGAGGCCTGGGGCCTGGCTCTCATCCCTGGCAGCTGTCAGTAATCACTGTGGCTTGCTGTCCGGGTGGACAGAGTTATCCCTGGGGAGGGGACAAGTGTCACACCCCAGGGGTAGAGTGGGCAACACCACTGTGTTGGTCATGGTGGTACTATCCTGCTCCTGGGATACATCTGTGAGCAAAGTAAGGTTAGGTGCTGCACAGATGGGATCCGCAGGTAAGGAGAAAGGTTCCCCATGGGTTGGCTTAGTGGGCCCTGAGAGTATGGACAGAGTGATCCAATTGGAGTCAGGAAGGCGAAGAACTGGAGCATGCCCCTGCTGTTGTGGGCCTGGGTCCTTGTTCTGTCGCCTCAAACAGGGAAGTACATCAGGATAGTGATTGTTCTCCCCTGGCTTTAGGCTGGTAGGGGGTCATGTTGGACCTGGCTTTTTGACAGGGACATCCCCAAACTTTTTGCCTCCTTCCTCCTATTTTTTCTGACCTGTTGTTGTTGGCTTTTGACCTCTGGGCACTTTACCACTTCTAACCAGTGCTAAAGTGCATATGCTCTCTGGGTAAATTTTACTACTGATTGGTTTATCCATGATTGACTATTTAATTTACTTGTAAGTCCCTGGTAGAGTGCACTACATGTGCCTAGGGCAGGTAGATTAAATGCTACTAGTGGGCCTGCAGAACTGGTTGTGCCACCCACCTCAGTAGCCCCTTAACCCTGTCTCAGGCCTGCCATTGCAAGGCCTGTGTGTGCAGTTTCACTGCCACTTCGACTTGGCATTTCAAAGTACTTGCCAAGCCTAGAACTCCCCTTTTACTACATATAAGTCATCCCTAATGTGTGCCCTAGGTAACCCCTAGAGCAGGGTGCTGTGTAGGTAAAAGGCAGGACATGTACCTGTGTAGTTATATGTCCTGGTAGTGTGAAACTCCTAAATTTGTTTTTACACTACTGTGAGGCCTGTTCCTTTCATAGGCTAACATTGGGGCTGCCCTCATACACTGTTGAAGTGGCAGCTGCTGATTTGAAAGGAGCAGGAAGGTCATATTCAGTATGGCCAGAATGGTAATACAAAATCCTGCTGACTGGTGAAGTCGGATTTAATATTACTATTCTAGAAATGCCACTTTTAGAAAGTGAGCATTTCTTTGCACTAAAATCTTGTTGTGCCCTTCAATCCACGTCTGGCTAGGTTTAGTTGACAGCTCCTTGTGCATTCACTCAGACACACCCCAAACACAGGGTACTCAGCCTCACTTGCATACATCTGCATTTTGAATGGGTCTTCCTGGGCTGGGAGGGTGGAGGGCCTGCCCTCACACAAAGGACTGCCACACCCCCTACTGGGACTCTGGCAGACAGGATTGAGCTGAAAGGGAACTTGGTGCATTTCTTAGAGACTCTTTGAAGTCACCCCCACTTCAAAGGCACAACTTAGTATAAAACAGGGCCTCTGCCCTACCTCATCAGACACTTGCTGGAGAAGAAACCTGAACCAGAAACTACATCCTGCCAAGAAGAACTGCCTGGCTGCTCAAAGGACTCACCTGTCTGCTTTTCTACAAAGGACTGCTGCCTTGCTGTTGGCCTGCTGCCTTGCTGAACTCTTGCCTGGCTGTAAAAGTGCTCTCCAAGGGCTTGGATAGAGCTTGCCTCCTGTTCCCTGAAGTCTCAGGACCAAAAAGACTTCACTCTTCCTCTTGGACGCTCCGTGCGCCGAACTTTTCGACGCACAGCTTGTTCCGCGGCAAGAAAAACGCCGCACACCGACGCTGATCAACGCAACGCCTTCGGGACGACCGAAACTTTGACGCACGGCCTCGCAAGGACAACGCCGCCCGACTTCCCGGGAGAAATCGACGCGACGCCTGCCGTGAGCTCAAAACTTTGACGCACGGCCTCGCAAGGACAACGCCGCCCGACTCCGCAGGAGAAATCGACGCGACGCCTGCCGTGAGATCAAAACTTTGACGCACGGCCTCGCAAGGACAGCGCCGCCCGAATCCGCAGGAGAAATCGACGCGACGCCTGCCGTGAGATCGAAACTTCGACGCGCAGCCCCGCAGAACGACGCGCAGCCGGAAAACAAGCAGGAAAATCCACGCACAGACCCGGGACATCTGGTAATCCCCGCGACCCACAGAAAGAGACTGGCCGCGCGCCGGAAAACGACGCCTGACTTCCCCGCGTGGAAAATAACGACGCAAGTCCGTGTGTGCCGGGGAGAAATCGACACACACACCCCTTTTTTCCACGCACCTCTTCCTTTGTGGCCCTCTGAGGAGATTTTCCACCAGAAACCAGGTACTTTGTGTTTGAAAGAGACTCTGTTTACTTTCTAAAGACTTAAGACCCTTTATATAACTTTTCAGTGATATCTTTACAAATTCATATTGTAACTTTGATCGTTTTTAACCTGAAGATACCCAGATAAATATTATATATTTTTCTAAATACTGTGTGGTGTATTTTTGTGGTGTTATGCTATGATGTTGTATGATTTATTGCACAAATGCTTTACACATTGCCTTCTAAGTTAAGCCTGACTGCTCGTGCCAAGCTACCGGAGGGTGAGCACAGGCTGATTTTGGATTGTGTGTGACTTACCCTGACTAGAGTGAGGGTTCTTGCTTGGACAGAGGGCAACCTAACTGCCAACCAAAAACCCCATTTCTAACAATGAGTACATGAGTTCAAGTACAAACAGGCCCATGTAGGGTCACTCAGAAAATTAGAACAAATTGTGTCCCATTTCTAGGGAGCGCTGTAAGGGGACTGTCGGTAGTCTAGGAATCACCTTGAACACTTATCTAGAGTCCCTTGCTGACTCCCGTTTGTTCATCTTTTCGTCATGGTATGCTTTTGTAGTACTACATTTGAGTCCTGGGACTGCAAATCCCATAATGCACAGCCTGGTCGTCAGGAAAACCTGGATTCCATTTTACATTGTTTTCTATGGGAGAAATCCAGTTTCTGCTCCTTTTCACTAGATCCTCTCCTCCAGGACTTGCGAGTGTCTGAAACTACACACACCTGAGCCCTCTCCTGTGCCGCCCAGTCATGTGATTCCACCTGGGGTTTTCTGCAGCCTGAAACTGCTTATAAGCAGCCATTTCCTCAAGATCCTCATAGTGCATTGAAGTTCGATTCCTTTGTGTTACAGACCACTTATCGGATGTTGTTCCAATCTTGTTCCTGTTCTGTTTCAGCTTAAACCTATTACCTGTTTCTCTGCCCTGTTCCTGATTTTTCCAGCCAGAGTCTGCTCCCTATCTCTTAGCCTTGTACCTGTTTGTTTCTTCCAGAACCTACTCCCTGTTTCTCAGTCCTCTTCCTGCCTTGTTTCAGCCTGATGCTGCTCTCTGTTTTCCAGTCCTGTTTACTGCTTATTCCTTCTCCCTGTATTCCAACCCTGTCCTTGCTTCTTCCAGCCAGTGTTTGCTCCCTGTTTCCCATTCCTGTTTCTGTTTGTTCCAGCCAGAAACTTGCACTCTGTTTTCCAGTCCTATTACTGCCTTTGCTTCAGCCTGAGCCTGTTCCCAGTTCCTGCCCCTGCCTCCTAGTTTGTTCCTTCTGTTTCCATTTCCTCTTTGGGATATTCTGTGACCTCAATGGGTGTCCCAACCAGAGTCCTGATCAGACCCACCCGAAACCGTCACATGCAATTCAACCTGTATATACCTGATTTGGAAAAACTCTTGGAGTCCAGCAGCTTGGTAGCACCTAAACTAGGAAGCATCAAGTTACAAATATTTCAAAATGCAGACAATATAGTGTTCATGGACTGCATGAAAACTGGATTGCAGCGGGCACTGAATGCCCTGAACACTTTTATTCTGTTGAACAATCTCCAGGTAAATCAAGGTAAAGCAAAGGTTGTAACATTTGGAAGGGACAGGAACAAAAGGATTGTTTCCTGTTGGCTGGGTAGCAAATCAATCAGCACAGCTGGAAAGTATAATTACCTGGGTGTGTAGTTCAGCGAAAAAAGCTCTACAGTGGCACAAATAAATGTTTTCAAGAAAAATGGTGCTGCTTTTCCGTATGGGATCAGCCAACTGTATTCAGACACAAAATAGTGCCTCTGCAGTAGCAATACTAAGGGTAATGAAGGCAACTCTTTTACCAGCATTACTGTACAGCCATCATGCCTACCCAGGGGCCCTAGAGCCAACATTGGAACAAATCCACTTCAGACCATACAGAAATTGTTTCCAACAGTCACACCTGGGACAGGCAGTCCAAACAATAGACTGTATGCCTCCTTGTTAACATATTACATCAAGACCAGGAGGGCACAGCCTAATCCACTAAAAGATCACTTTAAATGAATCTTTGGAATGCCAGGGGATCCTTGATATACCCACGTAGGAGATGCAATAAAGTCCCTTGATAGATGAAACAGCACTCCATTCACCATCTGGAGGACAGCTATCTGGAGAACAGCTTTTAACAAGCAATTATAAGAGTCCTCAATGGAGGAAGAATTGTCATCTGTAGACAAGTCATCACTGGTCCCCCTGAACAATTCTGACCTCCCATGAAAACCACAACCCTACTTTCTAGAAGCCATAAACACAGAAATCCACCAGCAAATACTGTACATGAGACTGTTATTAGTGCCAATAAGAAATTTCAATCCTCCCTGGGTGGGTTCTGGAGACAAATGGGACTGTAGGTTGTGTTCTTACTGACATGGGTCGTGGTTACATTTGTTATGTTGTTGCCCTGTCCTAGACCAGTCTTCCTGGCACTTGGGGTACGATCCTTCCAGAATACATCTTCCATCTGGTTGAGTGTATTGCCCCTTGGGCTTTAGCGAGGTACCCCAAATTTGTTAGGCAACCGCTCCTCCCACCCAAGACAATCGATCACATGCAAGGGCAACAAATAATAACAATATACATAAAATGTGTAGAGCCAGTGACCTAATGTTGGGAAACATGGTTCTTACGCTGCCATCACAGTTTTTTGGCATCCGGAGTCAGATCTGCTAGCACTGACTATGTAACTGCTTCATAATGCACTAATTGTACATTCCAATATATGGACCCCAGTCTGCTAGCATTTATTTTTAGTAGTAGCTTCACATTACATCAGTTGCTCTGTTCTGAGAGCTTTCTTTGGATTGGACTTAGAACTTTACAAGCGTTTTAATACATTTTGACTTTTGAAGAGCTGATTTTCACTGTTTGCGATGGTTTCAGTTAACTAAACAATAAAGTACTAGTACAACTACTAACCATCAACCACACTCTGAAGGTCTATGTTTTGTCTTGACAGAGGCAATAAAATGAATTAACCAAGCCCAGGGCACTTTGACCTACAGTTGTCAAGCATACCATTTGTTTAATCTGCATTATAGACAAGTGTGAGAAAGTGTACAATGTTATCACTATGTCTCAAGTCTGCCTTTTTAGGACTTTTTAACCCCCAGGGTGCCTGGGGCGAGCTGGTCTCGCCCTCGCACACGGTTCCCGTGCGACGGGGATGAGACCAGCTCGTCCTACACCCAGCCCACGGGCCTTCTTTCCACACCCCCAGTCAATTCCCTTCCCCTTCCACCGACCCTCCCTCGGCAATCTGATTACATCAACGCGCTCACTGCGAACCAATGTCATCAAATGCTGCTGAGGACGCACTGGAAGCCATTTGCTTCCAACGTGAGTAGAGAGAGGACCCAAAAGAGGTGGGTCCTTCTCCTGGGGGACAGTTGGGGGTGGAAAACAGACACAGGGGGAAAGGAAAGAGTTTTTCTTTGCCCCTGTGCCTGTTATCAATAGATTTCTGCTCTGCGATCGCGGGCGGAATCCACCACTAGGCACCAGGGATGTTCTCTTTGTCTATTTTGGGGAGCCCCTGGAGGCAATATCAGATCTGTGTTTTGGGCCCCCCGGGGGCAAATCAGACGTTTTTTTGGCCGATCTGCCCCCAAAGAGGGGGGGAGATCGCAACCCACTAGAAACCAGGGATTATGTTTTACTATAATCTTTTTGGGAAGCAACCCCTTATATGTTTCGGCCCCCCCAGTGACTAGATCAGCCATGTTTTGGCCGATCTCGCCCCGGGGGGGTCGAAACCCACTAGGCCCAAGGGATTGTGTGTTGTGTGTGTTTGTTTTGTTTCTTCGGGGCACCCCTTGGGCAAGGGTCATGCCCCCCAAAGGAGGGAAATTAGTGTTGGTAAGGGCACGGAGCTGTTGGCCATTTGTGCCTCCCTTGGGGGCTGATCGGCCTATTTGTTTAGGCCCATCTGTCCCCGAGGGGAGCAGAATCCACTTAGGCACCATAGATCTTGTGTGTGTGTGTGTTTTGTGTGGGCCCTTTGGCAAGGGTTACCCCCCCCAAAGGGGGCACATTACTGAAGGCCATTTCTGCCCCCCTTGAGGGGGTTCTGCAAGGGGATGAGAGTACCTACCCAGGGAGCCTCCAGAAAGGAGGAATACCAAAAGGTGCTGAGGGCCTGGGCAGAAGCCCATTCAGATAAGAATGTTGAGAAGAGACCAAAGGAGGGGCCCCTCAGGGGATTTTTTGCCAGTAGTGGGGGATGTTACCCCCGGAATTGTGACCCCTAGTAAACCAGGGAGCAGTGTCTCTAGCTATGGCCTGACTGCAGAGGAAAGGCGGGAGGAGAGAGAATTCGTAGTTGAGAGAGAATTTCAACTACAAATAACAAAGTTAAACCTGGAAGCAGAGAGGAGGAGGCAGAGAGAGAGGCTGAAAGAGCAGCCAAACAAGCTGAGGCTAAAAGGGCTTTGGCTGAAAAGAAACCCTTGTTGGCTCATGAACTGAGTCTCAAAGAGCTGGAGAACAAAGGGAGCAGTCTGAGTCCAGCAGTGATGGTGGCAGCATACATGCAAGACCTGCTGGGGAAAGGAATGCTCATATACCCCAAAATGTAGTGCCAAGTTATGTGGTGGGAGATGACATTGATAAGTGGTTGCACTAAGGGCTCATGGGGTCTCTGAAGAGCAATGGGGGCAGCCTTGTGGTGGTATGTACCAGTAGTGTGGAGGGACACACTTCCTGCATTGGGTCCTAAGGATTAAAACAGAGATGCACCCATGAAAACTGCTTTGCTTGTCAAGTTTGGGCTGACACCTGAGAAGTACTGTCAGAGGTTCAAGGACAGCACCAAACTCTCCACACAGAACTGGGTAGACTTTTTTGATTTCTCCAGTAAGGCACTGAATGGATGGGTGTGGGGCAGTAAAGTAGATGACTATTTGGGGTTATATAATTTGATCCTGAAAGTGCATATGTTCAGTGTTCGCTTTACAGAGTTGTGCCAGCACCTAGTTGACAGTAAGCTGACTGACACTAGGAAGCTTGCTGAGGAGGTGGACCTCTGGGTTAGCACCAGAGTGTACAAGCAAGTACCTGGGGGGTAAACTCACAAAGGTGGTAAGTGTCCCCAACAGATGAAAGAGGGGGGAGAAAAACTTAAAAATAAGGAGTTCTCAAAAGGTCCCCAAAACAATTCCCAGGGGGGTGAGTGTACCCAGTCCCATCCTGAGTCTGAGAAGAGACCAGGATTCTTTGACAAGAAGAAAGGGAAGTTTTTCCCCAAATGCTTAGAGTGATTCAAGTTTGGACACCATAAGGGTGACTCCCAGTGTCCCAAGAGAGCACAGCCCACCACTGGAGGGCAGACACTTGGGTTGGCTAGTGTAGCGCTCGGGAGGGGAAATGGTCTCAGTTAGCTTGGGAGAACAGATAGAGGCATCCCTAGTGTCCCTGGGAGATAAGAAAATGGTGTCAAAAAACAACGTGCCTGCCAATACTTCCAGGTATAGGCAGTGGGTCACCATTGATGGGCAAAGGGTGGAGGCTCTGCGTGACACAGGAGCCAGTATGACTACTGTAAGGGTTCAGCTGGTGTCAGCAGAGCAAGTCATCCCTAATACATTCCACCAGGTCATAGTCACTGACAATCGTGAGAGCCACCTACTGGGTGCTCTGGTTCCCTTTGAGTGTGGGGGTCTCTGGTCCTCTAAAAGTAGCTGTGAGTCCTGCCATGCCTGTAGATTGTCTGTTAGACAATGATCTTGAGGATGCTTCCTGGAAAGAGGTAGAGCTCAGATCCCACCTGGAGATGTTAGGTTTGCCTGAGTGGGTCTGCATGACCACACAGTCAATGGCTGCCTGGGAAGGGAGTCAAGGGCGCCTGGAGCCTGGAACAATGGCCCAGACAGCTGCACAGAGGAAGGGCAAGGGGTGCGGGAAACCGGCCCCAGATATTCCCGCAGTGGTTGACGGGGTCCTAGAGGAGGAAATTGCCAACCTGGGTAACCTGTCTGAGCTTGCTAGCTGGCAAGGGGAGAGCGGAAGTCTTGCAAGTGGAGGACTGGAGGAATTCTGCAAAGTGCAGAAGGAGTGCCACACTCTTGAGGGTCTGAGGCAAAAGGCCTCAGCCCATGCTGCAGGTGAAGCCTCTGGCGATCACCACATATATTGGGAGAATGATCTCTTATACAGTGAGCCTAAAGTACCGGCTGCTGGGGCAGCACATTGGCTGGTGGGCCCCCAGTGTTACCTGGCCTTCCTACTGGGCCTGGCTCACAACATCCCCCTGGCAAGACATTTGGGGCAAGACAAGACCTTTGCCAGGCTTGTCACCTACTTTTATTGGCCTTGAATGCGGGTAGCCTCAGATGCGTTCTGTAGGTCCTGCCCAACCTGCCAGGCTAGTGGGAAAAAAGGGAAAAGGCTTAAAGCCCCCCTGATCCCACTCCCGTTGTTGGCACCCCATTTGAAAGGGTGGGACATCATCATACCATGCCTTCTCCTTGCTTATAGGGAGGTGCCCCAGAAAGGGGTGGGGTTCAGCCTGTCAGTGGACCAGAAAGCATAGTGAAAGAGGGATGGGAGAAAGCTCCCAAGAAACCTCCCCAGGATGTTGTCAGTTACATGCTGGCACTCCGCAACCAGACACAACATTTCTGGAAACAGGCCAAGAGCAACCTCGAGGCCAGTCAAGAGGTGATGAAGTAGTGGTATGACCAAAAGGCCACTCTGGTAGAATTCTCACCTGGAGACAAAGTATGGGTGATGGAGCCAATAGGGTCTAGAGCTCTCTAGGACCATTGGACTGGCCCATTCAAAGTCAAGGAGCGAAAGGGGGAGGCCACTTACCTAGTGGACCTCAATACCCCTAGAAACCCCCTAAGGGTTCTCCACTACAACAGACTGAAGCCTCATTTTGAGAGGTCTGACGTCAGTATGCTTTTTGTGACAGATGAGGGCATGGAAGAGGAGAGTGAACCTCTCCCCGACCTCCTCTCTGCCAAGAAAGGTGATGGGTCAGTGGAGGGTGTTAATCTCTCTGACTCCCTGACTCTAGATCAGAGGGGAGACTACTACGAGTTGCTGGAGAAGTTTTCTTCCCTGTTTTCCCTCAATCCTGGGCTCACACGCTTGTGTGTCCACGGCCTTGACACAGGAAACAGTCCACCTGTGAAGAGCAAAATTTACAGGGTGTCAGACAAAGTGAGGTCCAGCATCAGGGATTACGTTTTTAAGATGCTGGCTCTTGGGGTGATAGAGAAGTCCTGTAGTCCCTGGTCCAGCCCAGTGGTGTTGATCCCAAGGCTGTTGCCCCTGTTGCCAAGCCAGAACTTAGGTTCTGCGTGCACTACCGGGGTCTCAACTCTGTCACAGAGACAGAGGCTCACCCCATCCCCTGAGCTGATGAGCTTGTAGACAGGCTCGGTGCTGCCAAGTTCCTTAGTACCTTTGACCACACATCAGGGTACTGGCAGATCGCCTTGACTAATGGGGCTCACAAGAGATCCACTTTCTCTACTCCTGAGGTCCAATACCAGTTCAGAGTAATGCCCTTTGGGTTGAAAAATGCCCCCCTACCTTCCAATGGTTGGTTAACGGTGTCTTAGCTGGCAAGGATGCCTTTTGCGCAGCCTACCTAGACGGCATTGCCATCTACAGTCCCAGCTGGGAGGAACACCAGCTCCCCTCAAGGAGGTGCTTCAGGCCCTGCAACAGACAGGCCTGACCATCAAGGACAGTAAGTGCCAGGTTGGGCTGGGTTCCGTGGTGTACTTGGGACACCTAGTAGGTGGTGGCAAGGTGCAGCCCCTCCAGGCCAAGATTGAAACTATCAAGGCCTGGCAACCACCTAGAACACAAACAGTGGTGAGAGCCTTCTTAGGCCTCACCGGATATTATCGCAGATTCGTTAAGGAATATGGCACCATAGTAGCCCCTTAACAGAACTGACATCCAAGAAACCACATAGGTTGGTGAATTGGACAGATGCTTGTCAAAAAGCCTTTGATTTCCTGAAGGAAGCCATGTGCATGTCCCCCGTGCTCAAGGCATCTGACTACTCCCAGGAACTTATTGTATAGACAGATGCTTCAAAGCATGGTATAGGGACGGTTCTAGCACAGCTAAATGAAGAGGGCCTAGACCAACCAGTAGTCTTTATTAGCAGAATACTATTACCAAGGGAACAAAGGTGGAGTGCTATTGAGAGAGAAGCATTTGCTGTGGTCTGGGCACTGAAGAAGCTGAGACCATACCGGTTTGGGACTCACTTCTGGGTTCAGACAGACCACAGGCCCCTCAGATGCCTCAAGCAGATGAGGGCAAAAATCCTAAACTCTTGAGGTGGTCAATTTCTCTACGGGGAATGGACTTCACGATGCAGCATCGCCTGGAGATTGACCACGTCAATGCTGATGTTCTCTCCAGATACTTCCACCTTAGTGATGAGAGCTCACAGGAGGTTGCGTAGCTCTACTCACTTTCAGCTGGGGGGACACATGTTAGACCTGACAGCCTTAGGGTGGTCACCCCTTACTTTTTGCCTTCCTCCCTCCACTTTTTGGTCACGGTTTTTGCTGGTTTTAGGACTCTGTTCACTTTACCACTGCTAACCAGTGCTAAAGTGCATATGCTCTCTCCCTTAAAACAGGGTGACATTGATCCATACCCAACTGGCTTATTTAGTCTACTTGTAAGTCCCTAGTAGAGTGCATTACATGTGCCCAGGGCTTGTAGATTAAATGCTACTAGTGGGCCTGCAGCACTGATTGTGCCACCCACATAAGTAGTCCCTTAACCCCTTAACTATGCCTCAGGCCTGCCATTGCAAGGCCTGTGTGTGCAGTTTCACTGCTACTTCGACTTGGCATTTAAAAGTATTTGCGAAGCCTAAAACTCCCCTTTTTCTACATATAAGTCACCCCTAAGGTAGGCCCTAGGTAACCCATAGGGCAGGGTGCTATGTAGGTAAAAGGCAGGACATATACCTGTGTAGTTTATATGTCCTGGAAGTGTAGAACTCATAAATTCGTTTTACACTGCTGTGAGGCATGCTCCTCTCATAGGCTAACATTTGGGCTACCCTCATATTCTGTTTCAGTGGTAGATTCTGATCTGAAAGGAGTAACAAGGTCATATTTAGTGTTGCCAGAACAGTAATACAGAATCCTCCTGACTGGTGAGGTTGGATTTAATATTACTATTTTAGAAATGCCACTTTTAGAAAGTGAGCATTTCTCTGTACTTAAATCCTTCTGTGCCTTACAATCCACGTCTGGCTAGGTTAGTTGACAGTTCTCTTGTGCATTTTACTCAGACAACCCCAAACACAGAATGCTCAGTCACACCTGCACACATCTGCATACTGGGTCTTCCTGGGCTGGGAGGGTGGAGGGCCTGACACTTACATTTGAAAGGACAGTGGTTGACCCTCACACAATGGACTGCCAAACTTCCTACTGGGACCCTGGCAGATAGGATGAAACTTAAAGGGTACCTGGTGCACTTCTAACCTGCTCTTTGAAGTCTCCCCCACTTCAAAGGCACATTTGAGTATTTAAACAGGGCCTCTGACCCTACTAACTCAGATACTTCTGGACAAGATACCACTGGTGAAGGAACTCTGAACCAGAACCTGCAACCTGCCAAGAAGAACTGCCTGGCTGCTCAAAGGACTCACCTGAATGCGTTTCTGCAAAGGACTGCTGCTCTGTCATTGCCCTGCTGCCTCTCTGCCATCTAGCTCTGCTGATAAGTGCCCTCCAAAGGCTTGGATAGAGCTTGCCTCCTGTTCCTTGAAGTCTCAGTACCAAAAAGACTTCATCCTGCAAAGAACTCCTTGTGCAGTGAAAATTCGATGCACAGCCTGCCAGAAACAACTCACAGACTGACTGACGCAGCCTGGCTCCTCGAGAGGAGATTGACGCAGCGCCAGTATTGCGACCGGAACTTCAATGCACGGCCCACTGGATGGACGCATATTTGAACTGGAACAACGCAGCCTGACTTCCTGTGAGAAGAATTGACGCAGCGCCTGCCATGCGACAGAAATTTCACCGCATCTCCCACAGGATCAACGCAGCTCCTGTGATTTCATCCTGCACCTCCAGGATTTCTCCACATCGTCCCCGGGGCGTCCGAATACCCCGCAACCTGAAGAGGAATAGGATTCAAGACAGCGCGCCGGAAATCGACGCAAAGACTTCCCTGCGTGTAAAATTATCGATGCATCATCTGTGTGCGCCTGGAGAAACCGAAGCACACCTCCCCATTTTTCACGCATCTCCTCCTTTGCGGTCCCTTGCAGAGAATTTAAATGCAAAACAGGTACTTTGTGCTTGCAAGAGACACTTGTTGCTTTTTAAAGACTAAAAACAGTTTTTATCACTCTCTGAAGTGTTATTTCTACGTGTACTTATCAAATCTTGATAGTTTTGACCTGAATTTAACCAGATAAACATTGTATTTTTCCAAACATGGTGTGGTTTATTTTTGTGGTGTTTTACTGTGTTATTGCATGATTTGTTGCACAAATACTTCACACACTGCCTTCTTAGTTGAGCCTGACTGATCAGTTCCAAGCTACCAGAGGGTGGTCACAGGATAATTTGGATTGTGTGTGACTTACTCTGACTAGAGTGAGGGTCCTTGCTTGGACAGGGGGTAACCTGACTGCCAACCAAAGACCACATTTCTAACACCTACTAAAAAATGCCCCCCATAACGGTTGGTAAAATGAAATGGTAATGAACTTTGTTTATTATCATTTTATTTTTCAATGACCCATCCTGAATCAGGTGTCAGGACAGGGCGGGGCATTTGCTGCAGAGTGGCAGCAGGGAGCGGTGCACTTGTTTAAAGTGAGCATATCCTTTTGGCTGGCCATCTTGCAACAGCCAGCCAGCCAGACATGTGCACTGTAAACATCTCTAACCCAAGTGTCTTAAGACAGCTGGGTTGGAGAAGGCACAGGCCTCCAGCACTCTAGTGAGTGCTGACAGAGCTCCTTTCACCAATCCTGATGCTGCTTTCATGCTGGTTACCAGCATGAAAGCAGTGTCAAACTTGGCTAGTGGGGTTTCCTGGTCCCGTGCATTGAAGCTTTCAGGAGCAGAAGGACACCGCGAGGAGGATGTCTGAAGGTAAGTGCCCTTTTTTTGTCTTGTCCTTTTTATTATTATTATCATTATTGTGTTCCCATCCCCCCTCCCGCTGCCCCATTCCCCTGCCTTAAACATAAGCCAGCCGCCACTGCCATTAACACCACAGCCAAGTGATAAAGACTGGAGGGCTTGAGGGGCACTACTTGGGAGTGCGGGTTAGAACTCAATCAAGCTGGGTCAGGGTGAAGGTTCAAGATGGTTGGAGCCTTTTCTGTCCCAGAAGCTCTGATCAGAAGGTCGGGAAAGTAGCCCTTGGTGTCACTCTAGTTGTACTGGGTCAAGTAGTGGAACAGGGTTCAAGCCAAGCAGCAGGGCAAGCCTCTAAAGGAAGGTCCAAGGCAGGCTCCAGGTAGCAAAGCAATCCTTCCAGGTGCAGCAAAGCAATCTTGTGGAGTCCACAGCAGGTCACAACAGCTATGAAAATGTTTAAGGTCCAAAAAATGAACTGAAAAGTTGGTCTGAAGGTCTTATTTTCTACCTGTGCCTTCTTTGAAGTAGGAGAAGTTTCAAACGAATTCTCTTTGAAATGCTTGAAGTTGCCTGTTTCCCTAGCACTGGCTACATGCTGGCTGCATGAACAATGCAGGGGTGAAAAGTTATTTGTGTGAAGGCAGAGCACAGTCCATTCAGCTGAACATGGGGCTGTGTCCAGCTAAGCTCCCCATCCTGCCAGTGGTAGCCCATTCAGGCACACCTAATCCCTCTATTTTGTCGTTGCCTGGGAAGAATAAGTAAATTCCAACTGCCAAACACAGCCAGTCATACGACCAAGGAAGAGTCTGTGCAGAAAAATGCCAACTTTCATTCAGCCAGACCATGGAATAGATTGATAGCTCTTTCTGGATTCAGTGGGTGGTGGTGCATGGCCGTTTTTAGTTGGTGGAGTGATTTACCTGGTTAATTCAGATAACAAACGAGCCCTCACCATGCTAACTAGTTACTCGACCCCAGCGATAAAGACTTATAACTAGTACCTCTACGCATGGTTCACTCTCTAAGGTGAAGCTAAAAAATATTGTGAATAAGTCTAGCTCTGTGTTCTTTCTTTTTCTAAATTGGTGCAAACCCTAGATTTTAATTCTTCAAGCGGATGTGTTAATGTTTGTTTTTGACTTTGTATCATTGTCATGTGCTTTTTATGTTATTAATGTTTGTGCTGTGCCAATTCATTACATTAAGCAATTGCTTATTGTTGTTCCAGTCTTTGTGTGTGCAACAAGTACATTTGACAAAAAATTGTTTCTCTAGATAAATGTCAAGAATGTTTTGCCTTCTCAATGTGAATAATATTTTTTCTAAGCATTTCACAGCATTGGATTTCTTTTCTTCGTTTATTTTGATTGGCACAGCCTCACTGTTTCATAGTCTATACCCCTTTTCTATCATACTAACTTTCTAAAAGTGGCATTTTCAAAATTGTAACTTAAAATCAGACTTTACTATTAAATACTGTTTTTAAATTACAATTCCACAACCACTATACATGAATTATTTACATTTTTCTAATCAAATGTTAGCACTTACTAAATGTGATAAGGAAATCCAAAGTTATCCTATGGGAGATGTAAGCCTCACAGTGGTGAAAAACAAATGTAGGAGTTTTTCAACACCACAAGATATAAACCTAGTAGTCCATGTCCACCCTTTTACTTACAATGCACCCAGCTTTATGGGCTACCTAAGGTATACCTTTCGGGGAGACATATGCAATAAAAGGGGAGTTTAATGTTTGGCAATGGGTTTGTAGTGCCAAGCCGAATTGTCAGTTTAAAAGTGCATTAGGGCTGCAGTGGCAGAACTGGAACATGTTTTAAGGGATTCCGTAAGTGGGTGACACAAAAATGGGCTGAGGCCAACTAGTAGCATTTCATAAGGGGCTCTCAGTATAGTATGTGCCACTCTACAAGCAACTAATAAGTAAATGAAATATGCCAATCAGGTGGTATTTAGTCACTGACACCAACGTATTCTCAATGTCAATTAGATTTTATCAGAAATGCTTCTAAATATTAAATGGGCATGAAACTGGCATTTGAGTGTTCTTATTTCTCCATTCTGCCTGAGTTCCCACCTATTTCTGTCTAAAATTGTTTATGCAGTAAAGAAAAATACTATTGGCTTTGCCAAAGCTCCCTTTTTGGTCAGTATTGGCAGTTAATCTCAGCATGTTGGTGGGGGGGGGGGGCGGGGGTTGGGTAGCGAAAATACTTCCGGATTAAATTCTGTGGCCCAAATTTGCTAATATTTTCCAAAAGGTAACACAGAAAGGCAAATTGCTGCACTGCATTGTGTGAAATGGCAAAATCAGAATGCACCATATCTAGTACGATATGGCACACTTCTGCTTTCTTACAGTGCTGGTGCAATGCAGTTACTCTGTGTCACAATGCAAGGGTGCCTGTGCAATAGGCACAAATATTTTGCACAAGAAAACAATTTTAAGGCAAATTCCTCTTCCTATGTGTGCTGCAGAATGCAGCACACATTGAAAGATGAAGTAACAAGGATAAATGAAGATATTTCTCCTAGGTACACCAGCCTCGGATATGCGCACCATGTTGGCACAAACCCAGGTTTATTACCTTTTTTAAATCAGGGTTTGCAGAAAAATATGGATGCATGAAAATGCCCTTGCTGCACCAAAATAATGCCTACCTAACGCAGTGTAACACGATGCAGGTCAAAGCTCTGAATTGCTTTACTTTTTTTCAAAGCCATGCAAGGTGACATATATTGTCCTTTGCATGCCTTTGTAAATTTGGACCAGGTTTTGAAATTGTGGGTGTGCCAAAAAAGTGGCACAATCACAACTCAAAAGGGTAGTAAGTCTGGCCTGCATTATTTTTGGGAACTGCTTACTGAAAACTGCTAGCCCAAGGTTCCTGTTTGCCCTTTGGCTCTGTTCAGCATGTTTCTACTTTATTCAAACATTTTTCTACATGCTTTACAGTGCCTTACTATTTTCTTTTTTCTCAAACATGCTAATGCATCTTTGCACTTCCTGCACAAACACAAACCTGCTTGCAACGCAGACACCCTTGCACCATGGTGCCTGCGTTGGCACTAGGCTGATAAATAGCATCAGCACAATGGGAAAGGACATACAGCAAATTCCTTCCCTTTCCCTTTGATGCAGGGCAGCGCAGCAAGGTGACTTGCTGCTCTGTCCTGCATCAAAAGCCAATAAATCTGGGCATGCATTACTTTGGGGGATCTTGGCTCGACCAGGGCAAGCACCCAAGCTTTTTAATGCAAAACCATCTCTGCAAATTGGTGAAAAGATTACGCGTATGGCACTGGTTAGCCCGTGTTTGTACCAACGGATGAGTTGACAGCCACAAAAGCCCAGTTTTATGGTCAAGTGTGCATTCGCTCTGGCCTGATGTAATCTCTCTGTGGGCCTTTAACCACACCCACGCTATTCCTTGTTTGTTGTGCTTGTTTTAAATGCTTCATTTTTATTGGTGCATTTTGTGAAATGTCCCTCCTTTGTGTGCTGAGTTCCCTCCCACAGGCGATTTCACTTTTGTTGGCCATAACACAATGTCACGCTCCTTCCTGTTACAGCATGTGATGTCCCCTCCTCCTGTTTTGGTTTGTCTTTCATCCCAGCTGCAATCCTTTCTAGACATTCATGTAGGGAGCCAACAACTGTCGCGCTCACGCCCATGGGGGGGTGGTGCTTTGAATTGGCTTGTTTCTTTTGACTCGCCACTTGTGATCCTGGCACTTTAAAGTTTGATACAGCGCAAACTTCATTGACGATATGAGCACCAGTTACGTTATTATTGTTTTCTTTGTCTTTCCTTCGCGAGCCACAAGACAAACAAATTTCCTGACAGTTTATTTTTTAAATATTTTATTAGAGACTTAGCCAACGGTGAAATGTATCTGTAGGTATGGCGCACCTTTCTTAAATTACGGAGAGCCAAAGCCGAGACTCGAACCACGATTCCCCTTTCCAATGTCTGCAGCTCTGCAAGGTATGCCACATCACTGTTAAAAACGACGGTCTTTTTTCAGGAGAATTTGCCAACATTCTCATCAGTCAGTTACCCTCCCACCCTGCACCCATCCCTAACCTCTTCCTCCCTTTTGTTTCCCTCAGTGCCTCCGTTCAATTACAACTTGCATTGTAGAGCCTCGCATCTCTCTCTCCATGGACCCCTCTCTGAAGGAAAATCAGTAAAAATATAAACACATTTCAAGTAAGTGCACTTTTCTTATTAAATGGTAATAACTTTTATATCATGAAGCACTGCAGCACTTTTGGCCGTCTGTGGTTAACATCTCAAATGGGTCAGAGATTTCCTTCACAGACTGGGGTCTGATTTGGCTTCTGAAAATATGCTATTATATATATTTTTTTATATTTTTATGTAGTGTAAACTCCGCCCAATGATATTGGAGGGCTTTGCATGGGCACCAGTTATATGACACAAGAATACATGCATTCACTTTTGTTGTGAATACCCACATGTCACGCATTGGGGGGAGCTTCCAAACTGGAGCCCACCCTTAACTGTCACACCACCGCATCCCACTCCCCTCGTAGTAGATTTAATCATGCACGCAATGCTGGGAGATATTATGCATAGGTACATTTCTTCAAGTGGGTAAATTACATTTTTGAGAAAACAATCATTTGGATGCTTAATTTACGATATTTCGACGTTTAAGAACCTGTATATGCAGACGGCTTTGTGAATAGGCCCATCTTGGTTTTCCTAACGTTGGTCTTCTGATATGAAGAAATGACTGCCTGCTTCATGCCCAAAGAGGAAGTGGTGTGATCTCACATTCACATTCTCACATATTCATATTAGGTGGAAAATACTTTACGCACTGGAGCTGGATTGTTCATCTGTAAAGCCAAAGCTAATGGTAGTAGACCTCAGTGGTGTACCAAATAATGCAAAGGACTTGACTGAGCTATGAGGCAAGAAAAGGCATATTATGTGGCACATTCTTTACACGTGTACATGTCTCGATGGTTCATATTGGTTGCAAAGCATGTCTATATGCTTGCGCACTTGGTGCAGGCATCTTCACTTCTGCATGTACACCTGCCAATCCATTTTAAGTCTGTTATTTTAGGACTGTTTGTGATTGCAATACACCTATGTGTAGTATTTCCAGTTGCAGTTCCTTAGTATAAATAATAATCCTAAAGTTAATACAAGTGCTTTACTTATATGCTGGGCCACTGGAATTATGTGGCACCGAGGACCAAATTATGCGGCAGGGGTGACCAATTTATATGGCAAGAAAATTGCGGTTATGCACTTACAATGCCAATAGCGCCAGCTCAACTAAAAGTGATACCCATTGCACTGCAAATGCTTATTAGAAAATATAGCAGCTCGTTGCTTTGTCCCCATTGCGCAAAGCAGCAACTTTAATTCTCACACTGCATTGCGCTAAAAATAATAAATCTGCCCCGGAATGTGGTGCATTTACGGCACCTGATGAATAACAGCACTGCAGAATATGGTAAATTTTCTGTGTATTTAATACTTCCTACTTTGAGTTTTTTTTTGGAAAATGAGGAATACAATGCAGAATTTGTTTTCCCCCCTCAATTCAGCAGACATGAAAATTCACGAGGGAAAAACTGCAGCAGGTGTAGTATTTCTTGTAGTATTTGGAATTCCGATTGCTGAGAAAACAGGTGTTTTTCATACATCATAACTGATGATTAGAATCAAAATCTCATAAAAGTGTTGAAAAGATTGTGAACATGCACCAGTCTATATTGTCTTCTCCTTAACAAATGTCAATATATATTTCTACAAACATACTCTCTTAAACAAATTATGG
Organism: Pleurodeles waltl; assembly: GCF_031143425.1. Classification (NCBI taxonomy): domain Eukaryota; kingdom Metazoa; phylum Chordata; class Amphibia; order Caudata; family Salamandridae; genus Pleurodeles; species Pleurodeles waltl. The sequence continues at coordinate 1,618,417,064 of NC_090444.1, forward strand.
TATTACATTTTGGATTTTGCTTTTGTTTCATTGGTGCTGATAACGGAGATAACCATGGAGCATGGAGCCTTTCATCACCGTTCATATCCTATGAAAATGTCACGGCATTTCCATACTCCTAATGGCGGTCTATTTTAAGATTGTTACAATAAGTAGGCTAATCTTCGTACTATATGACTCGGTTATTCATCATTACAGTGTTCGTCAAGTGCCCCGAGAATACTGTAAAACCTTATTATCCAGTGTATTTCTCCCTAGTGTGCTGTCAATGCCAAATCCTTCGATATGTTGCATGTCTTTGCCGAGTCTATTAATTTGAGTTATTTAAATTCCTGTTGTGAAAAATAAACAAGAGCTACAACAAATATTCACTTGCTATCTTCCGCTGTTTTTTAAGTATCGGAAATTTATTCTTTTTTTTATTTAACACCAAGCCATGTCATCAGGAAACTCCCTCTGGGCATATAAATATAGAAATTAGCAAACATTAAATCTGAAATTACTAGTGTCTGATATTAATTCAAGCATTCCATCCATCACTTTTTATTATACTTTAGTGTGTCACTCTAAGTGGGATGGGTATGCCCGGACGGGAGTCCCGTGCACACTGTGTCACTAGAACCACTGTACCCAACTGATGAGCGCATAACTAGGGTGAAACTGGTCTTAGTTTGCTTGTGTTTGTTTCAAGAGGTACCAGGTATGGCAGCTTGGGCGTGACTGCCCTGAATGGAGCAGGGTACAGATTGATTTAAATATAGCTGGAGCCAAACTTAGGTGACATGGTGTGTAAAATAACTATGGATAGGAATGCGGCCCGATTAATTACCGATGGCGGAGATCAATTAAAAAATTCCATCCTTCACTTTTTTGTATACTTTATTGCATCTAGTACACATTCGGGAAATATTTATGAAATTTGGAACACAACAGAGCAGCAAGTCACCTTGCTGTGCTGCCCTGCATCAAATGAAAAGGGCAGGAATGGGCTGTATTTAAGCAGGAAGTCCTGTCAATTCCCCCAGCACTGTAGCCCTTGTGTTGCATGCAGGATTGTTTTTATGCAGGGAGTGACACCTTCCCACCCAAAAACAATCCTGGGAGGCTTTTTCCTCTTTCTATGAGTGCTGCAGAATGCAGCACTCATAGAAAGAGGAAAAACTAAGGAGCAATAGTGATCTTTCTCCCCATTGTGCCTCCGCCAGGGAGGTGAAAGGTTTTGTAGCAACCCCAGGGTTACAAGGTCTTTCAGATCTGGGGCTGCATAAACAGCCAATGGTGTTGCATGAGAACACCTACTGCAACACCCATAGAATGTCTCCCTAGTGCAGAGTAAGGCAAGGCAGCTTTTCATGCTGCCTTGCCTTACTCCATATTTCTGAGGCCATGCAGAGCCACATAAAGTGGCTTTGCGTAGTTTCATAAATATGGTTTGGTGGTTTGCGCTGCTATTGTTACACTAAAAGTGACACAACAGTGGCGCAAGGTGCTTGTAACTTCGACCCTTAGAGTTTAATGGAGGTATATGAGAGAAGATAATGAGCCTGTCATGTAAACCTGATTGCAAGATAGTAGCATGATGAGCATACTGTTCCTTTCTCATTAGGATAGGTGTGTGGATCAGGGCATTTAGTTTCATAATACCTTATATGTCTGTAACCCATGATGCAACCCATGGAAATCTACAGATACCACACTAGAAGTGGTCTAATCAGAAGCTCTGAAGACACACCCATAGCAACTATCTGATAAGGCTGAAAGAGAAGTGTGAGAGGCACATTTACTGTAAGTGTTTGAAACATTGGGATTTGAGGATAAGACAGCCATAAGCCTGCTGGTAGGTAATACAATTAAAGAAAAGGGAGTGCCAGGGATAGGACCTTGTCAGCAGGGGGACTAACACTGGGATATTTTCCAGATCTAACCACCTGAAACAGCCAATTAGTCTCGAAAGACATCCCTTAAACTGTCTTGGGTTTACCTGAACACATTTAAAATAGTAAGGGGGGGGGGGGCACGTGGACACCACTGGTCCCCATATATCACCACCTCCCCGGGCCAATTTTTACACTTTAAAATCGGAGGGGGGCAACGTGGCCCCCTATCTAGGCTGTTTTTCTGACCTGGGAACCCCATCACCTGAGACCTGGTCAAGGCCTTCTGGGTGCCCTTGCCCACCCAGAGAACCCAGTATACATAAATAGAGGCTGTGGGGGAGCCTCAAGACCCCCACTGTCCTAGCTGGCTCCTCACCTCCAGTCCTGTGGGAGCCAGTATTGCTCCTGCTTGCTAGGAGTTGCTGAAAATGCAGCTCCCTGCGTGCAGGAGCTATCTTTTAATATATTTCCCTGCTCGCATGACAGCGGGTAGGGAAAGAGATAAAAACTCTGCTTCCAGCAACCAGGGGCAATTTTAAAGCTCCCTCTTGCTGGGATCGGAGTTATACTTGCTTTTGCTTGGTGGGAGCTGTCATTTCTCTCACCAAGCAAAAGCAAACAGCTACCTCCAGAGGGTGGGCATCTCAGGGGTCAGCAGGAGCAGACCCTGGGGGTGGTGGTTCCCAGCGTCTTATATGACTCCAGGTCAGGGGTCACACAGCCCCCCTCCTTTTTTTAACACAGGGCTAGCCCTGTGGAGGTGGTGGTACCCGGGGACATTGTGGGAAAGTCCTCCGTTTTGCACTGATCACCCCCAAACTTTTTGTACAGGTACTGTTCGTTACTGACTCTTTGCTGTGCCCTAGGTACTGCTTACCATTCCCAGGGCCAGTGCTCTGTGTAAAGTGGATATGCAAATTGGGCTAATTATAATTGGCTAAATTAACCTACCTATAAGTCCCTAGTATATGGTGGGGCATGTAGGTTTAGGGACCCCAACATAGGTAGTGTCCCCATACGTGCACTGCTGAGGTGCCCAGTGTCATTTTAAAGGTAGGCCTGCCTTGCTGGCTGCTTTTAAATAAATTAAAGTTACATGCAAATTCGACTTTGGAATTAAAAGTAGTTCCAAAGTCTTAAACTATCTTATTTTTACATATGTCATCCCTAAGGTGTGCCCTATGTGTCCCTAGGGCTGGGTGCCATGTAACTATAATCAGGGACCTTATAAAAATAGTTTTATAAGCCCTGGTGAGGTAAAACAGCCAAATTATTTTATCCCTCATTGTAGTGAATGGCCTTCATAGGCTAGTATGAGGAGACTTCATTTTAATTTTTAAAGTCCCCTTACGTAAAAGATACCACACGTTTGGTATCAAAGTAATTTTTACAATAAATCCCACAACTTTAATATAACTTGTTCAGGTAATGAGTTTTAAACTTTACCTGAAAAGTTGCCAACTTCAGCCCTGCAGTGTTTTTGCTGCTTTGCTCTGATTGGCCAGCCTCTGGCAGCCTGGTCAGGCACTCTGGATGAGGTGTGAAGTGGCCTAGCTCAACACCAAAAGATGTGCCTGGGGGAGGAGGTCTCCCCCAGGCACGTGGAGAAGCGGGAAGGAGGGAGGGCAGGCCAAACTGGTCTTCAAAGGCAGGAAAGGTCATTTGGAGCAACCCAGCAACACCCTCAGATCCTGCAAACCCAGACAATTAAGTTCCCCCTTGATTAGATTAGGAGAGGCCAGGAGAGGGGTGTGTTTAGGATTTGTAGACACATCAGTGGGTGGGCTCAGCCAGATGTAACCTCCAAAAATCATTTTCAGCCATGATGGATTTTTGAAGAATGTTGCTCCCTGGGATTAATTTTTGCCACACTTCACAGGAAGTGGTCATCACATGGGGAAGGACCCTGCCATGATTGGGGAACCAGGACCCCCCTGTTTTTTACCCAGGGGCAAGGATAAAACTGGCAGACCTGCATCCACATCTCATATCCCTATCAGATTCCACCAAGGAAGAACTACAGAAGAAGAAAGACTCCCCTGCTGGACCCCTGACCTGCACCTGGACACTGCACTCTGGAGGACTGCACTAGCTGCACACTTGGGCTTCACCACAAGAAGGACTTTGCCTGGCTTCAACTGGTTCAAGGAGGGACTCCCTGTTTGCTACAGGTGACAACTTGCTCACCAGAGTCCCCTGCACCAACTCTTGAAGAAACCAACCACCTGACCACTGCCCAGAGGCCAAAAAGGAGTTTGCGCCAGGTGCATTCTGGGAGTTGTAGTCCGCACCCCTCAAGGAGTACCTCAGAGCTTCTGGAACCTTGGGGTGAGCAGTGGACCCCAAAAGACCCTTAAAGGAACATCTGGAAGAAGATCCAAAAGTTTGGAGAAGTTTGGAGAACTTTTCAAAAAAGCTCCATAAATGGACCGACCCTCCGCTGCAACGCTAGCCAGCTTGCCTCAACCGCGACCCGGCCTGACTTGCAGGTTCGTCCCGGTGAAGAAAATCTCTGAAAAAGTGATTAAGTCCAAACGTAGGAAGTTGACTGGGACCTTCCAGGCAGTGTATCCGAAGAGAGCTCCAAGGACATTGGATCAAGATTCAGGTTTGCCCCAGTTGAAGGATATTCACCTAGAAAAAAACGACTAAGTCCCAAGGTAAAAATTTCCACTGAGGGCTCCTGCGATGCGTATCCGAGGAAGAGTTGGATTGGACTGGCTACTTGGTCCCGCTGAAGAAAATCTCCAGAAAAATGACTAAGTCCTAAGGCTCCATTGCGGTTAGCCTTAAACTTTGACTTTGAACCGGGCGAGGTGCGACCAGATGACCAGATTGGCGCTTTTTGTTTCTATGCACTAGAAAACATTAATTCTTTAAAAATTAATATCTCTGGTTCGCTGGTTCGCCTTATCTGATTTTATTCGTTTTGGTGTCATTTTAAAGCTTGAAATAGTTCAAATTTGTATAAATTAATTTTGGATGTTTAAACTGTTTCCTGTGTTTTATTTCATTACTGTTTTGTGATATTTGAATGCTTTACGCTTTGTCTCCTAAGTTAAGCCTTGTCGCTCATTTCCAAGCTACCAAGGGTTGAGCTAGGTTTAATTTACTGAGACCTAACTGGACCTAAGTGGAGGTTAGTGGCCTATTGCTAAGTGTAGGTACTTACCTGCCCTTATGTCATGACCACACAAACTTGCCAAGTCAAATCAAAGAAGTGCATGAGAAAAGCAAAGAGATATCCTCAGTGGAGACAGCAAAGCTCAAACTGGAAGAAGGTTTGCAGAGTAATCTTGCGCTTATTTCAAAGGAAGAATCAAGAAGAGAAGATCCAAGATGGCCGCTGTGAGTCCTGAAGGTTAGTTACAGTTCTAGTCTTGCAATCGGTTGGTTGCTAGGTTACGAGCTCTCCAGCTGGAAGCCTTGCACTTCAACTGAGGTCTGACAGGAATCAGCTGTGTGGAGAGAGAGCGCGCTTCAGAACAGAAACTCCTGTGAGGTAAAATTACATTTGAAGATTATATTACAGAAAACGGATAAATATTGTCAAGGTTTATTTGAAGAGTTTGATAGTAGACCGTTCCCGTGGAAGTCGGCAAGGCTACAGAGTTAATGTATGAATTAACCTTATGTTTACAAGGTTCTTGTTTAAGATATTAAAGTCAAAGAAAAAACGAACTTTAAAAGAGCAAGTATCTACAAATGTCAAGGTTATAAACAAAGGCCAAGTTTAAAGGAGAAACGAACTGTTAACAAATAAGCATTTACAAATTCAATGGTAATAAACGAAAATAGAGTTTAAAAGAGAAACAAACTTAAATAAACAAGCATTTACAACTACAAGTTATCGACAGATGTCGAAGTAAGGAAGGAGAAACTAACTGTAATAAACAAGCATTTACAAATACAAGTTATCAACAAATGTCGAAGTAAGAAAGGAGAAACGAACTTTAATAAACAAGCATTTACAAATACAAGTATTGACAGAAGTCACAATAAGACAGGAGAAATTAAATAACATCAGCTGATTTGAAGAACGCATTATCACCAACTATATATATATATATATATAGCAACATAAAACCAATCTCTAACAAAGGTTGAGAAGTTCTTCCAGAATCAGTAATAAGCATTTTTTAAGAAGAGCTCTCATTTATAGAGAGAAGCAAGGCTACAGAGAACTCAGGGTGAGTGAAGAAATAATAGAATTAAAGAGAATTAAGGGGGTCATTGAAAGCTTGGCGGGCGGCGGTCGCCGCCCGCCAAGCGGGAACCGCCAGAAGACCGTACCGCGGTCAAAAGACCGCGGCGGTCATTCTGGGTTTCCCACTGGGCTGGCGGGCGACCGCCAAAAGGCCGCCCGCCAGCCCAGTGGGAAACACCCCTCCACGAGGAAGCCGGTTCCGAATGGAGCCGGCGGAGTGGAAGGTGTGCGACGGGTGCAGTAGCACCCCTCGCGAATTTCAGTGTCTGCTAAGCAGACACTGAAATTCAAAGTGGGGCCCTCTTATGGGGACCCCTGCAGTGCCCCCAGGGGTCCCCATGCAGTGCCCATGCCATGCCTTTGGCATTGGCATGGGCACTGCAGGGGCCCCCAGGGGCCCCACGACACCCCTCACCGCCATCCTGTTCCTGGCGAAACCGCCAGGAACAGGATGGCGGTGAGGGGGTCAGAATCCCCATGGAGGATTCCCCTGGGCAGCGGTACACCGCCGACTTTCCGTTTCTGGCCGCGGCTGTACCGCCGCGGTCAGAATGCCCAAAGGAGCACCGCCAGCCTGTTGGCGGTGCTCCCGCGGACCCCGGCCCTGGCGGTATTTACCGCCTGGGTCGGAATCACCCCCTAAGTGTTGAGAGTAGAAAGTGAAAAACTGATGTTGTATGTCCCTAGTAATTGCGACTGTGACTCTTGCAGGTGCTGTATCCAATCTTAGATGTGAAGAGGCAGACTGAGTACTGGCGTTCATCATCTCTGTGGCAGTCTCTCTACCATCCCATTCCCCTTTCCCCCTCCGGGGTACTCAGCACGAAGGATTAATATTTGTTGTGAGTAGCTCGGGTCGGGACTGAGGAGTTATCTTCTGCTTCCGAGGAAATCGAATTGAAGTATCCTGACACCTTACCAATAACACATTTTCCAGCAGACATATATTGCTGTGGGGGGGGGTCAAGCAGCCCCTCCTTTTTTACGGATAGATAGGACCTGGAGACCAGGGATTCCATATGCCCCCCCTGCATCTTTCTCTAATTATAGTCCCAGGGAGGTGGTGGATCCTGGGGCCGGTGGGGGGGGGGGCATGTGGCCTTCCTACATAATTATCAGATATAACCCTGGGGATGTAGTTGTTGCCTGGGACCAGGGGGGTCTGCAGGATCCCCTCTATTCATTTATTTCCTTTTCCTCGGGGAGGTGCTGGTTCCTAGGACCCGGGAGGGAGGGGGTCTATGCAGTCCACCCGCATATTTAAATTTTTTTGCTTAAAGGAGTTGATGGTCCCCGGGCCTTCTAAAAGCTGTAGGAAGTGGGCTCCATGTGTTCCCTCCTTCATATTACATTGCCAATGCTTCGGGTACCCCTACACGTGGAAGACCTCACTTTAAAAAAAAATCTTGGCAAAATCCATGGAACGACCTATAGATTTTGCTGATAATTAAAAAAAATACTTTTTAGCCCTGGCAGGCACCTGGGAGACCCCAGGACCAAGGCAAGGGGGTTAGGGAGTTAGGGCAGACCTACCCTTACCCTTTTCTTGATTTTTCATTTTATTGGGAGTCCCAAAATGGCTGTCAACACTTCCTCGTTGAAGTGTTGACAGTGCTGTGGTCGTGTTCAAATCCCCTATTGGAATTGAAATGAGGATCACAATTTTTTTGACCCCCCCCCTTTGTTCTCTGCCCTGGCTTGCAGTATCACATCAACACTTTTCATGCACAAGACCCATGGGCACACATTTTTTTTTTTAATTATGCCAAGATTTATCATACAGCACCAAAGCTATAGGCAAGTCAAAAAAGGTTTTTTTATCTATTGAAATTTGGTCCTTAAAATAAATACCTACTGGAGACCAAATATATATATATATGTTGGAAAGTGGATTTTTGGTAAGGGCAGATAAATGCCTACACTTAGCAATAGGCCACTAAATCCCCCTAGGTCCAGTTAGGTCTCAATAAATTAACGCCAGTTCAACCCTTGGTAGCTTGGCAACGAGCAATAAGGCTTAACAGAGGAGAAAAAAGGGCCTCATTATGACTTTGGCAGTCTGACGGTATGAGTGCCTTGGTGGCAGCCACCAAAATACTGCCATGTTGGTGGCAACAGGAGCTCCGTATTAAGAAACACACTGAGAAGTTCGCCTAAAAAACAACTAAATTCCTGAAACCGCCAGGATATTGAAGGACGGGAAAGAGGCGGTCCGATCACCAGCCCTGCCAGCCCGATAGAAATCCACCCATAAGATTATGATCCACAAATCAAGACAGCAGTACTTCCAATGCTGAAAACCATTGGTGATGTGAACATGGGTCACCTCAACTCACAGCACAATGAACACAGAACCATATTGGGTAGTTTGAATGCCCCACACCTGACACACATCCACACACACACAACACACCTACACACTGTACTATATAAAAAACCTCTACACAACCCACAATCCTTTGCAAACTCAATTCCACACACAGGCACGACAAGCAGAATCGTACACAGAAATAGGAAAAATATTATTAGGCATCCACATACATTTCACTACACACACATCACACACCTGCACAACATATACAACACATATGTTACTACCACTCACAAACCACAACAACTGTCATCCACTCACATCACAGCATCTACACCTCACCTCTTTCCTTTTACTCCAGCCTTTCATCTTTGAACACAGCCACACCATCTTCACCTCCACTACCATGTCCCCACAAAAACACCCACGTTTCACGAATGAGGAGTTTATGGTCATGGTGGACGGAATTGTCAGGGTGTGCCACACCTGTTTGGAGCACAGGTCCAGCAAACATCAGTTGCCAGGAAAATGGAGTTGTGGCAAAGAATAGTGAAAAGGGTCAATTTTGTAGGCAGCTATCCATGCACAAGGGAGGACATCAGGAAGAGGTGGTATGACCTCAGAGGGGAAGGTACGTTCCATGTTAGCCAGGCACTAGCTGGCGGTACTCAGGACTGGCAGTAGGCCCACACCTCTTCCCCTTACTTTCACATCTTAGAAAGAGAAGGTCTTGGACATACTGAATCCTGAGGGCGTGACTGGATACCTGCGGTAGTGGAGTCTGATAAGTCCCCACAAAATACATGTCACCCATTTGTCATGTCCTGCATGCTTCCTCTCCACCTTAACCCACCTCAATTCACATACCACCAACCACACCTCTGTCCAAATGTTCTAATACAACTCTCTGGCATGCCACATGTCCACTAAACTCCTCTGGCTCCACAGCCCTTGGAAATGGCACATGTATTACTGGTAGCTCATAGCACTACAGTTCTGAGAATGCAATAACCCACCATCGGGAAAATCCGAATAGTGCATAAATGTGAGATGTCATGCTTATGAAGCTAACTACAAATATAAGCCAACTTGATTGTGCAAGTGTGTAACTGTGAATGGCAATGACAGCAATGCAATGGTCCACTCCCACTGTCATCACTAAGAAAACACAGCTATAGCTGAGTGCCCAATCAGACTGCCCATACAATAAAGGTACCTAAGATTAAAATTTATTCACCTGGGATGGAAATATTGATGTAAAAGTGGATACACATGCACTGCAACCAGTAACAGGTCAATGTCTATTACATACTCCCATACTGTATTACTACTATGAGGCTATTGTTCATTGTAAACTTCTTTTTTGTGCCATGTATCATGTCAGATACTTCAGAAAGCAACAAAGATGAATACCCATGGCAATAATCTGACAACATAAGATGACATCAGCAGTCCAATCATTACCAACATAGTTTAACAGCAACAAGCATGGTGTATGTTACGGAAATTACGGAGTCTCATGTTCTAGTAAGCAAGATTTTACAGCAGCTGTCATTGTAATTTCTGGGAATCATGTTAATGCACTGTCTGCATCTCACACAAACATACTCTAATTCTAACAGAAACTCTGTATTCCACTCTTCCCACTGGTAACCTTGTCAATGTCACTATAGGCAGAGTACCAGCGACTGTCACAACCCCTCTGGATCAACACCCCTGAATGTGTGGACACTGAAGAGGAAGCTGGCCCATCAGGGACACCTGGTCAGTCAACAACTGTCAGCTTCACCCTGCCCACATCAACTCCTCCCAGACCTGTTGCCTCACAGGCAACCATTCACCCCAAACCCGTGTCCCAAGGACTGTATCATCCATTCTGTGCCCCACAGTACAGGTACCTGAGTCTCCTCTTGTCGTCCTTGAGAATGATGGTCCAGCCACCACTGGAAGTGGGCACACTATGCCAGGGGCACAGGCATGTTGGAGTAGGGTGCATGGGAGGGATGCTGTGAGCCAACGGATGGGGGCTCCAAGGGACAATACTGACCAAGAAACCATCTCCCAAGTCTTGGTAGCATACCAAAATTCCCAAAGCATGATGGGCCAGGTAGTCACCATGATAGGGGAAATCCAACCGCTGCAGAGAGACTATCACCAGGAAGTCATGCAGCAGTGCCAGGCACAAAATGCCTGCCTGGCTTCCATTTCTGGGATGCTGAGAGACATCAACACTAAGTAGGACTGCTGCACAACATCAGTCCTCTTCCACTAGCAATAAGTCTACAAGCCCTTCTACAACTGTGGATGCTAGTGGAATGGAGGCTTTGCCAGGGGAAGGACATGCCTCTGTTACCCCACCCTTTGTAGCAGAGGAACCCCCCTTAAACGTGGACGTCCACATTCACGAGGAGCAGATGCCAAGACAAAACCTACTGCCAGGAAGTAAACCTCTCCTGAACTGTTCCCCTTGTGTGCCACAGATACACCCTGTTAACTGTTCTTAATGCAAACTCTATGTTTTCATGGTTCAAGGACACTGGAAGTGTGCATCCAAATGGTGTAGGAGCTACCCTCATGATTCCAGCCACCATGCCTGAACCTTTCACTGTTTTGATTGTGTCATTGTAGGTTTCTTGTCATACTTATTGTTTAAATGTTCACAATAAATCACACTTTAACACAGGTCCTGTGTATGTGTCATTAATCTACCATGTACCACTGTGATGCATGGCAGCTCTGCTATCAACATTTCCTTCTGTATTGTACAACCTATGTCATGGACATCACACGTGGACACTATCAGCATAAGACTAATTACATTAGGATTCAAACATGGATAGATTCAAAAACTTTAATATGCTACATCTACACATCTACACACATTTATTAGTAGATAAGCAAACAGCTCATTGAGGATAACTGACAGTAACATCAAGATGTCTGCTAAGGTGGTAGACACTTCTAATCCACAGGAATCAAAAGTCAGGGACATATCAGTCTTCCCACAAGCCAGAAGACATACCGAATGTTCCTTTGCATCACCTGGTAAAGCCTTATCACAATACCATACCTATTGCTCCCTAATGTACATACCCCATAGTACAGACAGATATCATTGCTGATGTCCCCAGTCCAGGGATCTTTCTCTTACATTGATCACATACCTGCAAGGTTGCCACTCCACAAAGACATGCACATTGTGCTGCCAAGGCTGAACAAACTGACAACTAGGTCCAGGGTAGGTAATATACAACAATAAACATTGTGATGGTGAAGTCTATGGTTCCAAACTTTCACATGTGCCAGACACATATGGAAACACCATTTGCACCCTTTGACCACCTCCAGTACCCTACAGGTAAACTTGAGGAGTAGACATAATTCCAGTCTGGTGTCCTGACAGTTTGCCAAATCAACAGACTCATTACATTAAGTTCCTGGTTTCAGCCATGTCCACTTCTCATGCATGGCTGCAAATGCCATCTGCCTTTAGCACTGACTTTGACTTGCCAATGATGATGAGCCAAACTTGAAGTCGCTAAGTCTGTGTTTGAAATTTATGACAAATAGGACATACTGGAAATAATTCTTCAATGCAGACAAGTGAATTAACAATACATGCTACTGCATACCAGTATGCTATTTCCACAATATTTTGCATGCACAACTCAGTCAATGCATTTCAGCTATCTAATACCTGATAGTGATGGTGAAGAGGAGGTGACATGCTACACATCAACACTAGTTTAATATCTGTTATCACTGCATCACAAATACATCACATACCTTTAGTCAGTTGAAGTACTGATTTATGAGATCTGCCCTGGTGTCTCCTGCTTCATCCTCAACTGGCTCATCATCACCTTGCAAATCAGCATTTCCACCCAGAGGTACTTCAGGCGCCCCCTCATGTGGTAGAAATGGCATCTGACTTCTCAGGGCAAGATTTTCGAGCATGCAGCAAGCAACCATTATTTGACATACCTTGTTGTGTGAGTAGAGGAGAGCTCCTCCTGAAGTGTCCAAGCACCAACATCTTGCCTTCAGAAGCCCAAAAATCTGTTCCACAACACACCTTGAACTCCTGTGGGCCTCATTGTAGTGGAGTTCCCCTGGAGTGGTTGAGTACCTCACTAGTGCCAACAACCAAGGACCATTAGGATAGCCGGAGTCGCCTGTACGCAATTAGGTAGAAAAACACAAACATGTATGTAGGACATGCAACATTGTGAAGGCAGCAGACATACTTTGCAAACATACATTTCAATTATAACTGACCAACCAGCCAGCCAGGCCTTCTCTGTGTTGAGTTGTGTCATCAGCAGTGGGACATTGCTGTTACACAAGATGAAGGAGTCATGGAATGATCCTGGATACTTAGCACTGACTTGTGAAATGTACTGGTCTGCCAAAAACGCCACTTGAACGTTAATGGAGCGGGAGTTTTTCCTGTTCCTATACACCTGTTCATTGGCACAGGGGGGAACCAAGGCTACATGGGTGCCATCTATAGCTCCAATCACATGTGGAATGTGTCCCATAGCATAAAACTCTACCTTCACATAGACCAAATCTGCACATTGGGGAAACCTGAAGTAGCTGTCCAGGTGTTTCATCAATGCACACAGGACATCCTTCAAAACCAGACTGAACATGGGCTGGGACATCCCTGCAGGTAGGGCTCCTGTATTCTGAAAGGACTCAGTGGCCAGGAAGTGTAGCATTGACATGACTTGAACGATGGAAGGTATGCTGTAGGGAGTACGTATGGCAGGCATTAGGTCTGGCTCCAATTGATCACAAAGATCTATGATAGTATGCTGATTCAGATGATGTGTCTGGATAGTATGTGTTTCCTCCATGGTGTACAGGTCTACAAGTGGACAGTACACTGGTGGTTGTCTTCCTCTCCTCATGGCAGGGTAACTATATAGAAACATATAAAAAAATATGTAACATGAAGCATGCACACATCATGTAAATATCCATATACAAGTCACACATATCTGCTGTTGAGGTCAGTTACAACCTCTGACATCTAGAGTACAGGACATAGCTTTGCATCCTATGACACTCTCCTTGGTGCACATTTCCTCAATTACATAATGAACTGGGCATGCATAATCATCTTTGACTGTGTTTGTTTGTTGGTCCAACCGACTTGTCGTACACATTGTTGCACATTACCTACATAAATAATGCATATAGGATCCTCAGAATAGGTGTACATTACTATCACCACATGTTCTTCAGTTACACAGCTTTTACTGCTCACATGCTCAAAATGGCAGCCGCCTGACCTACTGTACTGGAAACGTGGACGTGACCTAAGTCCACTGACGGAACTTGTCATTGCTGGTACACACTGCTGCCTTTGGCGGACTTAGGCCAATGGTGATGTCCACCAGTGGTGATGGACGTGTACATGGCGGATGTGACCGCCATCTTGTGCAGCATTGTTCACTTGACTCCTAACACTGCTGCCAGCAAGACCTCCACTACCCGAGCTGCTGTGTGCTGCCTCTGGGAGCTATCATGCCACATCCAGCAGGTGATAGGGCCCAGCTGTCACCCCTGAAGAGCTGTAGAAGCTCGTGGAGGAGGTCCTGCCCCTGTACGGACAGCTATATAGTACACCAGAGGACCAGGTGAGTCCAATGTTTTACCAATGTGTGACAGGTGTGGTGTATGATGGTGTACCTGAAATTTTAAGTAGTTAGGTTGTTGATGCATGCAGATGCTAATTTGTACATGAGTGTCAACTGAAAGGATGGGATTGTTTGCCTACTTCCTGTTACTGAAGTGTTCTGTCCACTACTATTGGTATGGTGCATATGGACATGAATTTTATCTTTTGTATGTTTCATCCATGCAGGTCAACACACATCAAAAAGAGAGAATCTGGCGTGCTATCGCCAAGCAAGTGCAGACCCTGGGGTTCCACAGTCAGTAGAGCACCCACTGCAGTAAGTTGTGGGAGGACTCAAGATGCTGGTCCTGGAAGACCGCAGAGGTCGAGCTTGGGATGTCCTGTCAACAAGGGAGGGGTGCCCATTGGACCTTGACCCCCTAATGGCCTGCATTTTGGCAGTGGCCTACCCTGAGGTGAATGGGCATTTGAGGGCAGCACAGCAGCCACATGGGGGTAAGTACAGGCAGAACCCATGTACATGCCTCTGCTAGTTAAGTTTGTGATGTCTAACTATTGCAGCTGTGACAATGTGGTAAGTACTACAGGTTAAGTGTTACAAGTTACAGGTTAAGTGTCTCCTAGAAAGACATAGTACTACAGTTGCTAACATTGAAACACATATGTGGCCATTATAAGGACATGTTAATCACGTATGTCACCTATGTCAATCAAATAGTATGACTGCATGTGGAGATGCACATGTAACTGTGTCATATGTGTAACTCTACTCAGCCGTACATATGTGTAACCTGCAGTGTCATCCTTCCCACCTGGCATTCCCAAGTCCATTTACCCAAATGGGAAGTTGTATTTCTCTTTGATCTCTGACCAGTCCTATTCCACTGGATCTCACTCTACAGTATGTGCCACATTGGGTCTGGCAGATGAGTAACAGGGTCAAGTTATCCTGGGTCATGAAGTAGATGGTAACTTCATGTGAGGCTGTCAGCTAAATCAGGATTTGGGTATGGCAAACTTACTACACTCCCTATGAGGTTTGAGGAATTATCCCAATTGTCATGTCATAGTGATACACTGGGAAATGTGAAGTTTGATCAGGGTAGACGTCCTATATACTGAATATCATGGTGGTAACAATACATTGGCATTTCAAGACGTAACATTGAAATGTGTTCAAATACCTATTATTCTTATGTATTTGGTGCTGAGCAGGTAAATGGCTAGGCTGCTGATCCCTTATCCCATGTATATTGTCCATGTTATATAGGGCTGGACCTTACCTATATGGGTTTAACATAGACTATTTTGTGCCTACACAATCTGTCAATTGATACTTTGTGTATATTGTTATGTTGAGACCTCATCCGTGCCAGACTAACCTTTGCTGAAGCTATTTGAATAGTTCTAGTAATGGATCTGCTCATTTGTTCCTGATCTAATAGTGTAGCAGGGATTCATTTAACAAACACATGTTGGTCTTATGGTGCATGTTTATATTAGTAATTGGTTATGTAAGTATTAGTTCTATACTTAGGTAATGTGATTCACATGTCTGTATAGTTGTTAGTGATGTAGGTGTTTAGATGTTGCCATGTAGAAGTTTCTAATCAGCAGGTATAGTGGAATGGTATGTGGCCTTCATGCCCATTGTTTGTTGTCCATTGTATTGGAGGTGTTCGTATGCTTCCTGTGGTTGTCTGTGGTTGTATGCTGTGTGCTAAGTAGGCCCCTATTGCAGGACATTGAAATGTTGTCTATGTGTCAATGGGTTTGGTAAGTGGGTACAGATACTCTTTAGAAAATGTCTTATAGTATTTAGATAGATGTTTTACTGACATACTATGGGGTTCATTCTGACCCTGGCGGTCATTGACCACCAGGGCCAACGACCACGGAAGCACCGCCAACAGGCTGGCGGTGCTTCCTGGCCAATTCTGACCGCCACAGTCAGAAAAGGGAAACCGGTGGTTTTCCGCTGGTTTTCCCCTGGCCAAAGGAATCCTCCATGGCGGCGCTGCAAGCAGCGCCGCCATGGGGATTCCGACCCCCTTCCCGCCAGCCTGTTCCTGGCGGTTTACACCGCCAGGAAGAGGCTGGCGGGAACGGGTGTCGTGGGGCCCCTGGGGGCCCCTGCACTGCCCATGCCACTGCTTGGCAGACACTGAAAATCGCGACGGGTGCCACTGCACCCGTCGCACCGCAGCAAATCCGCCGGCTCCATTCGGAGCCGGCTTCATCTTTGCTGGGGCTTTCCCGCTGGGCCGGCGGGCGATCTTTTGCAGATCGCCCGCCGGCCCAGCGGGAAAGTCGGAATGCCCCCAGCGGTCATCTGACCGCGGGTGGTGTTTGGGCGGTTTCTGCCCGCCGGGGTCGGAATGACCCCCTATGTCTTTTTGTGAGACACACTATTTAGGTATGCCATATGTAGTGTCTTCTAAGGTATTTGACAATGTGACAGATAAGAAAAGATTAATAATTTAGGTATGCTGTGTGGTATTTCAAGTGAGATGAGTTTACTTTCATGGAACTTGACTACTGGTAATGGACTGTGCAAGTATGGAGTAGGGGGAGGCATGATATTGTGTTGTTAGTAAACTGCATTTCCTAAGAATGATTTGTTGATGTCAGGCATCCCCAATGTGCCTCCTGCGTTATCTGTCAGCATCCCCAGAGATTAGGGTTAAATCGCATCTCTGTTCTTGGTTGAACCTTCATGTTTCTAAGTAAACATAATGTGCTGTGTTACACGATTGGTTTTATCAATGCTTGTTTGCTAATGTGAGCAGGTGTAGACATGTGCTTGTAATTGGGTGTGGTGTAGAAATGTGCTCTAATTGGGTGTGGCGACTCACCCACATGTGGAAACTCAAATGCTTTCCTGACTGGCTTTAAATAGCAGAGTGAAGCATGCCTCCCTGCTTAGCTTTGTTTTGCTTCCTGATCTCAGCATCTGATTTGGCAGTCCAGCCCCTGCTGTCATCCTCATATTCAGGACTTTTGAGGCAATTGTTTTCTTCATTCCTGTACCAGCTGACACCAGGCATTCCTCCAGCACTCCCAAAAAGACTGCAGCTAAGTAACTAGTATTCTCCAGGGGGTTTGTTCTTTGAGGGCTGCGCTTTCTCAGAACTGCTGGTGTATTTCAGACCTCGTATTTTGGCAGAGTACTTATCTTGAAGAGACAAATGCATTTCTGAACATTCTACAATATTATTGTAGTTACTTGCATGAATGTGCTTCAGGAAATCTTCTTGATATCAAGTACTACAAAAAGTGACAGTGCAATTTTAAAAGAGCATTTACGTGACTTTTCTTTCTCTAATAGCATAACTCTTGGATGTAAATTGTGGCATTCATGCCTGTGTTTCTTTTGAAGGGTTTTTCACACACACTGTGAAACCAAACCAAACTGTGACACCCTAACTGTTTAAATCCATAGTGGACATTTGTATTTCATGGATTTTTTTGTTTCTTTTAGTTTAACCCTATGCATGCAGGAAAGTTATATGTGATATAATTAATACCGGTGTTTGTCTTTCTTGTGCATCATAAGTGCAACCACAGTTCTAATTGTAGTGTGCAACAGTGAATCTCTGCGAATCCAGCCCTAGTGTTGCAGTACTTATTGTTATGGTACTCAGTTTGAGTTTTTGGTAATGCAGTGTTAGTAATTCTGCCAATAGTTATTATTATACAAGAAAAGTGATGGAGCATCTCGGTGTTCTTCTATCGCTCCCGTGCCCATATCAGAAAGAGAGATTCAGTTTCAAGAAGTTGAGTGCATTAACTCTACTATCACTCTGTCAACAACTGCCTGCCCCCCGAAGTTACAGGGTGCTGGCTGGACCGGCAAGACGTGGCAGTGTTTTGTCTCTTTCTTTTCCACTCCCCCTTTCCTTTTGGGACACCTGCTGGGGTGTCTTTGTCCACCAGGAAGTGCCGAGAGGTGTTCCAGGAGGTCAGGGGGCATACCATCACCCCTGCAGACATCCTGATTTTCAGGTGAGTGGCCCATCTCGTCTTTTGACACACAGTGATGATCTGTGTGGAGATAGACTTTAAATGTAGCCAAGTAGTCTTGTGCATGGTCTTTTTGAGTTACTGCTGAATTGATGGGGTGGTGATGAAGTGGTCAGATGGTTGTCTTATGTAGTGGGTGAGACTGTTGTCAAAGGGGATTGTTGGAAGTATGTAATTGTGACATAATGTAGGCTCCATATGCTTTCTGTCTGATGCTTTATGTGACATATATGTGAAGTTACTCTTGTGTATGTTGTAATGTATGTGTAGGTTAAGATTGAATCTCTCTTCCTCTCTCTCCTTCTGTGCAGTTGAATGAAACGGGATACAGCAGAGTGGGATAGATGATGGCCACGGAACCTGGAGTGCTGACACTACCGACACCGAGGGACCAAGTGGTCCGGCGGGCAAGGCTAGTGCCAAGTGGGAGACATGATCCAGTTCTTCATCATTGGAATTCTCCTCCAGTGGACACTCCCTGGCAGTGACGGACCCATCTGGGACCACCCCAGCACCATCTCAGTCTGTCACCCCTCTTACTTACACTGCCCTCCACGAAGTTGGCCGAGCCTGTTCACCCACGAGGGTGGGCGTCTCCTTTGCCACAGGCACCTCTCCCCTGCTCCTGTCAGCCCTGATGCCCTCAGTGAGGAGACTATTGACCGCATGAGGTTGATCTCTGTGGGTCAGTCGACCATTGTGAATGGCATCCCGGGACTGACAACTCAAGTCGAACAGAGTAATACATTGCCAGAGGGCATTCACTATGCACTGGCTAGCCTACAGTGATCCTTTCAGGGTCTGGCCTCCACAATGATAGCAAGCCAGTCACCCTTTGTCTTCCGTCCCCCCTCCAGCTTCCTGTTCCCAATCCTAAAGCCCTCTTCTCTGACCCAGCCAAAGACAGACAAGCTTGCATCCATCTCAACATCCAAGGATAGCTCTGAAAAATACAAGCACCACATGACACACCACTGGAATGCACGCAAGCAACATACACCTGCACACACAGCAACAGCAACAACCTGCCCTGACACCCCCACCACACCCAGAATCACAGACACAACACCTGACACACCTGCAGACACCACACCAACATTCACATCACAGTCACTACACCTATCTTACCCACAGACAACACCTCAGCAGACGCTCAGACATCCACCCCAGTCACCACCTCTGCAGACACCACAACCACAGACACACCTACATGTAGCATATCCACCATACCAGTCACCATCCCAGCAGACACTCACCCACCCACCACAGCATCTTCCGGCACCTCTACCCCCTCTTCCCAAGACACATAAGGGCCCATTAGACACCCACAAGCATACCTCGCACAAACATGTACCCAAAACATCCACACAAACACCCCTGAAAACTACTCCCTCTCCCTCCACACCCAAACCCTGTTGCTATGACCACCCTATGTGCCTGAAAAAGATTTCCTTTCAGAGTTTGCCCTTTACCCTACTCCTCTCCCACCCTGTGATACCCCTAAACATGCTGTGTCCCTCCCCAAGTCCGACCCTTTCACCTCCAAGAGCTCCCCCCCCCCAGCAAGTTTGCATGCCCCTCCACCTGCGCTGGCCCATACACTGGTGGTCTGTGTGGCTAGAAAAAACATTACACAGTTTAGAAGCTGCATGTGCCTCCCCTTTTTCATTTCTTAACAAAATACAACCACAGTACATCATTACAGTTTAGTCAATAGTATCTTCTCTTCTATCGAACATATCACTTTTGGAATTTGGTAGTTAACAGTGTTAGAAAAGTCAGTTTGTCCAGCCAACCAAAACTTTTCTTAAGGGAGGGACAGAGCCATACTGATTGTGAATCATTTGAAACACAATGAAGGGGCAGAATAAATTGGTCAATGAAGGACATGTTGTTCTGGTTGGCAAATGTAATGTGACTGCTCTCATACTACTTTCTTGCCATGCTGCACTGTCATCAAAATTGGTGCTATACTGAATAATACATACAACACAACATTGGGGCGAGGAGAGGGTCACCATGACCATGGCTGTTGTCTCGGTTTACTGTTTCAGCAAGAGGAAGAAAAGAAAGCCTTCTGCACAAACAAGCCATAATAGCTTATTGTTTGGGTACGCAATCTTCAAAGTAGAATACCTAAAATCTATCCTCTTAGTCTTACAGTAAGAGTCCACAGTATATATAAGGTAGTGGATAGGGAAATCTTAATAGCAAAGCAGAAGAAAGGTACAGATTAGTAGAGACAGGAGGGAGTCAGTTACAGAAACATGAAATATAGAAAAATGCATAATACAGGGATAACAAGAATTAAAACACATTAAAAAGAATGAAGAGGATTTGGAGAAAAAAACATTTACACTAATAACAAACAAGGAATCATTATTCTAAATGGGGAGATATTAACAAGAGCACAAGAGGACTTACTGGGCCCAGCAGAGCCATCAGCCACAGCTGCAGTGCTGATGGTGGTGGTGGTACTTCCACCCACCACAGCACTGGTGGTGGCAGCCTCAGCCTAATACCCCAATGCCCTCTTCTTGCACTTGGGTTCTGATGTAAGAAACAAAGAAGATAACAAAAATAGGTAAGTGGTACAGTTAATCTCCCAGAAAATATTTTGACAGGCAAAGACAAATGCAGTAATATTTTTAACTTTTCTAAATCACATCACCTATATTACTTGTATCGAGTTGACCTACTTCTAATTTCCTACACCTAAGTCATATTCAAAATTTCCTAAACTACATTTGAATACATTGCAATGAATGATCTTTGTTTTTCAACCCTCTTTGATAGGCCAAATCAGTTTCCTTTTTTATTGCATAGATGCATTCTACACATCACTGGGAGATTGCTTGGGACTGTACGAGCTACATAAAAAGAAAGACACAGAGAATGCTAACTCACTGATATTACTACTACCACTATCTTAGGGACAGGACAGAGGAGTCTGCATGACTTCTTAAATAATCAGCCCAAGCAAGCGCCAATGAGTATAATTAGGTAGCACTGAGCAGCTGGCTTGCTCAAATTGGATCACAAAATATTCTTAACATTACGCACACTTAACTTATCTCAGAGTGTGAGCAGCATGTTATTTGAAAAATAATTAATATTGTAGGACACAACAAATAAATGATTACTCACTGAGTCCTGCAATCTGGATGCCTGCTCCCAGTTGAAGGTGTTGGTCAAGCTGGGCATCAACTGCTGCTGGGAGTCCCTCACTCCAGTTCTCCTTCGCAGGCACTGATGCTCCCTTTCCCCACATCAGCTGATGCTCCTGCAGGGCATACTCACACCTGTCAGCATGAAGGAGAGGTGGTGCTGCACAAAAAAATAGAAATAGGACAAAGGAAGGAAGAAAGAAGAAAGGAAGAAATAAGGAAGTAAAGTGAAAACAAAAAAGAGTACAAAGTCACATAAAAGTGAAAAAAAAACAAAAGCGTAAAATACGCAAACAAATATACACACTAATATAATAAAGGTAAAAGAGTGGTGGATGAGTAGGATGGTGAGGACTGAAAACATTTAGTGTGGATTAAGAAAATAGGCCCAGTACCATGCAAAGACCAGGTAAGACAAATTGGCCCCATGCATGTGATCGCATGGTGCAGTTTGCGGCTCCCTTTGCAGCGCTGAATGCTCACTGGCACTAAGCAGCACAAATGGGTGGCTGGCAAATTCTGCCTCTTTGCTCCACCTAGGCCTACTTGTGATATGTGTAATGTGTTCATTTTGCTTTTCCATTGGGACATCTTTGGTGCAGGCTGTGTCTGTGCACAGTAGGTGCAATTGATCCATAGATTTGTTGTCTCTGACAAATCATTGGTATTGGTTTTGAGTGTATAGGTCTTTGTTTACTTTGTATTGAATGAATTTTCATTCCAGACTAATCTATGCTAGTAGTTTTACTTTCTGTTTGATTAAGCCACAGTTTGTTTACTGCTTATTGCACAGTGTTGGCTATTGTTGACTTATTTGTTGTGTTGCTTTCATTAGTAAGTATTATACCTAGATGCTGGATTACCGATCAGGAGGTTGTTGGTTTGCTTTTGAAATCTTTCTCTCTCTAACCATTAATCTGAGACCGACTCTCCATCTGAGGCAGAGCAGGAAGTCGAACATTCTGGCAGTGAATTTTCTGTCTGAGAGGTATCTTCTGATGATTAAGCAACTATCAGTGCAGAGCAAGTGCCTCCTTTATAGCAGGACTCTGATATGCCAATAGTGCAGCAAAAGGAATCTGGATTGCAGCCTGGAGCTGAGAGGCTTCCCACTGGAAATGCTGAACTCTGTGTTTCCCTTGCATGGTGCAGCCTGTGTTGCCCGACTTTAGTGGTGTTGCAGGGTGTAGAGTCAATATTGATGTTTACCTATGAATTTCTTTCAGTTGTTTATGAACAGTGTGTTTTTGGATGAGATGGTTGATCAGACTAATTTGTGTACTGAAAAGAATTTGAGCGACAACAGTGGCAGACTTGAGTCTCACTCTAGAGAAGGCCCGGGCATAGAACTCCGCTCCGCCGGCAGAGTTTGTGGAATTCAGCCACTTCGAGCTAGGCAGAGTAGTGTGGAGTTCCCAAATTCTGCAATCTGGTGTGGAATGGAGTTCATTTATGCGCACATGATTAGGTTTTATTGCTCTCTCATGAGTGGCACAATACTCTCGGACCACTAGCAAGTACGTGCAATACTTTGCTTTCACTCGCACTGTTTCCTGTCACACCTGTGAGACTTCTCATTTACCTCCGCTGCTTCCAGCCACAATGGCGGCCAAAACAGTCCCTTTTGCAAGCATAAATACATCTGGAGTAGATTTTCTAGTCAAGATACATCTAAATCTAGTGAAAAGAGTTTTTTGAGTGGATTTTCTACTCAAATGGAACCTTCAAGTTATTTTTTAGTGTGAGAAGCCAATTTTCCTTTTTTTCAAACAGGAAGAAAGTGACCCAGAGACTCCAACTTCCTGTTCCTGTCCAGCAGGATTCTCCCATTGCTTTGTTCATCTCCTGGTCACTTTTCACTTTGAATTCGAGGTGGAAGGCTTACTCTCTTTGTCTCTTGGATATACCTTTAGATTTAAGGGCTTTGTTTTTGCGACATCACAACAATAAGTTTAAAAATTATTGAATAAGGGTGTTGTTTCTGTACTTAGGCATGCACCAGTAGTTCTTTGTACTTTAATATGTTTAAAAAAAATGTATAGTCTTGGGAGGCCTGGAGTTTAATCATGGGCCTAATTATTATTTATTTTGCATTTCACTTAATTTTTCAACTTTTGTAAAGGAACATTGTTGACAGTACCTTTTCTGCATTTTGAAATATTCGCCATATTATTTTAGTATGTGGCCTAGATTTTCAAGGGCCATCTAGCCAGTAGGCCAAGTGCTAGTAGTCATTAGTGCATGAAATAAATGTTTCAGTGGTATATGTTTTTAAAACCTCATTTAGAACAGGGAAGGCATTAGATTAAATTAAAAATGCTGGCTATTGTTTGTATTTCAAAAGTGTATATATGTGAGGTAATATTTGATGGCATAGGAGGATGCGTACTGTTGTTGAGAAATTTTTATAGCTCAGTTCATTTATGTGTTTTGCATTGCTGAATTAATGTTAGAGTTTTCTTCACTGTTCTCACCATGCCTCCTTAGGGCCAGTTTACGTGTGTCTGTGTGTGTTTGTCATCATCCACCATTTGTCTTTGTTCTTCATGCCATATGGCCAGGGATAATTTTATGTAGTTGATGTCCATAGGCTTGGATGTGTTCTTTGTTCTTGCATGTCTTCTTTGTTCTCCATGCCTACTTGTTCTCAGTTGTTGTTTGACTATGTGGCTGGCATACACTTTGGGCATCCATCCAGCGTGTCTTTGCTGTAGGCTTGCATGTGTTCTTTGTTCTCCTTGCTCCTTGTTGTTGTTTGACCATGTGCGTAGTGACCATTGTGTGCATCCAGCCAGTGTCCCTTTGCCATAGGCTTGCATGTGTTCTTTGTTTGCAATACCTCCTTGCTCCTTGTTGTTGTTGTTTGACCACGTGGCTAGTAGCCATTTTGTGCATTCAACCAGTGTCCTTTTGCCATAGGTGTACATGTCTTATTTGTTCCCCATGCCTCCGTGCTTTTTTTTGTTATTGTTTGACCATGTATCTGTCAGCCATTTTGTTGATCAAGCTAGTGCCCCTTTGCCATATGCTTGCATTTGTTCTTTGTTTGTCATGCCTCCTTGCTCCTTGTTTTTGTTGTTGTTTGACCATATGCATGGCAGCCATTTTATGCATCCAGCCAGTGTCCCTTTGCCATAGGCTTGCACGTGGTCTTTGTTCCCCATGCCTCCTTGCTCCTTGTTGTTGTTGTTTGATAATGTGGCTTGAGGCCATTTTGTGCATACAGCCAATGTTCCTTTGCCATAGGCATATATTGTGCACTTTATTTGCCTAGCCTGCTTGCTTCTTGTTGTTGTTTGATCATGTGTCTGGTGGCCATTTTGTGCATCCTGCCAGTGTCCCTTTACCACAGGCTTGCATACAAACATCGGTAATTATTGATCAAGGGTTACATTTTTGTTGATATTTAAATTTTTACTTTAGATTTTTTATTTTATTTTTTTATGTTTTTGCATTCAATTTTGTATTTATTTATTTTTATCTATTTTTTTTATTTAATTTGTTTTATTTTATTTTATTTTCTATTTTAATTTTTTTTATTTCTTATTTTTTATTTTAATTTTAATTTTTGTTTTTTAAGTTTTTGAGATTTTTCAATTTTTTAAACTTTTTATTTCATTTTATGTAATTTTGCTTTGATTCACCCATTCATCCATTCCTCCATCTATCCATCCACACATCCACCAAAGGTGCACAGCCATGCTACAGCATTCCGTTTCTTTTGGTGTATAGTAATTCCATTTCCTCCTGAACACCTGGGCTGCGGTGCACTGCAGACACATCAGCAGCATAGCTCATTTTCTAATGATTATTCCATTTCCTCATGACCATCTTCCTGCCTTAGGATTTTTAAGGATTATTCCATTTACCCATGCACTTCTCTCTGACTACCACATGTGTCTCCTTTAAAGAAGATGGATATAAAGCAAAGAGTTCCATCTGCATGTTGTTGTGTCTGATTTGAAATTACATTTTATTGTGTGGTGGTGTGGTTTGACTTTACAATGTTTGATTAAACTGGTATTTATTACATGAGTAACCAACCACACCAATGTTGCATTTGTCCTTACTATCTCAATCTGCAGCAATGCCATGTTTTACTAACTACATGTTTTTCTTGCTTGGTTGCTTTTAGTTGCACAAGAGAGGAGACGTCACATCACCCGCAGTACTGCCAAGGAGAAGGCCTGTAGGGTTAAGTCTCTTTTACTTGTGCATCTTAGTGCCACTGTCAACTGAGAGCCTTAATATGTCCTCAAAGAAAGTTGCTTCAAAGAAAGTGGTCAGTGAGAAGAAACAGCTTTCCCCAGTGGCGTGCCAACCACAACATTTTTTGGGAGATGTGTGCCTGCCACACTGGCCTCTGGGGAGAAACCTGGGAGCAGGAATCCTGCATCAATAGCACCACCCGACCTTAGCCAAAGACCATGTCTGTCAGTGAGGGAGCCACTGCAATCATGGTGATGCTGACGAGCAGTGATGTTGAATTAGATTTGTCCTTTTCACTAAGTAGTACCCAATGGCTTCAGGAAACAGAGCAAAGTGAAAAGCAGCAGCAGCCAGAAATAGAAGGGCTTCACAAAGTTAGCTTCCTGCTGAGCATGAACCTCCGCTTTTAGAATCAATAGCTCCCCGATCTCCAGCAAGAAAAATTAAGGGTACTACTCCACCATCTTCTCCAAGCACCACTTCTGATGATGATGCTAGGAATAGGGAGTGGTCCCCGGTAGACTCCGGGAGACACCAGGAGAGGCAAGGGAAAAGAAAAGTTCCAGAAAGCCCTAGAATCATGGAAGGGGATGATGAGGAGAAGGATGATATTGAAGAATCAGTCATTGTGGAAGCTTGCACAGAGGAGTCCGACATTACTATTCAACCTGCTTCAAGAGAAGTGGCACAGGCAGCACTGCCAGCTCCCATATTTGTAAGACCCCAGCAGAGATATGCATCAACCCATACCTCAGTAGACGTTTGCACTGCAGAGAGGCAATCAACATACCCACCTACCTCCAGTTCTTCTTCAGGCATTGGCAGTGGCCCCCTAAGAAAATACTCCTACCCAGTTTGGGACTTTTTTACGCTTAGCAAACAGGAGGATAACATTGCAGTATTCTCCATTTGCCACGCAAGTGTTCATCAAGGGAAGTCTGGTTCACATTATGGTACTAGAGGCCAGATGACACATATGAAAAAAAATCATGCAATCTGGTGGGAGGAGCACCTTCAAAAATTGCTGAATCTGGTCACGGTGGTGAGGGTGATGAGAGCAAGGAAACATCAGCTCCAACTGATCAGATCACGCTTTAAGGTGAGGAAGCAGACAATGACATCCTCACACAAAGTGTTCCTGTCCCCAGCAGTGTGACATAATCAGCCACCTCAGCCATCCCACAATAGCACTGAGCACTGAGTGAGCACCTGCTAGCTCAAACTGGATCATGTAATGAATATTCATCCTCACTTAAACATAACTTACCTCAGAGAGTCAGCACTGCTATTGGAAAAAGAATAGCATTGTAGAACACACACAAAAAATAAATAACTATTACTGACCAAGTCACAACACCTTGAAGTCGGGCAGGTTAAGCAGGTCCTGTTCACGGTTGATTATGTCCGCCCAACGGTGTATCAACTGCTGCCGGGTGCTCTGGACTTCAGTGTGCCGATGAACCAACTGACGCACCCTCTGCCACAGCAGTCACTGCTCCATAAGGGTGTAACCGTTCCCAGGCCTGCTGCCTGCTGCCAGCATGTAGGGGAGGTGGTGCTGCACAACAAAGACAAGTGCTGCCACCTCTGCCTTAGTGAAAATAGGGTGGGGCTGCACCCCTTGGCGACTTCGATGCCCTCAAGGTAAGTGGCTAGCAGCCACATTGGTGCTGTCACTCCCTCTGCAGCCCTCTGCCATGGAGCTAGGTGGAAAAAGAAATAGAAAGAAATAGAAGAAAGGAAAGAAGAAAAAAAGGTAAAGGGAAAAGCACAAAAAAAATAAAGTATTCAAAAGGTCACAAAAACACACCAAAAAAAAATGACAGTTGTATAACATATACAAAGACATACACTGATGAAATAAAGGAAAATGAGGGGTGGATAATTTAGTAAAGGGGTAGGATTGAAAAGATTAAGAGTGGATTAAAGTTAGGCCCAACACCATTCACGGAGAGACAGAGAAAACAAAATGGCCACACCCATATGAATGATGGCAGAATTTCAGGGAGCTCGTACATTTTTGTAACCACTTCATGGAATTCCACATAGTGAGACTACACGAGCTACTCCAATCCCTACTCTATAGTTAGCTGGTGGAGTCTCACAAATCTGGATGAGTTGAAGACATTCTGGGGTTAACTGTTCTGATGGGATTGATAAAGAAGACGTTGCTGTCTTCTTCATATTTGTCTACCAGTCCATTAATGGCAACTGCTATAGCTTCTGCAACCATGAGCCATGATCAGTATTTGCTTTTGCTTTGATGCTGCATTTTGTTGATAATGCCTCAGAGTTGCTGTTAGAAATGGGGTCTTTGGTTGGCAGTCAGGTTACCCCCTGTCCAAGCAAGGACCCTCACTCTAGTCAGGGTAAGTCACACACAATCCAAATTATCCTGTGCCCACCCTCTGGTAGCTTGACACTGAGCAGTCAGGCTTAACTTGGAAGGCAATGTGCAAAGACTTTGTGCAATAAATTATGCAATAACACAGTAGGACACCACGAAAATACACCACACAGCGTTTAGAAAAAGATATGTTATTTGTCTGGATAAACACAGGTCAAAACGATTAGGATTCAATAAGTATACGTTGAAATATCACTTAGGAAATTATATAAAGAGTCTTTAGTTCTTAAAAAAGAAACAAATGTCTCTTGCAAGCACAAAGTAACTGGTTTGTGTTCAAATTCTTTGCAAGGGACCGCAGAGGAGGAGTTGCATGGAAAACGGGAAGCTGTGCCTCGATTTTTCCAGCACACACAAACGATGCGTCATTGAGTTTTCACGTATGGCAGGCTTTGTGTTGATTTCCAGCGCCAAGACTGGGATCCTCTTCGAGTTGTGGGGTTTTCGGACACCCTGGGCACAATGTGTAGAAATCCTGGGTGTGCAGAATGAAGTCACAGGGGCTTCATGGATCCGGTGGGCGATGCGTGGAGATTTATGCCGGAAGACAGGATGCATCGTTCCGGCTCGGCTTAGAATTGACCAGTGGGCCATGCATCGAATTTCCAGTCACAACGCTGGCGCTGCATCGATCTTCTCATCGGGAAGATGGGCTGCATCATTCCGGTTTGGCGTGCAGTGATTTTCTCACCGTGAGGTAGGCTCTGCATCGTTTCTTACAGGCAGTGTGGCGATTTTTGCAGCACAAAGTGTTCTTTTGCAGAGATTAAGTCATTTTGGTCCAGAGACTTCAGGGAACTGGAGCAAGCTCTATCCAAGCCCTTGGAGAGCAGCAGAGCCAGAAGACAGCAAGGCAGCAGGGCAACAGCAGAAAAGCAGTCAGTTGAGTCCTTTGGGCAGCCAGGCAGTTCTTCTTGGCAGGTTGCAGGTTCTGGTTCAGGGATTCTTCACCAGTGTCTGTAAGGTAGAAGTGTTTATGTTGGTAGAGTCAGAGACCCTGCTTAACCTCTTAGCTGCTGGGCCTTTCCCCCCCCCAGTGCTGAGCCCTTTTTTGGCTATTTGGGGTAGTTCGCACTTAGGCCTTTATACGTTTTTGTCCACATAAGCTATCCACGCCAAATTTGCGTCCTCTTTTTCCAACATCCTAGGGATTCTAATGGTACCCAGAGTTTGTGGTTTCCCCTGGAGGAGATTAAGAAAATAGCCAAAATACAATGAAAAGTTTGTTTTTTTCAAAAAAATGAGAAAAAAGGGCTGCCGAAGAAGGCTTGTGGTTTTTTCCCAGAAAATGGCATCAACAAAGGGTTTCTGGTGCTAAAATCACCATCTTCCCACATTTCAGGAACGGGCAGACTTGAATCAGAAAACCACATTTTTCAACACAGTTTTGGCATTTTACTGGGACATACCCCATTTTTACTATTTTTGGTGCTTTCAGCCTCCTTCCAGTTAGTGACAGGAATGGGTATGAAACCAATACTGGATCCCAGAAAGCTAAACATTTCTGAAAAGTAGACAAAATTCTGAATTCAGCAAGGGGTCATTTGTGTAGATCCTACAAGGTTTTCCTACAGAAAATAACAGCTGAAATAAAAAAATATTGAAAGTGAGCTGAAAAAAACAGCCATTTTTCTCCACGTTTTACTCTGTAACTTTTTCCCGCAATGTCAGATTTTTTAAAGCAATATACCGTTACATCTGCTGGACTCTTCTGGTTGTGAGGATATATAGGGCTTGTAGGTTCATCAAGATCCCCAGGGTACCCAGAGCCAACAAATGAGGTGCACCTTGCAATGGGCTTCCATTCTATACCGTGTATTCAGCAAGTCATTTGCTGAAATATAAAGAGTGAAAAATAGGTATCAAGAAAACCTTTGTATTTCCAAAATGGGTATAAGATAAGGTGTTGAGAAGCAGTGGTTATTTGCACATCTCTGAATTCCAGGGTGCCCATACTAGCATGAGAATTACAGGCCATTTCTCAAATAGATGTCTTTTTTACACACTGTCTTACATTTAGAAGGAAAAAATGTAGAGAAAGACAAGGGGCAATAACACTTGTTTTGCTATTCTGTGTTCCCCCAAGTCTCCCAATAAAAATGGTACCTCACTTGCGTGGGTAGGCCTGAGGCTCGCTACAGGAAATGCAACATGGACACATCACATTTTTACATTGAAATCTGACGTGTTTTTTGCAAAGTGCCTAGCTGTAGATTTTGGCCTCTAGCTCAGCCGGCACCTAGGGAAGCCTACCAAACCTGTGCATTTTTGAAAAATAGATACATAGGGGAATCAAGGATGGGGTGACTTGTGGGGCTCCCACCAGGTTCTGTTACCCAGAATCCTTTGCAAACCTCAAAATTTGGCCAAAAATACACTTTTTCCTTACATTTCGGTGACAGAAAGTTCTGGAATCTGAGAAGAGCCACAAATTTCCTTCCACCCCAAGTCTCTCAATAAAAATTTTACGTCACTTGTGTGGGTAGGCCTAGCGCCCACGAAAGGAAATTGCCCAAAACACAACGTGGACACATCACATTTTTTCACAGAAAACAGAGGTGTTTTTTACAAAGTGCCTACCTGTGGATTTTGGCCTCTAGCTCAGCCGGCACCTGGGGAAACCTAGAAAACCAGCACATTTTTAAAAAACTAGTCACCTAGGGGAAATCAAGATGGGGTGACTTGTGGGGCTCTGACCAGGTTCTGTTACCCAGAATCCTTTGCAAACCTCAAAATTTGGCCAAAAAAACACTTTTTCCTCACATTTCGGTGACAGAAAGTTCTGGAATCTGAGAAGAGCCAACAATTTCCTTCCACCCAGCGTTCCCCCAAGTCTCCCTATAAAAATTGTACCTCACTTGTGTGGGTAGGCCTAGCGCCCACGAAAGGAAATGGCCCAAAACACAACGTGGACACATCAAATTTTTTCACAGAAAACAGAGGTGTTTTTTACAAAGTGTCTACCTGTGGATTTTGGCCTCTAGCTTAGCCGGCACCTGGGGAAACCTAGCAGACCAGCGCATTTTTGAAAACTAGACACCTAGGGGAGTCCAAGATGGGGTGACTTGTGGGGCTCTGACCAGGTTCTGTTACCCAGAATCCTTTGCAAACCTCAAAATTTGGCCAAAAAAACACCTTTTCCTCTCATTTCGGTGACAGAAAGTTCTGGAATCTGAGAGGAGCCACAAATTTCCTTCCACCCAGTGTTTCCCCAAGTCTCCCGATAAAAATGGTACCTCACTTGTGTGGGTAGGCCTGGTACCCGCGACAGAAATAGATCACACAACGGTCAATGTTGGTCCTTACATGAGGCAGCTGTAGACCCTGGGGTGATCCATTCCTGACGCAGGCACTAGGTATAGGCACTCAAGTGGGGTAGTGTTTTTATCAGGATAGGTGAGGAATCACTGGGTGGTAGGAATTATGTGGATTTCAGCATATTCCTGTAGTTTGTGTGACAGAAATGCGAGAAAAATAGAGTTTTTATTCAGCATTTTAGCTTTGCAGCGTATTCTGGGTAAGAAAACTTTGGGGAATCCACACAAGTCACACCTCTGTCGACTTCCCCGGATGTCTAGTTTCCAGAAAAGTTTGGGTTTAGTATGTTTCTCTATATGGCCGCCGAACCCAGGACCAAAAACACAGGTGCCTGCCTTACAAAACCAGTTTGTTTTGTGATAGATAATTTTGATGTCTCCACAATACGATTTGGGCGGTAGAATTTGGGGCTGAACTAAATTGGGGAGCTCCCAAGAGAGCACTCTCTCTCTCTGCTTGCCGCCGCATTCACCTGCTCTCTGGGTTGGGCTAACCCACTGTTACCCCGTTGCACAGACTGTGCTTGCGAAGGGACAGCAGGACTGTCCTCATCACCTCCCTCATAATTTACTGGAAGAGGAGTTATCGAATGGGACTCCTCCGACTGAAAAATCACTCCCAGAGTCTGCGCCATTGTCCTATCCCTCAGATGCTGTCTCAGTATCTGATGTCTCAGTCTCTGATACTATGTGAGAGCTGTCCTCTATAAACCGAGTGACGGCAGCAGTCATCCATCAAGATGCCATCTCTGCTATTGGCTAAACTGTTGCTCTAAAACAGTAGCCTATGTAGACAGTCACAAAATCGATGGTGTGTGTGAGATACGTGCAACAGTAGAGGCCACCTTACCTTCCCTCAATCAGCACGTTCTTTCAAGACACTCAAAAAACACCTTGTCACATACCATACGTCACAGTCTTTAGCACCTCCTGCGCCCAGTCCAACAATCATTATTGGTGCTCCCACTCCCTCCTCGGATTCCCTCATTACCACCAAGCAAAAGTGCCCTTCATCTCTCCATAGCCGCCCCGCACATACATTTCATTTGTATTATAGCGCAAGTAATGGCTGACTTTACTAATGTACTCAGCTATTGACATAAAATACAGATTTGCTCTTTACAGTAGGCATATAAACCTTCTGCGCTTCTTTATGGCACTAAAACTGCCACTAGACAAAAGTCTGATCCTTTTGTAGCAGAAACATAATCACAATACTTACTTGACTTTTTTATTGCTGCCTAAAAGCTACAGTTGAAATGCGTCAGTTGAAGTATGTGCATTGCTTTGAAGACGCAAGCTGAAACTGCAAGACAACTGGTGGCAAATATATATATATATATATATATATAGATCACTTTTATGTGTGGGTCTGGTTTTCCTGGGGGCTGATCGCAGCTCCCAGGGAAACCACACATGTATTGATATATATATATATATATATATATATATATATATATATATATATACATATATACATATAGATCTATCTCTATATAGATATATCTATCTACCTAGATATCTATAGATAGATCTCTCTCTCTCTCTCTCTCTCTCTATATATATATATATATATATATATAGAGAGAGAGAGAGAGAGAGAGAGATCTATCTATAGATATTTCCATGTAGATAGACCCCAGGGAAACCCTACAACTACTAAAAAAAAATATTGCCCCGACAGGGGGTCGCCCTGCCCACGGGCGACCCCCAGTCCATTTCTTTTTTTTGTTATTCTTTTATTTTTTAGTCAAATTTAGCACCGGGGGGGGGGGGCGACCGAAAGTGATCGCGCCCCCCAGGGGACACCTACCTTTTAAAAAAAAAAAAATGCCCCCGGGGGGGAAGCGGCCCATTTTCCGAGGGGGCCGACCCCCCCAAGTGAAATCCCTGGTGTCTAGAGGTGTTTCCTGGCCCCTGATCGCAGCTGTGCTGCGATCGGGGCCAGGAAACACTTTCAGGAAGGCCTCGTAAGAAAGGGGAGAGTCTCCCCTTTCTTACGAGGCCTTGCCGAACGTGGGGAAGGCCGTTTGGGGCCGTTTTCCCCATCGGAGCAGGAAGCGGCCGACGCGCACTGACGTCACAAAGGGGCGGGTGGGATGCAGGGGGAGACATGGAAAAGCTTCTGTTTCTCCCGGGTATAAAAAAATAAAAAAAAATCCTCGGGTGCAACGCACCCGAGGATTTATTAACCCCCTCCCTGGTGTCGGACACTGGTCGTGACCCGCACCAGGGAGGTAGTGTGGGCGTCGGCCAGTGGCCGACGCCTGCACCAAAGGGGTTAAGTACCCAACTCTGCCTTTGAAGTGAGGGAGACTTCAAAGAGTGGCCTATAAGTGCACAAGGTCCCCTTTCAGTTCCATCCTGTCTGCCAGGGTCCCAGTAGGGGGTGTGGCAGTCGTTTGTGTGAGGCAGGCAACTGTCCTTTGACATGTAAGTGTCAGGCCCTCCACCCTCCCAGGCCAGGAAGATCCATTCAATATGCAGATGTATGCAAGAGTGACTGAGCATCTTGTGTTTGGGGTTTGTCTGAGTGAATGCACAAGGGAGCTGTCAACTAAACCTAGCCAGACGTGGATTCGAAGGCACATAAGGATTTAAGTGTAGAGAAATGCTCACTTTCTAAAAGTAGCATTTCTAAAATAGTAATACAAAATCCAACTTCACCATTAAGCAGGATTTTGTATCACCATTCTGCCCATACTAAATATGACCTAGCTACTCCTTTCAGATCAGGATCTACCACTCAAACCGTATATGAGGGTAGCCCTAATGCTTTCCTATGAAAGGAGCAGGCCTCACAGCAGTGTAAAACAAATTTAGGAGTTTTACACTGCCAGAACATATAGAACACACATGTTCATGTCCTACCTTTTACCTACATAGCACCCTGCCCTATGGGCTACCTAGGGCCTACCTTAGGGGTGACTTATATGTTGAAAAAGGGTAGTTTTAAGGCTTGGCTAGTACTTTTAAATGCCAAGTCGAAGTGGCAGTTAAACTGCACACACAGGCACTGCCGTGGCAGGCCTGAGACATGGTAGGGGGGCTACTTGTGTGGGTGGCACAACCAGTGCTGCAGCCCACTAGAAGCATTTAATTTACAGGCACATGTAGTGCACTTGACTAGGGACTTACAAGTAAATTAAATAAGACAATTGGGTATTAGCCAATGTCACCATGTTTTAAGGAGAGGGCATATGTATAGCACTGATTAGCAGTGGTAAAGTGCACAGAGTCCTAAAACCAGCACAAATGAGGTCAGAAAAAGAGAAGGAGGAAGGTATAATGTTTGGGGGTGACCCTACAGAAAGGCCATTTCCAACAGGTGCCATGGGCTCACCCTGATTGTGACTGTCTCTTCAAGATTTGAACTGCCCTTGATCATTTTGTAGATCATTTGTCAGAGATCTAGGTCCAGGAAAGTAATAGCTTTGGATGAGTATTTGGTCCTTTTCAAGGGTGACTTGGTGTTTAGGCAGTATAATCCTAGCAAGAAGGTATGCTATGGAATTAAGTTGAACATGCAGTGTGAGATTCATAGGGGATATGCCTATAATTTCAGGATGTACGCTAGTCAGAATTCTTCTATGGACCCCCCATGATTTTCCGTCCACTTTTGGAGTCAATGAGAGAATTGTGTATGAACTTAGTAGGGGACTTTTTAACAACGGTCACCATTTACACGCAGATTTCTTCTACACCAGTGTACAATTGTTCCAGGAATTGTTCAAAATTAACACTGTTCCATGTGGCAAAATCCTCCCTAACCATATAAGTTACCCTAAATAGCTTGTAAGCAAGCAACTTCAGAGAGGAAAGGGCATAGTGGTGAACTCCTAGGTGTGAAATTTCCAGACAGGATAGAAGTCCACATGCTGACAACCATGATGAAAGTACTTCAGCTGTGATTGTTTGGGGTATGTTGTAGAAAGTACACAAACCTGCATGCATTTTAGACTACAATAGGCACATAGGTGGTTTAGATAGAATTGATCAAAGTTGGACCCTTACAGTGCTCTTCATAAGTCATACATTTGGTATAAGGAGTTGGCTGTATATTTGATTCATGTGGCAACCTTGAATGCTTTAGTTGTGTTCAAGCGTTGTTCTCCAGATTTATAGAGGACATCTTATCAGTTTCAGCAGTCGGTAATAGGCAGCCTTGTTGTAGTTGAGCAGGCGAGTTGGAGTGGTGGAAGGTCTGATAAGATAGAAAGATCTCCAATTCCCTGATTACATCCCAAACCCCAAAACACTTTCCCCATAAGAGATGTACAGTCTGTGTCCAAGGAGTGTTGTGAAAGGAGAGTCGTGTGTACTGCCCTGAGTGCCATTCTTAACATCAGCTACGTGTGCCTGCATGTTTTAAATTGTATTACACGCAATTCAAGTGCAGAGAGCAACCATGAGAGTAAAAGTGAACTGACTGATCTGTATCATTTAATATTGTTTGTTCGGTTTCATGGTACATGGTTGTTTGATGTATTTAGTTAGACCTGTTGTGTTCGTGGTCATACTTGGCTATTTATCTCCTTCAAATTGGTTTTTAATTTCTTGTTAAAAAAAATGTGTTGGTGGTGTGTGTAGACTGGTGCATGGCTGGTGGTGTGTATGACTACTGCTTGGCTGGCGGTTTAAGTGGACTGACAATTGGCCGGCAGTGATAGTAGACTGCCACTTGTCTTGCTGTGTGTGTGGACTGATGCTTGGCTGACGGTATGTGTAGACTACAACTTGGCTGGTGGTGTTTGTAAACTGGCTCTTGGCTGGTGGTGTCTGTGAGCTTGCAAATAGCTCGTGGTGTGTGTGTAGTGACCTGCTGCTGCTGGTCACGTCACACACACTGCCAGGCAAACATCAACCCACACATTCCATCAGCTGCCAGGTGGTGTGATTACTGTGCGCGTATGACAGTGATAAGCTCATGAATGGTGCTGTTTGTTGATGTGAGTGTTTTAATATGCTGGGCCTCGGCTGGCGGCATGAATGGTTTTGTGTGTGTCACACATAAGAGGTGTGTGAATAGCCTGTAGAGTAGTTGGTGATTTGTCATGGCTCTTCAAATCACAAGCTGTGAGTCATTGTTTCAGTACTCAGAACTGTCAATAATTAATAGTGTTTTTCATTTTTGTGAAATATCTTGTTAATAAAATGTAGATTTTGAACTTTTCACTCACCATTGTGCCAAATTCAAGCAGTATGTGTGTGTGCATAAGGAGCAGATGGCTGTACAGTAATATTTGCCTTTTCTGTCTTTCTTTGTCAAGGTCTACATTGTCTCTAGGGAAAATCTACCAACTCTAGATATTTTCATAAACTGGACACCAGGGGAACTCCAAGGTGGCTTGCATGGATCCCTCAAATTAATGTAATTTGCTGGGAGCCTCAAACTTGCTGGCACCCAGTGTTCCCACATATCTTCTGATAAACGTGGTACCTCACCTGCGTGGGCAGGTCTAGTGCCTGGAAAATTACAGGGTCCAAGATGTAATGTGGCAACATCAACAAAAGAGGTTGCTGCAGCATTTAGGCCTGAGTTCAGTGGACACCTAGGAAAACCTAATAAACCGAGGCATTTCTAAAAACAAGACACTGAAGGAGTAACAGGTCGTGTGCCTCTTGTGGATCCCATAAAAGTTTCTTACCCACACTTTCCTGCAAATCTTGTAATTTGACTAAAATCACACATTTTCCTTGCATTTCTGTGACATGTTCTCCCAGAATCAGAAGGAATCAACAAACGTCCCACGACCCAACTCTTCCCCAATAGTCCTGGCAAAAATGCTGCCCCACATGTGTGGCTGGGCCTAATGCCCGCTACAGGAAAAGATCAAACTATAATCAATGGGAGTCCTCGCAAAGGGTGTGATCTGTTCCTGTCCCAGGCATTCGTGCCATTCACAAGTGAGGTACAATTTTTATCAGGAGACTTGGAGGAACAGTGAGAGGTAGGAAATTAGCTTCTTTCTGCGGACTCTCAAGCTTTCCATCACAGAAATGTAAGGAAAATGTGTGTTTTAGTCCAAGGTTGATGTCTGCAATGCTTCTGGGCAAGTAAACTTGCCGGGAGCCACACAAGTCAACCCATCCTGATTTTCCTAGGTGTCTAGTTTAAAAAATGTATAGATTTGCTAGATTTCCCCAGGGCTAGGGCCACAAATCTACATCTAAAAATAAAAAAGTGTGTGTTTTAGTGGAAAAAAATGTGATGTGTCCATGTTGCATTTTGGGGGCTTTCCTGTCGTGGGTACTAGCCCTACTCATACAAGTGAGGCTCCGTTATTATCGAGAGACTTAGGGAATGATAGGTGGTGAGAAATGAGTTGCTTTCTGCAGGTTCCAGAACTTTCTATCACAGAAATCTGAGGTAAATGTGTGTTTTAGTCAAAGTTTGAGATTTTCAAGAGCTGCTGGGTAAAACAACCTGGTGGGAGCCATACATGTCACCCCACCATAAATTCTGCTAGGTGTCTAATGTTTAAAAATGAACAGGCTTGCTAAGTTTCCCTAGGTGACACCTGAGCTAGAGCCCAAAATCCACAGCTGGGCAGGTGCCAAAAAAGATTAGATTTCAGTGGAAATATGCGATATGTCCATGTTGCCTTGTGGGGCCTTTCCTGTTGTGAGTACACATGTGAGGTACAGTTTTATTGGAGTGGTAGGTGGTGGAAAATTGGTTACTCCCTGTAGATTCCAGAATTTTCAATGACAGAAATGTGAGGAAAATGTGTTTTTAGTCAACGTTTGTGGGTATCAAAGGCTTCTCTGAAGAAAAACCTGGTGGAGCCACACAAGTCACCCCACCCTGGATTCTCATAGGTGTCTAGTTGTCAACAATGTGCAGGTTTGCTAGGTTTCCTATGGCCCAAATTCCACAGCTAGGCACATTGCAAAAAAGGCTCAATTTTCACTGGACGAATGTGATGTGTCCATGTTGTTTTTTGTGGCCTTTCCTGTCACGTGAACTAGCCCCTGTCCACACAAGTGAGGTACCATTTTTGTCAGGAGACTTAGGAGAATGGTAGGTGCACATTACAGAACTTTCCATTACAGATATGTTTGATATTCAGAGTGTAAGGTTTGGACAGGCTTACTTCTGGGTTGAACCATACAAGTTACCCTGCCCTGGATTCCCCAAGGTGTCTTGTTTCTAAAAATGTACAGGATTGATAAGTTTCCCTAGGTGTCAGCTGTGGTAGGGCCCAAAATCCACAGCTAGACACATTGCAAAATAAAGGGTCAGTTTTCAGTGGAAAAATATGATGTGTTCATGTTGCACTTTAGGGCCTTTACTGTTTTGGATACTAGTCATACCTATACAAGTGACATACCATTTTTATTAGGGGTCTTGGGGTAATGGTAGGTGGTGAGAAATTAGTATCTCCCTGTAGATTCCTGGAGTCTCCATCACAGAAATGTGAAGAAATGTTGTGGTTCATTTACAAAACTTTCTTGCAGCGCAGTAATAAAAAATGCTGCATTGCATGACAGGGAGGGAGCATGAATGCACCACATCTCACAAATATATGGCACTGTCCTCCCCTCTCTCCAGTGCAGGCGCTGATTTCAGCTGCTTTGCACCACACACACACCTTTGCGCAATATTGCAAGGGGGTGTGTGTGAGTCTAGCATAGGTTTTATACTGGAAAGATGCACTTCTAGTACAAAGTACTATGCTTAGACACACTTTAAAACTTTTCCCACTTTGTATGCGTGATGCATAGTGCAGCACACATACAAAGATGGTAAAGAAAGGATAAATGAAAACATTTTTCCTTTTAACACTAGCTTTCAAATGGCGTTAACTTTTGGCACAAAACCCTGTCTACTATTGTTTATAGATAAGGTTTTGCATCAAAAGGCATGAGTGGTTGCATGAGCATGCCCACCTACCATCCTTGTAACACCCCCTCATCACTAAGTAATGCAAAGCACTGCTTCGTGCTGGTCTTTGTTACTTTTAGGGTACTTTTAGGGGCCTTTTTTGTCTCAAGTACTAGTCCTACCCACACAAGTGAGGTATCATTTTTATCTGGGATACTTAGATGATTGGTAGGTGGTAGAAAATGAATTGCTCTCTGCAGATTCCAGGACTTTCAATCACACAAATGTGAGGAAAATCTATCTTTTTTAATCAACATTTGAGGTTTGTACAAACTTCTGGGTAGGAAAACCTGAGTTAAACTACACAAGTCACCCTGCCCTGGATTTTCCTGGGTGTCTAGTTTTTAAAAATGTACAAGGATACTAGGTTTCCCTAGGTGCCAGCTGGGACCCAAAATCCACAGCTAGCCACATTGCAACAAAGGGTCTGTTTTCAATGAAAAAATGTGATGTGTCTATGTTGTGTTTTGGGCCCTTTCTTGTTGTGCCCCAATAGAAATGGTACCTCACTTGTATGGAGTGAGGTACCATTTTTATTGGGAGGCCAGGGAGAATGGTAGATAGTCAGAAATCCTCCACGACTTTTCATCACAAAATTGTGATGGACATGTGTTTGTTTAGTCAATCTTTGAGGTTTGCAAGGTGTTCTGGGTAGGAAAACATGATGAGAAACACGTGTCACCCTACCTCGGATTCCCCCTGTTGTCAAGTTTTCAAAAATGTGCAGGTATGCTAGGTTTTCGTAGGTGCCTGCTGAGTTTACAACACAAACTCTACAGCTAAGCAGATTGCAAAATAATGGTCAGTTTTTACTGGACAAATGTGATGTGCCCATGTTGTGTTTTGAGCCCCTTCTTATTTCAGGCACTAATCCTACCCACACAAGTGTGGTACCATTATTATCCAAAGACTTTGGGGAACACAGAATAGAAGGAGAAGTGCTATTATCATCTGTATTTGTCTGCATTTGTGCCCTCCAAATGTAGCCAGTGCATAAGAAAGAAGACATTTTGAGAAATGTCCTCTAATGAAAATGCTGATACGGGTAGACATAAATTCAGATGTGTGCAAATAAACACTGCTTTGAAACTCCATATCTTGTGCCCATTTTGGAAATACAGAGGTGTCCTTGATTTCCATTTTTCATTCTTTTACCATATGAATTCCTCTTTACCAGGTAAACAATGAAAATCCTTTGCAAGGTGCAGTTCAGCTATTGGCTGTGAGTACCTTGAGTTCCTGTGATTTTATCACTTCAAACCTTTTGTTTCATTTGCAGGAAAAAAATTACAATTTTGTCCCCCAAAAAATGAGACTTATTTTGGCTAATTTATCAGTAACATCTAGGGGAATCCCCAAACCCTGAGTACATTTAGAATCCACAAGGTGTTTGAAAAAATGAATGCACATTTGGCGTGGATAGCCTATGTGGGAAGTTATAGAGGCCTAAGTGTTAACTATCCCAAATAGCCAAGAAAGGCTTAGCATGGGAATGGGGGGAGAGGAGTTTGGAGGGGAAGGCACAGCATGGAAAGGGTTAGCAAAGTACATGACATGATATATAGCAATGGTTCACAGCCTCTATTGTGGATGCAAATCATTGATTCCACAGGAAAGTAAACAAGGACAGTATCTGTTTGCAAAGTAGAATACGTGAGAGAAGTTTCCACATGGAAATGTCAATGCAAGGAAGAGGTCCACTGTCTCATGCAAGCCTCCATTTATGCATTTACTACCATTTAGGAGAATGCCTTGATAGTCATAAGGTGGCGATATGTTGTGTGCCATATAAGTTCATTCATCCCAGTGTAAAAAAAAAAATAGGGCCGGTATTATTAGGACTGTGAAGCCTATTACGTTGAATACTCTGTTCATAGTGCGTTAATCAAAGGCATGCTGGCTGATTGAGGCCACAGTCCACCTTTCACTACAGGTAGCATTTTCAAAATATAGGACAAAATAATCCCCTTTCACATTCTCCTTACTTAACATATTACAATGCACTAGTGATGAGCTTATCTACAACACACTTTTCACAAACCATACAAATAAATTAGCAAGGTAACCCAAGTACACGTTTATACTACCCAGTCACTGACATGAAATCTCTAAAACTATAACACATTATATCAAGGACTGGACACACGGTCACTATAGAATTATGATATCAAATACTTAGGGCCAGATGTAGCAACCCTTTTGCGAGTCGCAAACGGCGAAAATCGCCGTTTGCGACTCGCAAACGTGGGTTTGCAATGCACAAATGCATATTGCGAGTCGTTACCGACTCGCAATATGCATTTGCGACTCGCAAATAGGAAGGGGTGTTCCCTTCCTATTTGCGAGTCGGAGTGGTATGCAACTCCATTTGCGACCGCGTACGCGGTCGCAAATGGAGTCGCAGTTACCATCCACTTGAAGTGGATGGTAACCCACTCGCAAACGGGAAGGGGTCCCCTTTGTGAATGGACCCCAAATTATTTTTTCAGGGCAGGGAGTGGTCCAAGGGACCACTCCCTGCCCTGAAAAAAACAAAACAAAAGGTTTCGGATGTTTTTGAAATGCAGCTTGTTTTCCTGTGAGGAAAACGGGCTGCACTTAAAAAAAAAAAAAAAACCTTTATTTAAAAGGCAGGTCGCTAACATGGAGGCCTGCTGACGTCAGCATGCCTCCATGTTAGCGAGTGCCTATACTCGCAATGGGGTCGCAAACTGCGACCCACCTCATAAATATTTATGAGGTGGGTCTTTGCGACCCCATTGCGAGTTGCAGAAGGTGTCTGAGACACCTTTCTGCATGTCAAATTGCGACTTGCAATTTGCGAGTCGCACAGACTCGCAAATTGCAAGTCGCAATTTGATTTTTTCCTACATCTGGCCCTTAATGAGGATGGAAGTATTTTAACATTACATTTTGGTTTATTAAGTTAATCGTACACCTATATGCAAAGAAAAAGTTACTTTTATATTGTATGTATAGTGCTTACCTGATAGCCTACTGGACCACATAGTTGGCTGTAGTTGGTAAGTACCCCCTACACAAGGATTTCCAGTTCCCCTGGAAAGATGTTGGCTGCCTGTCACCTGTGCCCCTAGCCATTTTGGATTCCAGCCACAGAAACTGAGCAGTAACAGATGAGGAGGTCTGCTTCATTTCATGAGTAGGAGGCATTTGACAGAACGGCCCTAAAATGTGTAGGCCAATGTGACGGGAAACTACGTCAACATATGCATTAAATGAAGGATTCTGTCAACAGACAGTTGTTAGAAATGTGTGGCTGTGGATGATGGAAAAAGTATGTACAGACTCCATTTAGGTGATGGATACATCAGGCATCTGCCAACTTTGTTTCACCTCCATAACACTACATTGTCTCCACATTTTATGCCTGTCAATATGGGGCAGTGGGCCCTATGTTACTGATCCAAGGTGTAAAGTATGTTGTTCTTAACAGACAAAAAAATTATAAAAAGATTTACATAAATGATGTAAGACATACATTTAAAACAATAATGTAGAAACACAGAGTTAAGTGTATTTATAGTTAATGTATTCATTTATATTAGGTAGTGGATGCATACTTAAAAGATTACTTATGGAAATAGAATGACAATCATTACTGAAATGAGAAATGCAATAACTAATAAAAACAATAACAGCTTTAAAAGATGTCAGATGTTTCACTGGACTTCATCAATGCATGATTTGTTCAAATACGGACAAAATCAATGTCTGCCCAATAAATAATGATCCATTTACTTATATGTTTCAGATATGCCCATTCACCAGCCCTAGGAAGAGGGGGAAGGATACATTGATGAACATAAAGAATTTTTAGACCAGGGTGGTCATTACAAGTTTGGTGGTCCATGGACCGCCATGGTGGAGGTGATGGTCGCCCCGCTGTGGCGTCGGCGGAGCGACCACCATTTTATGAGCACGGGGATAAAACCAATAGAACACAGCCATGTAGCTTCTCAAACCGTCACTGCGGAGGGACTGCTGCACCAGCAGCAGGAATAACCAAGCCAGCGGCAAACCTGTTTCCCACAACCCTATTACGAGGCTGCACACCACAAGGATTTCCTGGGCGGTCGCACTACCATCAAAAGCCTGGCGGACATGAATCCCTTAAAAGGAACACACATTCAGGAACACAGGCACATCCGCAGGCGCCATGCAATGGAAATTGCAAGTCTTTTCAATGCTCCTGCTGGCTATTGAACTCCAGGGCCAGCGATGGCGACGAAGACACCAACCATAACTACACCTACCTAGCACACACTGGAGGGAACGACATTAGTATACACACAACACACACACACTGCACGACAAGCCTCACCCGTACACACATGCAAACAAACACCCGTACCCACAAACACACATACACAAACTCACACACGCCAAAATGCATATTTACCACACATACATGTATAAGAAAAGCCAGGACAAGGTTGTTACAATCTACACCAATGGTGCAGTGCTGTATATATATATATAGATATATTTATATAATGAACAATGTAC
Organism: Pleurodeles waltl; assembly: GCF_031143425.1. Taxonomy (NCBI): domain Eukaryota; kingdom Metazoa; phylum Chordata; class Amphibia; order Caudata; family Salamandridae; genus Pleurodeles; species Pleurodeles waltl. The sequence continues at coordinate 1,618,460,647 of NC_090444.1, forward strand.
AAAGGGCCCAAGGCCCAGTCCATAATGTCCATAGTATCCCTTGCACACTGGGCACAGAATGAGGGCCCAACTTGACTCCTTACTGCAAACTGCTGGCCTCCACTGGGCAGGGACATCAATGGGGCATGCAGGTACCTCAGCAGCAAGGGTGGGCCAGGGGTGGTGGTTTGGGTTTAGAGGGGGGTCCTTAGGTTTGGGTTTGGAGGAGGAGTACTGAGGCTTGGATGGAGGGGGTTTGGGCTTAAACTTAGATTTTGGGGGAGTGGGTTTGGGCTTGGGAGGGGTGACTGTGGACTTGGTGGGGGTGGAAATCTTTGGGGGGAGGGGCAGGGTGACGACCAGGGTATGACTGGGAGGTGGAAGGCAGGGGTCTGGGGAGGGTAACTGGGCACTTGGAGGGAGGCAGGGACATGTTCACTGGTGGAGAACAATGAAAATTCAAGGAGAAAACGTTTTTTGGTGGCACGGGATGGTCATGGCAGAAAGGTATGGGAGTGGAGGTGGAGGGAGTGGTTAAGAGGTAAGTACATGGAGGTGATCTGGGTGCAGGTGCGTTCTTGGATGCCATGTGTGTGCTGCGTGACTGTTGGGTGGGTGACTGTTGATGTTTAGATGTAGTGGGAGGAGTGGGGAGATGCAGGGAGATGGCAGGAGTGAATGTTTTGGTGGTGTCTGCAGGTAGGGTGGGTGTGCTGCATGTGGGGGTGTTGACAGTCGTGCTGAGTGTGCATGTGGTGTATGGGGTGTATGTATGCAGGTCTGATGTTGTGGTGACGGTGGCAGTGAGTGCACTTGTGGCAGGATCTGGTACTGATGAGGTGGTGAATGCAGGTGTGAGTGGTATAGTGACTGTGAGGTGGTGGTGGTGGGGGAGCTGGTGTAGGAGTGGATGTTGTCATGTCTGCATCTGAATGTTGTGTATGTGGATGATGGTGGTGGCCTTTGTGGTGCTTATGTCTGTCCTTGCGTAGCATGTCTGTTGATGTGGATGCATGTGGGTCAGAAAATGTACCTTGGATGGGTGAGGGGAGAGGGATGTGGGATTGGGAACAGGTAGCTGGAGGGGAACAGAAGAAGTAGGGACACTGTCTGCTGTCAATGAGGAAGCGAGAGCCTGAAACCATCTCTGCAGGCCAGCCAGGGCACCGTGACTGTCATGCAGGAATGCAAGACCATTCCCTGGATGGCATCATTCCCTGGATGGCATTCACAATGGTTGATTTTCCCACAGAGATGGACCTCAGAAGGTCAATAGCCTCCTCATTAAGGGCAGCAGGGCTGACTGGGGCGGGGGCAGAGGTGCCTGCGGTGAAGGAGATGCCTATCTTCCTGGGTGAGCGGGCACGGAAAGCTGGATGGGGAGCTACAGGGAAGGTGGTGCTGGAAAGGAGTTGGCAGACAAGGAGGTAACTGGAGTACTCCTAATTGGGTCCACCACCGCCATGGAGCCACCATAGGAGTAGGAATCTGAATATGGTGTGGTCAATCCTGTCTCCTTTGTGGCACTCCCCTCGCTCTCCATCCCACTGGTCGCCTTGGCTCCACTGGATTCAGCCTCCTAGGTCCCATGGGCTGCAGCTTCCCCACTCGCTGGTGCCCCTTCTCCTTCACCTAATGATACGGATGCACACAAAGACAGAGGAGGAGAGGGAGGGAGGGATGAGAAGAGGATAGGAGACAGAGACAAGGTGCAATGGGTCAATGCCAGCACAACAGTCACACAGTGTAACATCATCTGCTGCCATGCCACACCATGCCCTCACCTATACATGCTGCAACAGTGGAACACTATGGGGCAAATAACAGCTATGCTGATGTGTAGTGATGATGGTGGTACAATTGTACCCATGTACTTGATGTGAGTCACACTAGTCACACATGCCCAATACTTGCCAACTCCATTTGGCAGTTTAGGGGAACATTTCCTGTACTCCTGTATTAACAGAATCCTGCATGGGTAGGTAGCCTTGTGAGCATTGGCACATGAAATGGAGGTCACATCCGCTGTGGATATCACCATCACCGCCGCCGGCGATCACTATTGGCGCCAGTCTCCCATAGACAACCTTTTATCCAATGAGGAGTTGCATGGTGGTTGTGCCTGCCTATCGCCATGATGTCTAACGCCAGTGGTATGATGTCACTTCCATCTGTCCTGTGCATGCAGGCCAGGTGGCTGCTGTTTTACATGTATGTTGTGAATAGGGGCTGAATGTTATCTGTGTCATGGGTAAAAATTGTAACTGTTTCACAGCTATACTATGTCCACATAGTCAATGCAGCTTTTTCTAACTTCTCCCCTCCTATTCCCAGACATGGTGCAATGTTGAGGATGAGACATGCTCCTGTATACTGGTCCCTAGTCGACCTTGCCACCCTGTATAGTGACATGTCATTAAAATGTATCACCTGAACCACCAGACCATCATGGAGCTGGTGACCAAGGTGGAGAATGATTTGTTGCCATTTCAGTTCAATCATCTTCCTGTTGTTGTGTTGCTTCACATGTGTCATGTTTGTGCTTTTCCATTGTTTCCTGTACTGCCACTTCAATTGCAATATTTGAGCTATACATTGTGGTGTCAACAGTATTGCTACTTCTCCTAAGAGTTCACATTGGGAGGCAATGCAACATTACTGAATTGACCGTGGAACATGCCTTAAGTTTAGCTTTGTGTGTTGTGATGGAAGGACCATTGGGGATGGTTGTCTTGGAAATGTGGGTCTGACATGGGCATATGGCCAGAGCTGACACTTGCCACCTCACCATTGGGACTTTGCAGTTGTGGTGCATGTGTGTTGAGTGGGCATTTGTAACTCCTTTATTAATTGCTGTTCCTGTCTCGTTCCACTTGCAGTGCATTTGTGTGGTCCACTCTGGTTCCTGCATCACCTGTTGCCTCCCATGACACATGTGTCCTACCTCTGCCTGCTCCACTATCATCCATGCTGCAGATTGCTCCCCCTTCTGTCACTTATACAAACTTTGGCAGCACAATGGGTTGGCCGTTAAACATGTAATGCCATAGTAAATGGTACTTCTTTCAATAAAGCACGTAGACAGTAGCTGTGCTCAATAGTGTTTATTTGAGACTGGGCCCTTTGCAAGGGGTGATGGGTGGGATCATGGTGGGTGAATTCATCAGAGTAGTCTGGCTAGCTATGTGTAGTCCGGGTCCAGTATTGGGGCCATGGGAGAATGGAGAGATGACAGTGGACAGTCAACAGGGTGTGTCAGTGGCACACAAGCGAGAATGTTCACGAGAGGGTCACTTTCTGGCGGTGGTGTTGGTCTTGGCATCAGTTCCTGCAGGATGTCTGGTTGGATGTCCTCTCTTTTGTGGAGGTCCCTCAGCTACAGGGGGAGGAGTGCTGGTGGTCTGTGGGTCCTCAGGCATGGCCTCCATTCCACTAGCTGCTGCTGTAGTGGAGGGCTCTGTTGGGATGTGACTAGTGGAAGGGGTTTGCTGATGGGTGGAGGACTCACGCAGGATGCTGGTCAGTCCCTTGGGTACCCCTGCAATGGGGGCCATGGTGGCATTGATGGCCTGGCACTGCTTCATGGCCTCCTGATGATGTTCCCCCTGCAGCCTCTGGTTCTTCTGCAAGGTCGTGAGTATCTGTCCCATTGTGTCCTGGGTTTGATGGTATGCACCCAGAAGAGGGCTGCCTGGTCAGTCTGTTGTTGTGCCTCCCCCGTCCCTTGAACCACAGGTCCCCTCCCACTACCCCTGGCCCCCTGTGCCTGTGCCCCTGGCACAGTGTGTGCACTCCCAGTAGCACCAGAACCTTCATTGGTTCCAGCATGTGCCCTTGACTCTGGCCCCTGAATTGTGGGCCACACTTCTGATTGACCCATTTCTGGGGCACTGGTTTGGGGAGGAAAAGCAGGCTGCAGTGTGGCTGCCACAAGGGAGGGGGAGTCCGTGTGTCCAGCGTGGGGCTGCTGGGTATGGACTGAACAGTCATCCCTGATGGGCCAGGCAAGTCGTCACTGTCCAGACATTCATTGGGACCTTCGTTCTGGAGAGGGCTGCCTGATCCTGGCATCCGCTGGGGGGTGGCACTGGCAGCAGGACCTATGGATGGAAAGGGAGTGAGTACCATTCTGTAGATGTTTTTGTTGGCCACATAGTGTGATACATGGTGTAGCCTGACTTGCTTCTCAGTGATGGAAATGACAGCTGCAGTGATGCAGATATTGTTTGGGGTATGAGGAGTGTGCCATTGTTTCCATGTGCCATTGAGGGTTGAGGATAGTGGATAACATTGCTGTTACTGCCATGTGTTGTAATGCAGTCAAGGCTGCCAGTTGGTGTGGCATGTGGTTTGGTTTTCCCTGCAGGTGTCCCACTGTGAAGTGGGACTGTGATCCTGTGATGTGTAGGGAGTGTTACATTGTGGGAGTTGTGGTGCTTGGCCTTGTGTTTGGTATCTGTGCATTGGGGGTGACTGTGTGGGGATGGTGGCAGTGGGGTGGTGTGGCATGCAGGGGAGGGGCTCGGGGTGCCTCGGTGGTGCAGAAGTGTGGAATAGGGTGGATTGGGCAGCAATGGATGATGGGGACGCATACTGGGCAGGAGTGGCTGATGCCTGGGGGGTGTTGTTGACTTACCAGAGTCAATCCCTCCAATGATTTCAGTCAGGCCCTCAGGATGCATGATGTCCATGACCTTCTCGTCCCAGGATGTTAGCTCAAAGGGTGGAGGTGGGGACCCGCCGTCAGTCTTGTTCAGAGTGAACTGGTACCTGGGTGCCATTGAACACACCTTCCCCTGCATGTCATTCCACCTCATCCTGATGCCCTCCCTTGTGCGTGGATGTGTGCCCTCTGAATTGACTCTGTCACCGATTCTTTGCCATAACTCCGTTTTCCGTGCCATTGATGTTTGTTGGACCTGGGCCCTGATAAGATGTGGCTATACCCTGATGATTTCATATACTATGACCCTCGATTCATTGTTAGTGTTTGGATGTGGGTGCAGGAGGGTCTTGGTGTTGTGTGAGTGTGATTTGTACCGAGTGCAAAATGTGCAGTTGTGTGGCGTATGCTGAGTGTGCAGTGTGAATATGCCTGTGGTGTATCGGATCTGTGTGAATGAGTCGACTCTATGTGTGCTGTTCATAGGATTCGCAAGGGATTGTGGATGTGTAGGGGGTGTTTTATAGTGCTGTGGACAGGTGTGTTTGGTTTGTGTACGTAAAAAGGGTATTGGGTCTTCAAACTGTCCAATATGGTGTTGCTTACTATTGGCAGTAGCTTTTTGAACTGCAGCGGTGTGCACTGCCAATCGTGTTCCACCGTGCATGGACCACTGGCCAGGAAGCTGATAGGGGGGTCGAAATGGTGTCGGTGTAGCAGGACTGGTGGTTGGACAGACATTCTTTTACCATTGGTCGGCATGGCGGTGTTACATTTATGGCTGGTTTTGGGTGGTTTTTACTTTGTGACACGTAATACGGCAGTCACTGTACCACCAGCACTGACGTTATGGTGGCAGGATTCTGCATGGCAGTCGGGCCCGGAAACCACCAAAGTTGTAATGAAGGCCCATGTGCTGACCTAGCAACCGTGTAGGAAAGGCACATAATTAAATTAAGAAGCTCACAATCAACTAAGACACTATAGAAATCTATGCTTGCAGTTTTAATCAGATCTTTTGGCGGACATTAAAATCCAGACGTCAACTTCAACTCTTGTAAAGATAATAGCGGTTTCCATTTCTGTACTACTGGATCATTCCAGTTCACGGATACTGAATCCAAAGGAATATTGCAGCTAACTTTCTTTTCTGTCTTTGGAGCAGTCCTCAATGTTATTTTCATATGTATGAATTGACTTCATCAAATTTCCTGCAGATGATGCTACACTGAACAACATCAAGGTAGAGTTCAATGGCTTAGGAGGAACACCACATGTTGTTGGTGCCATAGATGGAATACATGTTGCATTGATGCCACCTCATGCCTGGGAACAAGTGTTCCACAATCAAAACATTTCCTCTCCATAAATGTGCAGTTGGCTTGCCTTCCATACCTTTAGAGCACAACTTTGTGTGCACAATTACCTGGATCTACAGATGGCTCATGACTCAATAGTGCTATGAAAAAACTCCATGCCACAACAGATGGAAGGCCTTGCACTAAGAAGAACGGTATTATAGCCATACGGTTTGTGTAAAAAAATATCAGAGGGCAATGAAGTTGGGTAACTGTCAGACTTTCCACTCATGTCTGCCTCAAAGAGTACAAGCACTGTCTTTTTAAATATAATGTTGATGGCAAAGCTGCAGCATCCATGGGTGTTGGGCTCCTACCAAATAAAATGAGGGTATTCACTTGGTCTAAAAAGCAAGCATTTGCAATGCAAAATGTATTGCATTTTCTTGAGTTAGAGCTATCAGCATTAAATTCATAACTGGGCGTTTCTTGCCAAATAAATTGGTCAACCCTATCTCAAATTTTCATCTTTTCCTGCCTATAATTCCACTGGCCCAGCATTTGACTAAAGCACTTCCGTTTTCCTTCTTCCTCTATCCTAAAACATATACAATTTTATGTTAAGAACGGAGGCTCGTATTATGCTTCTCTATTTTTCTTTATTTTAACAGCAGCAGTCAAGAAACTACAACTCCCAGGGGGCTTAAAAAACAAGAAAGCCAATGGGAGGGAGGTCAAAAAAGTTAAACTAACGCACCAATCACAATGTCAGGGCATACGTAACCACTTAGCTTGACTGCGACCAGCCCTCTTTTTTGCTGCTCGCAGTCAAGATAAGTGGCGTTATTTATCTCTCTTATGGTTTTCTCATATTTATATAATGTTTTTGTATATTGTGCTGCGCTATCGATACAGCTAGACTAGTGTCTTTTCCTCCGGTGGGTTGAAGGTGTTATAGTTAACGGAAACGCTCCGTCGCATTTCTTTTTCCCCTGGGGTTCGAGAACCCCGCTTATTTCCCTGCGCTCGCGCGCCACCTGAGGCAGTTCTGCATTCCTTCCCCAACATTCTAACGGCAGCGCTTCCTACCGTTATTCACTGTTTCCCTTGCTCGTGTGTGCTTCGGTATTCTGGCGGCCTCGGCTTACTGTCTTAAGCCATGCCGCTCCTCTGCCTCGTTCCTCTGCCTTCACAAATTCCTTTTATCGGGCAGACACGCCTCGGTGGCGTGTACTTCAATCTTCCTGGTTTTATTAACCCCTTCAGTAAGGGGAATTAGTTGTCACAGATTTTGCACTGTTTTTCCTTCTTTTTGCCCGTTCTGTGGAAAAAAATGGATCGTCAGGATTCTTCTTCTTTACCTGATGCCAACGAATCTGGAGCCTTTATTAATGAGGCTGTGGCCAAGGCTGTTTCAGCCTCTATGACCAAGATGTCAAAGAATTTTGAGACCACTGTCCAGAAAATGGTCTACAAATCCTTTCTGGCCCATTCCGCGGGGGATAGCAGAAAAAGAAAATTAAAGGATTTGTATATACAAAAACCATCCAATGGCGTTTTTCTGACTGGTGAAGCTTCTTCACCCATGACTGAGGACGAGTTTCCTCCCAGGCCTCCTTCCCGGGAGGGGAATTCAAAAGTTATTTCTGGTAAATGTAAATCCAAGACAAAACATTCTGTCTCTGCGCCAAAACAGATTATGATTTCTCACATATCAGATACCGATGATGATATCGGCGATGCGGATGAGGCGGATGACGTCTCGGATATATGGGGTTCGCAATCTCAGGCTTCCCCTTCAAAGAAGCCTAAATTGGAAGTTTCTGACCCGTTTTTTACCAAAACTGTTCTCGATGCGGATGGTAACCCCATGTTTGATCCTCCACTCCTTCACCACCCTAATTCCACAGAGTGGTCCCCGTCATCCCACGTGGCCAAATACATTGCTTCCAGATTGAGGGTGCCTCTGGATAAACAGACGAGAGCCAAATTGAGGTCAGAGTGTCCCAGACTGTCCCTTTTTTCTAACATCACAGCAACTCCATCCATTGATCAATCACTTCTTACCTTTTTCTCCAAATTTTGGAAAGACCCTCGTAAGGGGGTAGACAAGGCCTGGTCAAATTGCCAGGATAAACTCCTGGATTTAGTGGGGCCCCTGGCCCGTATTTTACACCTGGCAGAATCTGCAAAAATGGATGAGGCAGAAATTGATCCTGCGGAACTCTCTTTATGGACTCAGAGAGCCTTTTGTCTTCTAAGCAATGCAAATGCCTCCATTATTCATGAAAGGAGAAAAGGATTACTCCTAAGGCTAGACTCCAAATTATCGAATCTGGCAACCATGGATCCTGGTATTCAGACCAATGGTCGCCTTTTCGGCGATTCTTTCATTAAGGACCTAGGAAAATTTGTTTCCACGTTTGCCTCTATCGATAAGGCGCAACAAAACATTAAAAAGGTCTTCAACCAGCGTGTTGTTGCCAGGGCCAGTACAGGCAGGAGCCTCTCTACCGGCCGGTCCTTCCAGGGAAACAGAGGCTCCTCTTACTCCTCATACTCCTCCTATTGAACTCAATTCTATAAACCCCAGTTCTACCCACAACGAGGCAGAGGCTACAGGGGTCGTTGTCAATGTGGATTCCCGTCCAACAACAATCAAGGTAAGCCCTGTTTCTGGCCTTCCTCCAATCGGGGGTTGACTTCGTTATTTCACCCAAAAGTGGCGCACCCTAACTTCAGATCCATGGGTTCTCGACACAATTCTGGGTCATCAAATAGAATTCTATTCAAATCCTTACCAGATTTACCTTCCCCCTCCTCCACGTTTCTCCACGGAAATGTCTACTCTCATTTCAGAAGAAGTAGCCTCTCTTCTTACAAAGCAAGCCATTCAAATCTCTCCCCTAGATCCCTCCGGCTTTCTCAGTTTTCTCTTTTTGGTTCAGAAGAAAAACAAAAAGTTCAGACCCATTATAAATCTCAGAGAATTCAACCAGTTTGTCGTATACCGACATTTCAAAATGGAGACCATTATACATCTCAGGGACATTCTTCTTCCTTTCGATTTCATGGTTCGTCTGGACCTTCAGGATGCTTATCTTTCAGTCCCCATTCATCCAAATCACAGAAAGTATCTTCAGTTCCAATGGCTAGGTCAGACATTTCAGTTCTCTTCTCTTCCATTCGGCCTGTCTTCAGCACCTTGGTGTTTGACCAAGTTAATGAAACCGGTCACGGTTCATCTCAGATCTTTGGGCATCAGACTGTTAATTTATCTGGACGACATTCTCATATTACATCAAGATCGTTCCACTCTTCTATCGCATTTACAAACAACTTGTTCCCTTCTTTCCCAACTAGGTTTTCTTCTCAACGAAGCAAAGTCAAATACTCTCCCATCTCAAAGGATAGACTTCTTAGGGTTCGAGATTGATTCCTCTTCCTCTACTCTCCATCTCCCTCAACAAAAGGTGCATACCATAAAGACAGAAATTCAAAAACTCTCAGCAGATCTCAGGTTTCGCTCAGAGCTCTGGCCAGGATAGTGGGTCTTCTGTCTGCTTCAATCCAAGCCATTTTTCCCGAGCCCACTGCATTACCGAGCTTTTCAGAGTCTCAAAATCCGTCATCTCAGAAGAGGACTTTCCTATTCGGAAATGGTTGCACTCAATCATGAATCTCGTCTAGAACTCCAATGGTGGATAGACCATTTAGATGCCTGGAACGGCAGGGCTATTTTTCCATCAGCCCCCAATCTTGTGTTAGAGTCCGATGCAAGCCTGACGGGTTGGGGCGCCCATTGTGGTACAATCTCGACTGGGTGTACATGGTCACTAGAGGAGTCCAAAATGCACATCAATTATTTAGAGATGCTTGCGGGGTCATTTGCAATCAAAAGTCTGGCAAAGGACAGAGTGCAGTGTACCATCCTCCTCCGCATGGACAATGTTTCGGCTGTCCGTTACATAAACCATCTAGGAGGAACCAGATCGAAACCATTAGCAGACCTGGCAAAAAGCCTATGGGAGTTTTGCCTTCTCAACGAGATATCCCTTTCGGCAGAATATCTTCCAGGATCTCTCAACCAAACGGCGGACTGGCACTCGTTCGTCCTCAGAGATTACAGCGATTGGAAGCTTCATCCCTCAGTTTTCCGTTCTATTCTTCACAAATGGGGTCCTTTTGTTATAGACCTATTCGCTTCCCGCCTCTATTCTCAGTTACCCCTCTTTTTCAGTTGGTGTCCGGACCCCTCAGCATTACCTTTGAAAGCTTTTCTTCAGGACTGGTCCAAAACGATCAACTATGCATTTCCTCCTTTCATAATGATCACCAGAGTCTTGGCCCAGATAATACGCCAGAAGGCAACCGTTGTGCTGGTGGTCCCCTTCTGGCAATCACAGATTTGGTTTCCCCCTCTCTTAGAATTGACAATCAACTTTCCCTTTCTTCTTCCCCTGTTCCCTTCTCTTCTTCGGGACCCTCTAGGGAACCCTCATTCCCTTGTCGTCAAACAAATCTCTCCAGCTTTCTGTATGGAAGGTGTCGGGACTGCCCGACCTCCCATCCTGATTTCGGAAGAAGCTGCGGACCCCATCAGCAAGGCCTGGGCCCCAGGTACCAGGAAGGCATATAATTCCGCCTGGTCTCTTTGGTCTAGCTGGTGTGTGGGAAGGGACCTCGATCCAGTTTCAACAGATATAAATTACGTAATTAATTTCCTAGCCGCACAGGCTGGTACAGGTAAGTCATACAGGACGATCAACCTATTTAGGTCAGCAATTTCCATGCATCATGCTTACATCAATGGGAAGCCCATGGGGGAACACCCTCTACTCTGCCGCCTATTAAAGGGAGTAAAATGTTCTTGTCCTCCTTTACCTAAATACTCAAAGCTATGTGATGTCAATGTAGTATTACATTTGTTTTTATCTTGGCAAGATAATTCTGAGTTGTCTTTGAAAATGCTTTCTGCCAAACTCACTATGTTGCTTTGTCTAGTTTCCATCAAACCGTTTTCTGACATTAAAGCTCTGGATGTTTCCTCTCGACAGTTCGCCCCTACGGGGGTTTTATTCTCTATTAACAAACGTACCAAAACTAATTTGCATACAGTTTTTTATCCATATTTCCACAATCAACCTAAATTATGCGTAGGACAATGTCTTAAATGTTAAGAAGAACGCACGGCCAATCTCAGAACATCTTCTTTTTCCCAGTTACTTATCTCCTTCTGCAAACCCCATAAGCCTGTTTCTTCGGCAACTCTGGCCAGATGGGTTCGCTGGGTAATGTCATTGGCGGGTATAGATACCTCTGTTTTTGGGGCTCATTCCACTAGAGGTGCTATGGCCTCTAAAGCTTTCTGTGTTGGTTCCAGGTTGGAAGACATTCTGAGATCGGCCGATTGGTCTAATGATAATGTTTTCAGAACATTCTATTGTAAACCTGTACATACTGCAACTTCTGTGGTGATTAACATGCTTTACAAAAGCATAATACAAGCCTCCGTTCTTGACATAAAATGTAGATTTTCCTAGTAAGTTATGACGGAAAGTCTTAATTTTATTAAAGACACAGAGGCGAGTATTATCCCGCCTCAATCGGACATTGGTTCTGCAGGTTCCAGACGCTTCTTCTGGATATCCAGCTTCGTGCCAGCGAAGTTTCCCGACCATTCTTCGGCTTTCTCCTCATTTCCACATTTGCCTGAAATTTATCTAAGAACTTTGTTCATAAATTTTGGCAGTTGTAATTGTTCTCACTATTTTTCCTTTGTTTTCTCACATTGATTAACTTCTCGCATCAAGAAAGAGGGCTGGTCGCAGTCAAGCTTAGTGGTTACGTATGCCCTGACATTGTGATTGGTGCGTTAGTCTTACTTTTTTGACCTCACATTGGCTTTCCTGTTTTTCAAGCCCCATGGGAGTTGTAGTTTCTTGACTGCTTATGTTAAAATAAAGCAAGATAGAGAAGCATAATACTTGCCTCTGTGTCTTTAATAAAATTAAGACTTTCCGTCATAACTTAATAGGAAAATCTACATTATAATGTAAACCTTTATCGGAAATAAACTTTTGGCATTAGAGTGTGATGCTCAAAACACCATAACAAAAATATCATTTGGGACGGATTGGAGGGTGAAAGGAAAGAGGGAGTTGGAAGTAAAGATAGCAAGGACAAGTGGTGTAGTAACGGTGTCCTGGGCCCTGGAGTAAGAAAGGAAAATGGTTGACTGCAATTTCAATAGGGAGATAAAGCAGTAATTAGAGTTGAGTGCGGTCCATAGGTCTCCGGGCCCTGGTGCCACTGCACCTGTTGTTCCATTGCTAACTAGGCCTCAAGAGAGAAAGTTGATGAGGCACAAAAAGAGAAACAAAAGAAATAAAACAGACAAAAAGAAGAAAGAGAAGGGGTCACAAAGAAAGGGAAATGAAGAACAAGAAAAGGAAAACCCATATGAGAGAAATATAGAGCAAATGTGTGAGACAAAAGAAAAAAGGGAAGGGAAGAAAGCTAGCGAATGAAAAATAAAGAGGAAAAAAGAATGAAAGAAGTATGAAAAGAAAGAGAAAAATTAACATTAGAGAAAAAAGAGAGATGGTGAGACAAACAAGCAATGGAAGAACCAGGGCATGTATGCACTGACACATTTCCCACAGACACAGAATGGGAAAACCACTTTGACATTTCGGATCCTGACAAGTAACATATGGCTTCCAAATACAGATGGAAAAAGAGGGATTTATATTAAAATGTGAATTGACAGATAAAGATAAGAAAAACACCAGAGAAAGGAAGAAAGAAAAAAAAAAAGTGAAAGGATGCATACTGAGTCAAAGGAAAGACCAAATAACAAAGGCAAAGAAATAATGAGGGGAATAGAAAAAATGGTGAAAGAATGAACGCCTGATGAAGAAAAAAAGAAAGGAACGGAACAAGGAAAGAAATAACCACTTTTTTGAGTTTGAAAGAAGAGGTAGCAGGAGGAAGAGGCAAATAAAAAAAGGCAGAGGAGTAGAAATAAACAGTTGAAAGAAAGAGCGAAACTGTTATCATGTGGATCTTAAAAGCTGGAAAGAGAAAAGTGGGGGAGTAAATAAAACATTGAGAGTAAACAGAGTAAAGGAAAGAAAAGAGTGAGATAGGTGAAATAGACCTTCCCAAATAAAGATGGCAGCTAAGAATAGATTTAATTGGCTCCCCCATGTCCTCAAACAGAAGTCCGAATGTGGAACAGCAGGGGTCACAGCAGGAGGTGCATTAGCAGAGTTCTATGATGGAGCTGCACCGAGGTCCTAGAATTGTAACAACAGAGTATAATGACTGTAAGAACTGGGGTGCTCTGGCAGACAGTGTGTGTTGGGTTCTGGCATGGCTCAGAGGCTTGGAGTGTGTGAACTAAGGTGCACTGATGGAGCTGTGCCCGAGATCCCTGTACTGGAACAGCAGTGTGTACGGACTGCAAGAACTGAGGTGCTCTGGCAGACGGTGTGTAGGGTTCTGGCACTGGCACAGCTGAGGGCTTGGAGTATGTGAACCGAGGTGTAGTGGTGGAGCTGCAAGTGGAATTCCATTATGAAGCAGAAGTGAAACCTCTTTCTATGAATTGCTAAGCCCTGGTAGAGCTGGGTGAGGAGTCCTGGCACTGGAGCAACAGTGGGCACTGAGTGCTTGAAAGGAGGTGTTTCAGCTGAGCTCCATGTGGGTATTAAACCTGAAAGAGTAGGGATACCATACAAAGGTTTCCTAGGTGACATCAGGTTATGTCTGGGTGCAGGGCCTCTAGATGGGGGAACATTCCTGTAGGCGTGTTGAGACAAAAGTGATAGCTGGTTAATTTACAATGCCACTGAATTACTTAATCAGGAGAGGTCAGGCACATTTGACTTGGAAAGCAGGGAAAGTCATTGCAAAGTTCATGTAAACAATTTTGTGGTGTGCTGATAACACTGCTAATTGAGCTGCAGACCCTGATGTAACAAACCCTGAGTGGCTAGGCTATAAACAATTACAAGCTATCCTCCCTTGCTCTCAGCACCAAGGTGCACAGCCAGGCAGACCAAATGTGCCCAAGATAAGAGCCTGATTTGTAGCCTTCTTTACAGCTAAGCTCAGAAACTGAGGTGATCTGGCAGACAGCATGTGTGGGGTTCTGGCACAGCTGAGGGCTTATAGTGTATGAGCTGAGGTGCCTGATAGAGATGCACCCGGAGTCCCAGTACTGGAGCAACAGAGAGTACTGACTGCAAGAACTGAGTTGCTTTGGCAGACAGCATGTGTGGGGTTCCTGCCACTGGCATGGCTGAGGGTTTGGAGTGTGTGAACTGGTGTGCATTAATGGAGCTGCACCTGAGGTCCCAGTACTGGAGCAGCAGAGTGTACTGAATGTGAGAACTGAGGTGCTCTGGCAGACAGCATGTTTGAGGTTCCTAGAACTGTCATGGCTGATGTCTTGGGGTGTGTGAATTGTGGCACACTGATGGAGCTATGCCCGAGCTCCCAGTACTGGAGCAGCAGAGTGTAATGACTGTGAGAACTGGGGTGCTCTAGCAGACAGCGTGTGTGAACTTCCTGGCACTGGCACAGCTGAGGGCTTGGGGTATGTGAACTGCACTGATGGAGCTGTGCCCGAGGTCCCAGTACTGGAGCAACAGACTGTGCTGACTGCAAAACCTTAGGTAGTCAGCGTGTGTGGGGAACTGGCACGGCTGAGGGCTTGGGGTGTGAGAACTTCAGTGCACTGATGGATCTGCACCTGAGGTCCTGCTACTGGAGCACAGAGTGCACTGACTAAAAGAACTGAGGTGCTCTGGCAGACAGTAAGTGTGGTGTTCCTGGCACTGGCACGGCTGAGGGCTTGGAGGTTGTGAACTGCAGTACACTGATGGATCTATGGCCGAGGTCCCAGTACTGGAGCAGCAGAGTGTACTGACTGCAAGAACTGAGATACTCTGGCAGACAGCATGTGTGAGGTTCCTGGCACGGCTGAGGGCTTGGAGTGTGTGAAGTATGGTGCACTGATGGAGCTGTGCCCGAGGCCCAAGTACTAGAGCAGCAGAGTGCACTAACTGCAAGAACTGAGGTGCTCTGGCAGACAGTGTGTGTGTGGTTCCTGGCACTGGCACGGCTAAGGCCCTGGAGTGTGTGAACAGAGGTGCACTGATGGAGCTGAGAGTGGGATCCCATTATGGAACAAAAGTGGGCACTGTCTCTAAGGATTGCAGAGCCCTGGTAGAGCTGGGTGCATAGGCTATATGCAAATACAAGTGATCCTCTGCCCTTGCTCTCAGCACACAGGGAGGCACACTTGGTAAAGAAAATCCAAACCAAGGGAGGGCAGGAGCCAGGCAGGTGAGAGAGAGTGCAGAGAGCCCACAAAGCCCTAATACGACTAATATAACAGCCTTATTTTTTAGCCTTGTTTACAGCTAAGCTCAGAGAAAGAATGATCTGCAAATGAAAAAGGAATCTACACTTGACAGGAGCAGGAAACAAACTAAAGAAAGTCCCCTAGAGACCTGATAAACAGGACAAAGGGTAATTATACAGTAGTTGGTCCCTGCTCCCACACAGAAGAAGGAGGGACAAAGAGTCATGACTGACCACTAGCAAGTAAGGATTTTTAAATGACTGAAACTAACAATAGAAATAGCTCAAAGCCCACAGAGGAAGTATACGTAAAAGTATACAAGAGGTCGTACGCTTACGCTCAAATTAAAAAACAATAAGAGCTAAGAAGCACTAAATAGTTTAAAATCCAACATCAACTATGGCTGCACACAGACCCTCATCAGAAATCATGTAGCAGACTAATTACTTTTCTTCATAATTTTAAATGCAAGATTTAGATTAAGTTTTCATAAACATGTGAGTCTTTATTGGATTTTTGTAGAAGAGCCCTCCGTTGTTTATTCTTTATATATATTCATAGCTAAAAGAGGGAAAAAAAGATCTAGATTATCCTTGTGAATATAAGGTGGCAGAGTGTCAAGGATAGTATCAATGAATTAGGCTAATAGGATAGCTCTTTGAATTTCAATACAAAATAGAGCATTTTCTGTCTAAACATCAATCAAGACAGTAAGTGAGCTATCAAAGAATATCAAATGTTGTCACAGGGATAACCTACTGGCATGATATTCCTGCTTCAGAATGTTTATCTTCGATTAACCCTTTTTTATTAGTGGCCAACGTATCTGTGTTCATCCTTTTGTCTTCCCACAGGAGCTGTCTCTCTTTGTTACTTGAAGTCTTTTCTTGTTCTTGAATACCACAGAGCACGATAAACCCAACCCACATATGATTTAGAGGCTGCAAGTCCTTTATATTTTCATAATATGAATGCACTAATGCACTATGTTCAAGAGAATGAAGAGATGACAAAGGGCCTGATTCCGACAGCCGGGGTCGGCGGGAGCACCGCCAACAGGCTGGCGGTGCTCCACAGGGTATTCTGACCGCGGCGGTTCAGCCGCGGCCAGAAAGGGAAAACCGGCGGTCTCCCGCCGGTTTTCCGCTGCCCTGTAGAATCCTCCGCCATGGGGATTCTGACCCCCATACCGCCATCCTGTTCCTGGCGGCTTCGGCCGCCAGGAACAGGATGGCGGTATGGGGTGTCGTGGGGCCCCCGTAAGAGGGCCCCACCCTGAATTTCAGTGTCTGCTTAGCAGACACTGAAATTCACGACGGGTGCTACTGCACCCGTCGCACATCCTCCACTCCGCCGGCTCCATTCGGAGCCGGCATCCTCATGGAGGGGTGTTTCCCACTGGGCTGGTGGGCGGCCTGTTGGCGGTCGCCCGCCAGCCCAGTGGGAAACCCAGAATACCCGCGGCGGTCTTTTGACCGCGCAGCGGTATTCTGGCGGTTCCCTCCAGGCGGGCGGCTCCCGCCGACCGCCGGGGTCAGAATGACCCCCAAAGTGTCGTCAAGCAATTCAATCTCCGTCCATTTAATTTCCTCCTCGTCTCATTTCTTTTCTGTTTTAATGCCCCCTCCTTCAGTTTGGGCAATAAAAAGGGATTAGAGCAAATCACACTTCCTATTTTTAATTGTTAACTGTCCTCAGAAGAGTTCCCCTTCTTCAAATTAGTTCCGAGCAGTTTTCTTCTTTTTTAGGGAGACTGGTAATTTGAAGCTTGAGTTCCAGTCTCTTCTACACTCTTCACATTGTAGTCTCAATACTCGGCTTACATCGTGGTCCCCCAGAATGGTGGACTCATTGGTATTAGAGTGGACCCAATGATGTTAGGGCTCACTGCGCATCCCTCCTCCATCTCAGTCATAATACAATGAAATCTAAAAAGGGGCATAATTGTAAAAGGGGCAGAAGGGAGTGCAATGCTCCCACTATTGAAACGATGGTGGTTTTGGCAAAGTCAGTGGATTTGCAGCTGCTTTGTAGTTTCACATGGTGAGCAAAAGAAACTGAGGGTATTAATGGAATACTGTCACCATGATATGGGTCTGTACAAAGGTGTGTGCAAACACAAGCTTTTAAGAAAACCTAACAATTGCAAAGGTTGTCTTTAGCCCTTTTGTTGATGATGATGTTTGGTGAATATGACAAGTAGTGATTTCAGAATAAGAAACTAGTGGCAACTGATAAATGTCTCGTATATTTTCCATTCCCTATGTGCTGCTTGGCCATGCTGTTGGCTGTTTATGATTACACCTACTTAAGGTAGGCAGAATGATGAGTTTATTTCCCTTTTTTCTTTTTAGCAGAGTTCTGGACACATCAAGGGTGCTTGTGGATTGCATGCAAGGTAGCCACTTAAAAGGAGAAATGGATCACTCTTCTTTGATATACCATGGGAAAATGTACTCAGAAACAGCAACATACCTCTCCTTCTGCTACAAGAAGAGGGAGAACATGGCAGCGGGTATAATATTCACTTCTGTGTTGCTCCTTGGTTTTCCTATTTTCTTTTGTTGCAGTAACAATTGAAGAGTCTAATGTCTTTCTTAGCTGAAGTAGGGGAGAATGCAGCTATTTTCACATATTTATTCAAGTTCCTCCCACTTTGCTGTGTCTTTTCCATCTCCAGTCGCTTTGGCTTGGTCTTTTCCTGAGTATGACCATGAACCTGATGACTATTCTTAGTTGTGCTCTGTCCGTAGAGTAAATATATGTACAGAAAGATTAGTTCCAGGAGATGATTTACTCTTCCAATGTGAATGTCCCACCAGATTAATACAAACCAGCTCCCGGTAGGAATTGCTTTGAGACTTTCACAGGCCTATAATTTCAAAGCTCCCTATCACTTCTGCTGTGTGGGATCTCTTCCTGAGAGAATGGAGAGACCTTAACAAGACATCTGTTCCATGCAGTCATGAGATCAGTGGATTTCCCAGCTCCTTCAGTTTTGAAACCTCTACTTGCAAACTTAACAAACAAACCACAGTCCTTATTGAGGTTGCACCTTTGACTGTCCAAGTTGAGAAAAAAATAAGGAACTGCACTCAAGCGATGATATGATGGTTTGAATTTATTAAAAAGAACCGAAATATATGAGTTGTGTGTTTCTCAGTCCTCCCTCAATAATTTTCAATCATTACCTAAGGCAGTGCTACCAGGACAAGACTGTTTCTAGTTTCTGGTCAACATGGAAAAACAAGTAGATTGTATCTCAGGTGTCAACTGTAATACTTTGGATACTTTAGCAATTGCTGTTGGCCTTTTGTTTGCTGCACAAACAAATGTATGAATGGGACTAAGATGAATTGCTTCTTATTATTGTCATACTTGGGCCATAGATTGTTTGGTCAAGAATTAGAAAATGTGCCTTACAAATCTTTAAATAATAAAAACAGAGCCCTTTTTCTCTGGTAAAAGATTTTGATCGAAAAGAGAATCTTTATGCTTATTGACTTTGAAAGTATGAACTAACTCCTAACAAATAACACTGTCTGAAACAAGGTTCCCAGGAAATTCCTCTATGACACTCAGAACTTCGTAAAAAATTTGCATTTGTCACTATGCTGGATCTCTGACTACAGAGAGCCCTGTGGGAGTATATTGAGACTGTTTCTACAGGTGTGGCATTAGCCATTCATAAATACTTGGATTTTGGGAAAATTGAAGAAAGGTTATGCCATTCATTTCTTGGCTGTGCCTCCTGGGTCAGAACATCCTTAGACTCATCTGCCCCTTAGCCAACAAGAGGGACTTGCCTCAAAGAGAACCCCGGGATTCTGATTCAAAAGCAGCTCCAGTGCTTGTCATTATGGAGGAACCAGTTCAAGGATGGTACTAGATTATTTCATTCCACAGAAAAAAAGTCATGATATTTTAAGTTAACCATAGACGTAATATATTCAACTCATTTGTAGCATTTTCTAACTTCAGTATGGACACTCTTTGGTGAATGTTACTTCTGACACACGCAGGGGAGTTCTTGCTCACAATCCATTTCAAGGAGGCTTACCTCCATGTATGGATTCAATCATTGTTCTACAAGGGAGATCACAATATTCAATTATTTTTTCTCTATTCATCTCTACCTCAATAATCTCACTTTAGATTTATCTCAAGTTTAAGGGGGCACTATTGGCACCATCCAAGTCCTTCACACTCATTATTTTCTTTCAACCTGAATAAGTGCCAACCTGACGCCTGTCAACATTTGGATTACATAAGACCTGGTTCTTGGATTGGTTCCTCGCACCTTGAAGGGGAGACAAATTCCCTTGTCAACTGTCTTTTCTTCTACAGCTGAATTATGCTGCAGTGAAAGATTGCCGAACCCTTAATCGATGGCAATTCCATTAAATATGAGGCAACCTTGCACACAACACCAATGAGGGTGGGGATGTTGCATTTGTTGTAGAGGCACATAGTGTATACAGAACAGAAATATTTTATTCATGGGTCACCTTTGCGGCAGCAGATGGAAACACACCATATTCATAATTACACAGTAGCAAATACACCTGTACAATACAGATCATATGCGTATTTCGAAATACCACTTTTATGCAAAATTTTAGATTAGGTCCACTAAGTATTGACTGACCTACATGGCCAGAAGTAGCCACATATACACCACATCTCAATGTACAAAAAATGCCTGTGGTGGATGTACGCCGCTTATATAACAATAATTTAGTAGATATATAAAGATGCTTAATACAAATTGTAATGCAGACTTTAAAAAACGTCCTAGCAAGGGCTACTCCAGCAGCACCTCATTTGGCTACAACTTAGAGACACCCCATGACCACTCAATAATGGGTAAGGTACCCACCAAACATAAAGAAATTCCATTTTGGATAGCACAAAAGTTAAATGTGTTGGAAACTGTGTTTCCCAGTACAGGACCCCAGGACTAACATGGAATTCTCACAATGTGCTTGCTTTTGTGCTTGCCCTTTTGATGCTCCACCTCAGTAGATAACTGTCCCACTTGGGGTGCATTATTTGCTTCAATTTACCGTACTGCACATGGTACACCAACACTTGCAAACTTTCCGGAAGTGCTAAAACAAATTCAAGAAGAGTATAGGGCAGCCTCTGGCCCAGATTTGGGGATTCAATTAATAGGCAGTTTTGCCACAGTCTCTTCAAATACATAAATTAAGTCATATGAAAAGGAAACAGTAGCACTGGCAAAATGCCAGCAGCTCTGGGACATTGCTCCACAAGATCACAACGCAATCTCCAAAGATTGACACAGAGACATAAACCATTATAGGTGGATATAGTCTGAGAGCCAGACAAAGTAAACCACAATACAAACCATAAAAACAAGGTAAATTCAAAGAGGATAATACCAAGCAAACACAAGAGGGTTCTAACATACACTGGGATAAGCAGAAAATTAGCAAAGATAAACCAAAACAAAGAGGAGAATATCCGCATTCGGAGACCTCAGAAATAATCTTCAAACTTGAAAAACTCCTGACAGATATCAGTATTCTGATACTGGCCCATCTTGTTCATTCCAGGACTCACCCAACAAACAAAGTGAGAGAGGAGAGTGGTCAGACCACTGAATGAGTATGTGAAACTGAGTCACAACACCCTTTGGAGATTTTCACAAAAAAGGAAGAGAAACTTCCATTGCAAAAAAAAAAAAACAATTTGAAAATAAAAAGGTGGCACCCATTTAGGAGTAAACTGAATTATGTGGGCAGTGACTCTGCTAGATAGCATGGCAGAGGTCATGATAGTTCACCAGAATCTTCAAGAGCTTCTGGATGTGACAGCACCTAACAACTTCCTAGAAGCTGATACAGTGGACAGGTGTGTTTTCCCACCCGACAGAGTCTACAAACTAAGGGTCTGAATTAGAGTTTGGCAGATGGGTTACCGGGTCACAAACGTGATGGATATCCTGTCCGCTGTATTACAACCTCCATAGGATAGAATGGGATCATAATACCGCTTACTGAATATCCATCATTTTTGTGACGGAGTATTCCTCTCAGCCGACTTCTAAATCAGGCCTAAGAATTCAAATTGAGGTAAACCTGGCCTAAGAATTCAAATTGAGGGAGACCTTAAATGCACCATTAATCTTCTGGGGAAGATTAGCTGGTATGACATACTATGGGCAGAAAAAGATTGCCCTCCTGAATTTGTCTGTACGCTCCCATAAGGGGAAGAAGTCATTTTGCCTTCTTTGTCAGTCCTCATTCCAGGCCCAGATAAAGAAACCTACGCTGCAGATCGGGTATTGGTGCAGGCTCCAGCACCTTACTGCAACCATGTGGGGAGGGATAGGGATTCCCCCTACCATGTCATACCAATAAGGCCCTCTCCATAAATACAACCTCAATATCCTGTTAAACATTAGGCTAAGCACCAGTGAGGGAAATTCTCTCACAACTTGAGAGCCAGGGAGTAATTGAACCCTGTGCATCGCCTATGACTAATCCATATAGACCAGTCTTAGTTTACAGACATTTAAACAGTCACACGCGCACATTTGCCAAACAAAATCCACACAGTACAGAACTAATTAACATCATAATGCACAAAAAACCCAAAACAACCTTGGATATTTCCAATGTGTTTTTTCTGCCAAAATCTAGCAACTAAAAGCCAAGGTCTCAGCACATTTTCCATGCTAAGTTTGTGAGGAAGATTTTGCTGTTTACGTCAAGGATATAGGAACAGTCCAGGATTGTTCTCAACCAGTGTGACAACAATATTGCATGATAATGATCCTGAGGGTTGCTTTATGTAGATGACATCTATCTGAAAGATGACAACCTCAACACACATCTAGTCAGAGTGGTTAGCATGGTTTTGGGATCTGCTGCACAGGGCTACAAATTCAGTTTCAAGAAAACATAGATTGTTTTTCTTAGTGCCCTATTTTTATGGTATGACTTCTCAAATCAGGGAACAAGCCTGGCAATTCCTAGAGAAATGTACTCAGTTACAACCACCAAATACCATCAAGAAACTACAATCATTGAGTAGTTTCTTTACATTTGTCAGAACATACATTCCAGAATATGCACAATGTATTAAACCACTTCATGATTTAATTCGTCCTGACTTCTCAAGCAAACATTGGACACCACAATATACACAAATTCTTAGAGTATTACAGATTGAAATGGTTGCAGAAAAACAATTGCACATATGTGAAAACACAATAAATTTGGTAATTCAGATCATTCAGGCTGCCATTGGGTACAGCTATGTCACATTCAATGAAGGTGACAATGCACCCATAGCACACAAATCAGACATGTACTTTAACACGGATAAATGCTTTACGTCAACTGAAAAAATACTGAATGCTGTCCAAATAGCAGCCATAAAGGAGAGACCAATACGCCAAGGGAAACACATTAATGTTGTTACCCCAACACAAGCTCTCGAGACTGTCACAAAAGCAAGCATCCTGAACATAAAATCATTACATCCATGTTGGATACACGGGGCTACCTTGTTGACCGCCACTGATGTTGATTATGTTTTTGATCCAAAACTCCAGACCGAAGAATTCCTTCAGTATGAACTTGAATAGCACATGTCCACTAACATTCTGCCTCTCCATCAATACAGAAGACTAATTTACACCAATGGTTCAGCCCAACCAGTTGTTGGTATCAAACACCAATACTCCACAGCTTGAGCAGTTGATTGTGGGGTGATGAGGAATGCTCAATTCCACCCTCAGCAGACCTACATGCAGACCCTAGGGGACTGGACAGTGCAACTTACTGATCTAAATGCTTTGATCTTGGCACTGGAACACACGGATCCTAAGCTTTCTCCGCAGATTGTGTGATTAGTACTATTGCGTCTAGTCCTTTCATGTATACTTACGCTATTGGTGCCACAATTGGTTCAGGGATTCAAAAGGATACACCAAAAACACAGATTTCTGTGGGGAAGGTGGCAGACAAGATGCTACTGGCTCATGTAGTACATACATTGGGTTACCAATGTGTTGGAGTACATGTTGTAGGGAACACCTTGGCTGATGAAGCAGTCAAATCTGCAGTACCTACAGCTTCTGTTGCTGCTATAATTTGTTATCACACAAGTTTGAATGATGAAACATTGGCAACTGTGAAAGCCTCGGCTGATGGAAAGCGCTTACCAAAAACATATTCTGCAAAATATTTCTACCAATCAAAACATTGCCTTTACAACTACACCAGGGGTGGGTTATTGTGTGCTCCCCAACCAAGACCACAGATTAGATCTCAGTATAGCAGCACATGAAAAGTTTGCTTCTGCCCATGCTGGTGTGGAGGCTAACATCTCACATCACACAAGGTCGTATGATGAAACATTGGGTACAGTGAAAGCCTCGGCTGATGGAAGCCCTTAGCAAAAACATATCCTGCTAAATATTTCTACCAATAAAAACATTGCCTTTGCAACTATACCAGGGGTGGGTGATCGTGTGATCCCAACCAAGACCACAAATTACATTCAATTAAAGCAGCACATGAAGGGTTTGCTTCTGCCCATGCAGATGTGCCGGCTAACATCTCAGTTTTTCAGAAACGCTGTCAGTGGCCTGGTCTATGCAAACAGACCAAGCAGTATATCCTTAGTTGTGACATTTGCCAACAAATTAAAGACTCCACTGTAAATCGTTCACCACTGACATCCCTCTTAACTTAATTTCCAACAAACCATTGCAGTGTGTATACCTGGACCATTGAGGTCCCTTACAACCAGATGGTGCCTACGATCGACTGCCCTCGAACTGTTATTAAAGATTTGCAAGTATTTATTGGGACATATGCCGTAGAAGCATTCCATCCAGTCAGGGCCCTGTCTTTGCCTCTAGGGCATTCAGGGGCACCATGGCGACGACTGGTGTAGGGGTGCATTATTTTTCTCCTTATCATCTCAGAGGGAAATTTGATGTCGATTGTGGAGCGGAGCACCATGGGCCTCATTTCAAGTTTGGCAGGTGGCAGAGTCTACCCGCCAAACTTGCTCAGCCGTCAGGCGCGCCCTGAACACCACAGGCCCCATTAGGAGTTTACCACAGGGCAGGCGGGCAGAAACAGATGGAACTGTTTATTACGAACCACCGATTGATACATCTACCAGTTCCCTTTCACATGCAATGGTTGCAATTTTTGCACAGACTGCTTCTGGTTACTTTGCCGACATTGATGACTTTTCTTCAAACTCTTCAGCATCAACTGCAGTATCTTTATCGAAAGCATGTAAGCTCTCTAATTTTCATCCAACACCACTTTACTCAGAGTTTTTGAAATTCACCCACTTCACACTACATGGAGTAGCACTGAATTCCCGTAATTCCACCATCCAGCGTGAAGCAGATTTTTTTTTTCATTCACGCATGCAAGATTTGTTTTTGGTACCTGTTCGGAAGCACCACGATACTTTCAGGAATCTAGCAGGTGCGCAGAAGATTATGCATCCACTTGTGCGGTTTACAGCCACCACGGCAGCAATGTAGCACCAATCTCAAGTAGATTTTCAGATCGAGAAACAGCTAAATCTACTCAAAATTCAATTTTCTAGTGGATTTTCTCTTCCAACTGACCTTTAAATTTGCTTTTTTACTGTGAGAAGCCTTTTTAAAAACTTTTTTCTCAACAGGAAGGAAGTTCCTCAGAGACTCCAACTTCCTGTTCCTATCCAGCAAGCTCCTCCCAGTGCTTTGTCCATCTCCTGGTCACTTTTCAATCCGATTTTGAGGTGGATAATATACCTTTGTATTTAAGGAATTGTTTTTGCAATATCGCACAAGTGTGTTAAAAAAATAATTGTATGAGGGTGTTGTTTGTTTGATCGGGCATGAACCAGTATTTCTTTGTACTTTTATTTGATTTTTTAATTTAATTTTGGTGGGTGGACTGAAGTTTGAGTAGGGGCCTAGTTGTTATTTTGCATTTCATTGATTTTTCATCTTTTTTTAAAGGAAAATTGTTGCACAGCTCAGTACCTTTCCTCAATATGTGTTACATTTGCAATATCCATTTATTTTACTTTGTGGCCTAAACTTCCAAAAGGGCCATCTAACCAGGAGGCCCAGTGCTAGTCTTCAGTGCATGAAAGAAATGTTTCTGTGCTACATGGTTTCAAAAAATCATTTTAGGGCAGGGATCGCATTGGATTAAATAAAAAATGTTGGTTATTGTTTGCATTTTATTTTGTGTATATGTAGGGTAATATTTGATGGCATAAGAGGATGTGTGTTGTAAAATGTTATAGCACAGTTAGGCCCATATTTATGGGTGGGTAGAGTCATCCTAGCGCCATTTAGTTTGGCACTAAAACAGCACTAACCTAACTCCATATTTGTATGTTGACGCTAGACCCATCTAGTGTCAAAATATTGAAGTTAGACCCATGTTTAGGATGTGTAAAACCACATTCTGTTAATGAGATGAAAGGTAAGAGTTCCCGTTCTAAACACGGTGCTAACCCCCTAGTGCCATATTTACCTCCCAGCGCAGAAATGGCACAGGGGGGCCTAAATAAGGGTGCTAAGCCTGCTTAGCGCCTTTATTTAATGCGTGGGTCAGACCAGGCGCTAGGGTGCAGGTAGGCCCATTTCCATGGTGAAACCTAATGGAATGGGCACAAAGATGCCCACCTCAAGCCACAGCAACACCACCACCCACACCACAAGGACACTACAGGACGGGATACCACATCCCAGTCAAGTTTAGGTGAGTATATTTTATATTTTCTTAAAGTGCCAGGCTGACTAGCAGCAAAACTTTTCACACTAATCAGCCTAATGTTGTTTCTGACCCACTAGCACCATTCCCCCTAACACCATACCCGCCCCACTGGCTAGTGTTTTTTTTTTTTTACGCTAGCCATTCCTTGGTGACATTGTGCATCTTTCCGTAAATATGGAACACGGATGGATTTAAAGAATGGCGTTAGCCAGGGTTCAGATTAATGACGCACAACTGTGTTAGCGCAGTTGTGCACCATTTTTCATAAATATGCCCCTTAATTTTTGTGTTTTACATTGCTGAATTAATGTTAGTGTTTTCTTCAGTGTTGCCACCATGCCCCCTTTTTCTGGACAGTATATGTGTGTGTGAGTGTGTGTGTGTCTGGATGTGTGTGTGGTTGTCAGTGACTACCATTTGTTTTTGTTCTCCCTGCCATGTGGCCAGGGGTCATTTTATATAGTCTATGTTCATAGGCCTAAATGTGTTCTTTGGTCCCCTTGCCTCCGTGTTTGCTATTTTTGTTTGACCATGCGGCTGGCACTATTTTATTCATCCAGTCAGTGTGCTTTTTCCATAGGCTTTCATGTGTTTTTTTGTTCTCCATGCATCCTTGCTTACTGTTGTTGTTTGACCACTTAGATGGGCATAAGGCAAGGAGCTATATCTGTAGGTTGTGTTATCTTGATTGGGAATTAAGTTTTATGGTATGGTGGTGTAGTTTGACTTTAAAGTGGTTGACTTATTATTACGAAAGTAACCAACCACACTGATATTGCATTTGTCTGTACTAATTCAAACTGCAACAATGAAACGTTTCACTAAATGTTTTTCTTATTTGTTTGCTTTTATGTGCACAAGAGAAGAAGAGACATCTGCCCGCAGTGCTGCTAAACAGAAGGCCTGTATAGTGACGTCAGTCCTCTAATATCTTCCACTTGTGCAGCTTAGTGCCACTGCCAACTAGGAGCTTTAAGATGGCCCCAAAAAAAGTTGCTACCAAGAAAGTAGTCAGTGAGAAGAAGCAGCTTTCCATCAGTAGCATGCCAACTAAAAACCTTTTCAGGAAATGTGTGCCTGTCACACCGGACTCTGGGAAGGAAACTTGGAGCAGCACTTCACATCAACAGCACCACCCCAACCTAAGTCCATGGTCATGTCTGTCAGTGAGGCAACCATTGCAATCATTGTGACCTGACGAGCAGTGATGCTGAATTTGATTTGTCCCTTTCGCAAAGTAGTACCAAATCATTTCAGGAAACAGAGCAAGGTGGACAGCAGCCTCAGCCAGCAATCTGCTTCAGATCTTCCTGAAGTTGGAGCAGAACAGAAGCTCGACCTTCTTGCAAAGCTATAACCTCCTCTTTTATAATCATTGGATACCAGGTCTCCAGCAAGGAAAAAGAAGGGTACGGCTCCACCATCTTTTCCAAGCACCACTTCTGATGACAATTCTAGGGATATGGAGTGGACCCCGGCAGAGTCTGTGAGACCCTAGGAGAGGAAAGGGAAAATATAAGTTCCTGAAATCCTTAGAATCCTAGAAGGGGATGAGGAGGAGGATGACAATGGTGATCCAGATATTTTGGAAGTTGACACAGAGGAGTCCCGCATTATTATTTGACCTGCTCTGAGGTATGTGGCACAGGTAGTACCACCAGTTCCCAAATTTGAAAAGTTCTAGCTGAGACCAGCACAACCCCTACCTTAGAAGAAGTATGAGCTACAGAGAGGCAATCGGTGACACACCCACTACCTCCATTTCTTCTTCAGGCATTGGCAGTGGCCCAATTTGGGAGTTTTTTTACGATTAGCAAACAGGAGGAGAATACTGCAATATGCTCCATTTGCCACACAAATCAAAGTCTGGTTCACATTATGGTGCTGGAGGCCAAACAACCAATATGAAAAAAAAAAACATGCAATCCAGCTGGTGGAGCACCTTTAAAAACTGCTGAATGTGGTTGTAGTGCAGAAGGTGAGGAGAGCCAGGAAACATCAGCTACAATTCCTTTCATGGTGGGAGGTGATGAAGAAAAGGGTGGCACCCTATTGCAAATCATCCCTGTCCACAGCAGTGCGCCAGAATCACCCACCTCAGTAACCGCACAATGGCACATAAAGTCATATGGAAACAAAACGGCATACTGTGACTGTCCCATGATGCACAATGAATCTACCATGACCTACCTCTTGAAAGTCACCTGCGTAATTGGCCCCAAAAAAGAAAATAAATCCATGATACTAATATGTGCATGTTTAGGCAGGAGGAGCCCTACAACAACAAACACCCGAGGGTGCATTTGTACAATGGGACGTTGGCAAAATGTTAGCACTGGACCTCCTCCCTTCTGTTTTGTGAAAGGAGTGGGACTTGTAGAATTTGTGGCAGCCATCTGCCTGAAATGGAAGGTTCCAAGTTGGACCTATTCTGCCAAAGTTGCTGATCCAGTGCTCGATCACAATGTGCTGCAATTGGATGGACAAGCTTTGCAGCACAGTGTTGTTAACACTATCCACAAGATGTCAGACACACGGACCAGCTGGTAGGCGACTGCACTCTGGATCTGTTTTGCGGGAGTAAAGCAAAAGCTACCTACAGGTCTTGGCCCGAAGAAAGTTTTTAAGAGTGTTCATTGGCATGCAACAATAACCATGTTTGTTACAACTGCAAACATCTTGGACAAATTTAACAGCAAGGTGCCTGAATGGTTGCAACCCAAAGGTCTCTGAATTGGATTTGTTGACACGGAATACAGTAGTAACATTGTCAAAGCCATGGCAGACAGTGTCTATTTCAGGCTCCTGTGTTTGGCGCACTGCATCAACCTTCTAATGCAAGACTTTAAAAAAAAGAAAACATAGTCATCAACATACTGACCACCTGCAGATGAATCTGCACTCTTTTCAGCCATTCCTTTATAACCCCAAAGCAGTTGTGGATTATTCAGCGTGTTAATAGATTACCAGTTTAAGCCCAGATACAGGAGATGCCAACACATTGGAACTAAACCTATTATATGTTGCAATGTCTGTTTGGATAGTACAGGCAGATCAATTGCTATGTAATTCAAAGAGGAGGGGATGCAATTGGGAAAGCTCTTACCATGGATACTGTCAAATGGGCGCTAGTTAAATGCTTAAAATAGATGCTACTCCCTTTTGAAGTTTTAACATGGGAAGTTAGCAAGGAGGACAGTACGATGCGCCCCGCTATCCTGTTGTAGCATCTCCTACAGGAACAGCTAAAGAAGGTGTCTCAAAGGTTCACAATCGGAGGTGTGAATGAAACCCCAGAAGTACATGCCTTGGTTGAGCGCTTAATTTCCCGTTTGTCTTGTAGTGCAAGGCTGCAAAATTACATCACATCATCCAAAGAGTATATCTGTGTCACCCTACTTGATTAACGCTACAAAAAATATCTGTCCACTTCTATCCCTTTTTCTGAAGGGGATGATTCAAAATACAAGAGGTAGATTATTTAGCAAGTCGGACACCAGGAAGAAAAATGTCTGGAACTTAAAGTCCTGCTTCACAATTCTGTGGTGCCACCTTCAACTTCAAGAGAAGGCAGTCTTGTCTCATCGCAGCAGACAACACCAGCAACAAGAACAGTGGCAACAGCGGCAACAACATTAGACCCAGCCTCTGCATTGGCTTGGTTTCAAGTGGCAGGTCTTAAGTCAAGTGCAGAGATGAAGGCAAAAGATATTGAGCAAGCGGCTGAACCAATGACAGTTTAGAACATGTTCCAGGAGTATCTGGATGACTCAAAAGAGGTGTATGTGGCTCAAAACCTATTGGTGTAATGGTGTGGTAAGATCCACCAATGGCTGGAGCTCAGCAGGATGGCAATAAAGTAGCTTGGTTGTTCTGTATCCAGTGTGTCTGATGTGCATGTGTTTAGTGCAGCTGGCACTGTTGACCATGATCAAAATTAACCAACATTTCATACTACCTGATTATACTGTTTCTAAAACACATCTGGAGGAGGAGGAAGATGACTGGTGAGAATCAAGTGTTTTAGCTGACCAACTTTTGGGTATCCCACCTGAGTTCGAGGGCAAACTCTTCTTCCCGGACTGAGTATGCCAGAGCCATCATAGAACTTTATTCCTCATTGAACGTCTTTCTTTGCAAAAAAAACTAGCTAGTTGAACATTATGTTTGTGTCATATTTATGATTCGCCACCATTTTCTAGTCATAGATATGGCTGGATTGGAGTTGGACCCATGTGCTGTGAAGAAGCCTCCCCATTCCCTTTAGGATATTGGAGACAATGAATGTTTGCCAAACATGCCACTGCCCATCTTTTTTTGCATCTCCTAGCATGGCTGCCCTGGAAGAATTGATTAAGACTGTCAGTGCCAATGCCAAATTCCAATGTGTTGCTAGCATCGAAGAGAAGATCCAATATTGTATCTACCACCAGGCTTGGATTGGAAGAGGTAACTACTAACTATTGAAAGAATGAGTGACGATATATTGAATGATTGTGAGTACTGATCGATGAGGTATGTAGTGGTGTACTGTGAGGGAGGGTATTTAAAAAAATTGTAAACTTGATTTACATGATTTGCAATGTTTGGGGGCTGATATGTGATTATTTTTCTTTAAGGTGATTGGCCTTTCAAACTTAGCGGAATTTACCTGCAGGGTCCACTCCTTTTTACTGATTATTCAGAGACCAGACCGGTAACTTGAGTTAACAAACACAAATCTAAACAAAATACTCTGATTCTGTTTCTCTATCTGTTTTTCAACAGCAGAGCACTACACATTTCTATCTTGCTCGGGTTGGGTGACGGAGTTACTCAGAATCAGGAGGAGGAGGAGAAAGAACTCAGGATGGGACTACCTCAACAGCTAGAAGAAGAAAGTTATAAACTTTATAGAGAAACCATGATGATGATGATGATAATGATGAAGACTCTGAGCCCAACTACTCACTCAGCTCTGTGGACTGACGATAGGTTCATTGATTTCGGAAATGCTGCTGACTTTGCCGCACTGCTGGCTCAAATGTGAACCTCCTTTTTATGTTCTTGCTCTGCCTCTGAGTCTTATTGGTACAATCTTCATGAAGTTTACCTTACTTGCTCCTGTCCTTCTCCTTAACTGTACAACACAGTTTCTGTTTTTTCATATGCAGGCCTTATTCTCTCCTGCACGCCCGAAACTTGGTGAAAGTTCAACATTCTAGCTTACCTACCAAACAGGCTTAGCCAGCCACCCAAGAGTGACAGTCATTTTTAAAAAGAATACAGATGCATCGTCCACTTTGGCAACACAGTATGCTTTTTCTTTTTACAATCATATTTTTTAGAACAGGGTGGATTAACTTCACTCCTCCATAATTTGTATTTTTCAAACCTAGAAGACAGAGCATTTAGAGATATACTATCTTGGCTCTTTCTGAGGTTGAATGACCGTTTGCAATGCATTTCACTGAACTGTGCGATACTCATTCCTTCATTAGCTTCCACAACAGCTTAATGATTGTGTGATGCTCAGCTCATTGCTAAATATTAGCATTGTTTCTTTTGGGTAGTGTTTGTCTTTTTAACACCTTTCACCAAAACCTTTCACCAAGCTACTTTCCCTTCTATTCAAAGAACCCCTAACTCTCTTTCCCCAGGCTGTGTGATTTTTCTTGGAATGTGTCTTAATTTTATACCATAAATTGATCACACACTTGCTGTGGAGGATGTGGTGAAAGCAACACTAACTCAGTATATGATCTTCTATTACCTGAGTAATAGCCCACACCTTGCCCATTTACCCACTCAAACATCATTCATCAATATCATCATTCAGGCCTTGCATTGTGTGTTGCATAAACGCTTAACCTTGTCCATACCACTCTTCACTCTGAGCTCACTTCTGAGTCGAGGATTTCATTTAATAAGTTTCGTTTTCAATAAATACTAGCCCCTGTTGCTCAGACGAAATTGATGTTGCTAGTTTTTTTATCATATCAGGTCTTCTTTGTTATGTGACATCAATCATAGTGTCATTGTGGTACTCTGGTTACAGTCTTTCTAAAGGTATGACATAATATAACCCACCAACTCTCTGATTTCTTTCAATCTAGTTGACAGTGATGGATAAATCTTTGATTAATCCTACAGTTGGAGTTTGTATTGGTGGGTGTGGCACCTTGCTTGTTATGTCTTCTCTGTTAGTGCGCTAGCCTTCTACTACTACCACCACCATAAAATGCCACCTTGGAAAAACCCTGCAGTGAGTAGACTGAGGTTGCAGCTCTCCCTCCATCTATTCAGGTAAGAGAATTATGGATTTGAGTGAACTAGTGTAGGTTTTTTTTTAAGTATTATTTTTATTTCAGGTATAAATATACAAAAATGGTACAAGAATTATGCCTGAGTAGCATTAAACTGAAACAATCCACTTTCTTTGGGTGGTCAGATCGCAATAACCTTGGCATATATACCTTGATAACAGAATCAGCAAAACATTGGTTCTAATCTCTGTACGATTGATAACCATATCAAAATTAAAATTATTTTTTATAGTGTGGCCTTAATTATATTATATTGACTACCTCTATTTCCCACCAGACTAACTTTCCTTGTTTCAAACTTACTATCCCTCTAAGTAGTGCCATATAGCTATAAATCTTTTTATGCTCCCAACACGTTTAGAGTATTTGTCCTCATATTTCTTAGTTCTTAACATTTCATTCCACCAATCCTGCATAGTAGGAATCGTTCGGGTGCTCCAATGCTGAAGTATTAATGATTGGGCTACAGCAAAAACGATCGCTATAAAGTATTGTTGATATTTTATTAGCTGACGTGTTTTCTCAGAAACATCAAACAGACCTAAGCTTTGATCTAGCTGGTTCCTGAAGCTAGAGCTGAAGCTTATTAAATTCTCTATTTCCAGCCAGAACTTCGTTAGTTTAGAGCAATCTAAAAAAAACATGTAGCCAGTTCCCGCGCCCCTCAGGATGGCAACAAAAACATTGATTGGGAACTGCTGGAACATTTTATGTATCCTTTCAGGAGTGTAGTAAGCCATCCATCTGGAAAGACAAGACATTCTTTTATAATTAGCTGCCCTCAAAGATTTATAGCCGAATTCCAAAATAATTCTCGTTCTTCATTAGATATTAAACATTGTGTTGTTCTAAAAATATAATCCCTGAAATCTGAAATTATTGTCGAGGCGTGGCTATCAACTAGAAGTCTATACCAATTCCCTGTAGCAAGTACATTACTTCTGATTAAAGCCCTCCATGTTGGATGTTCCAGGGTATTTTCCTGAGGTATATTGGCTCTAAGAAAATGTGGAATCTGGAAAAAGCTAAAACAATGTATAGTTGCTGCATCCCCAAGCCTATTTGTAATCTCTTTCCAAGTAATGCACCTGTTACTTAAAATAAAGTTGCCCATCTCTTTAAAACCCTTACTATTCCATTGGGCTATCACCGTTTCTGGAAGATATAGACCAACATATTTACCGTCCTGTAAGTGTAAATAAATATAACCTGTTGATGTTTGATATGTTTTGCTTAAGATCTCTGATCTTTTTCTGTAATTGTACACATATTTATATTGATTTTTTTTGGGGGAAGTTTTGTGGTTTTAATAAATGCTGGCAGACTTATTGCTAATTCTGCAATCATTCTTTTAACCAAAACATTTTCCATGGTTCCTCCAATAGCCAAGAGCCGTGCCAATATATCCTGCAATGCGGCCCTGATAATAAACTTGAAAATTAAGGAGTGCCAAGCCCCCTTACTTTATATTGAGTTGAATAACTGAAAGCCTTAACCTTGGAGCTTTCTTCCTCTATATAAAACATTGTATCATGGAAATGAGTTCACAAAAGTAACCACTGTTAATTCTAATCGGGACATTGTTGAATAAAAAATAAAAAAAATGGGAGGATTAACATCTCGATTAAAGAGACTCTCAACGAAAGTCAACGGAAGAGCTATCTATCTATCCAAAAGTGCTTGTACTTTTGCAAGCATCTTAAGATAATTAAAATGAAACAGCTGTCCATACTTCTTTGTGACATAAATTCCCAGATACCTAATAGGTTTGGATGAATTAGCTTGCGACTGTAAAGTATAAGGAAGAATCTCTATTCCTGCATTAAATAAAAGAATCTCTGTTTTACTTTCATTAATCTTGTAACCCCCTATATGAGTGAACTCATTGATCTGATCTAGTCTCTGGTTTTAAGTATAGAATAATGTCGTCAGCGAAGAGCTTGATTATGGGTATATCAGCAATAGGCGGAATGATATCCTTCGAGCTACGTATTATCTGGTAGAGGGGTTCAATAAAAAATGCAAAGAGTATGGGAGAGAGGGGACATCGCTTTCTAGTACCTCTAACCTTTGAGTTAATAACAATTCTAGCCTGAACACCCTGGGAAAGCTGTCTTATCATCGAAGTAAGTTGCATAGGGAAGCCAAATTTAGTTAGGCAATGTAACAAGGCTCCCCCCCAATAAACTTGATCAAATGATTTCTCTGTGTCTAGCATTATTATTGCCATAGGGATAATAGTGACCGAGAAGTAGTCAATTGCCTGTATTAAAAAGTTTGCATTGGAAATCATCAGCCTGCTAGCTACAATACAGTTCTGATCTTTATGTATTAATTGCTGAGCGACTGGTGTGGTCCTAATATCCCGGATCTTTGTTAAGATTTTCTAATCTGTATTGAGCAGACTGATGGGGCAGTATGCATCAAGTTTCAGTGGGTTTTTATACTTTTTCAGAAAGCTAACTATCATTGATTCTTTGAACGTTACAGGAATTACTGCTCCCTCGAGTATTGCATTATATAAAAATGTTAAAAATGGTGCAAGCTCTTCACAGATGTTTTGTAGAATTCAACTGGAAAGCCATCACCCCAGCAAGCTTTAGCACTTGGCATTTTCTGGATAGCTTCCTTAATCTCAGATGGTGTAATCTTCTGTACTATGGCGGTCATTACAACATTGGCGGTAAAAGCCGCTTACCGCCGGGCAGAACACCGCCAACACACCGCCGCGCCAGAGGAATTCCACCACAGCTGTTATGACCCACAGCACGGAATCCGCCAAAATTCAGACACCCACACAAGTCCGCCAGACCAAAGGTCAGTGATAAACTGGCGTAAACAAAACCTCCACCGTCATGCCAACAGAAATACGCCCACACTATCACGACCCACGAATCCACGCGGCGGTCTTTCAACCGTGGTATTCCATTGGCGGTACACACTGCCGCGCTCAAAATACACACTCATTTACAAAACACAGCCACATTGGACAATTCAAAATACACACACCTGATACACATACACACACCACTCCCACACACCCAATACTATATAAAACACACACCCACATCACCCACAAACTCCTACAACCAGAATCACCAAGAGAAGACCAGAGAGAGACACCACCATCAACAATACTAGCATTCACAGGCACACAAGACCATCACCCACATAACTTCCACTCACCTCACACAACACACCACTACATATCAGCACACTTATCACCACACACACCACCCCACACATCACCCACACCACCCCATGGCATGGCAAAGACACCCCAGGTTCTCGGAGGACGAGCTCAGGGTCATGGTGGAGGAAATCGTCCAGGTAGAGCCACAGCTATTCGGATCACAGGGGCAGAACACCTCCATTGCTAGGAAGATGGAGCTATGGTGAAGAATAGTGGACAGGGTCAACGCAGTGGGACAGCACCCAAGAAATAGGGATGACATTAGGAAGAGGTGGAACGACCTACGGGGAAGGTGCATTCCGTGGTCTCAAGACACCACCTTGGGGTTCAGCTGACTGGCGGCGGACCCTCACCTCCTCCCCCACAACTAACAACATGGGAGGAGCAGGTCTTGGTGATTCTGCATCCTGAGGGCCTCGCAGGAGTAGCAGGAGGAATGGACTCTGGTAAGTCAAATCTCTCACTATCTCATCCCCCACCCAACCTGCATGCCATCACATACCCCCACCCTCACCTCCATCATTCCAACTCCTCACAAATGTCCCAATATCACAAACCACACATCCCAACACCAAGCATGGACAACCAACACCAAAGCATGCCCACTGCACAAACCCATACACCCCCCTAAACCATCCTAACACAAGGTCCCACACAGGAATGCAAGCACTGGGGTACACGGTCACCCACCTATTGCACACCATGGCACACACAGATGCAATAATCATGCTTTTACACCCCTGCAGGACCCCTACCCAACATCACTGCACAGGAGGGTCCAGACATGTCCACACCACCAACAGAAGAGGCCCACAGTGATGACAGCAGCTGTGTCTAACTGGATCTAGATGACCAGCCCGGCCCATCGGGGACCTCAGGACAGTCGGTTCCCCTCACACTGGCACAGGCCACTACAGAGCTTCCTCTCTCTGGAAACACCAGCACAGCACCCACCCAGCGGGCCCATACCTCTGCCCCAGGACACGTCAAGCAGCAGTGTGTCCACCACTACAGGGAACCCAGGATAACCGACCACCCCAACAACAATAGGGACCTGGGGGCAGTGGCAGTGGGCACACGGTCCAGGGGACGGAGGCCCAGGAACACAGGGGAACTGGGAGGGCTGCTGTGCGACAGGGGGTGGACAGGCCAAGGGAACCCACTCTCTACGAGGCCCGCTCCTCCATCATGGGAGCCTACCACCACTCCCAGGAGACGATGGCAACGGTACTGGCCAAGTTTCAGGAGACCCAGCGCCTGCAGGAGGAACAGTATATGTGCTTCAGGGAGGAACTCAGAACCATCAGCTCCACCCTGGGCACCATCGTAGGGGTGCTGAAGGAAGTACTCAACACCAGGAGGGGCACTGTGGCAATACAAGGGGCCCCTGACACTAACATGGATGATGAACTGCCCACCACCTCCGCCGGCGCTGGTGGACAGGACGCCTCGCCACAGGACCACCACACCAGCACCCCACCCCCTGCAGAGGGAGAACCACCCCGCAAA
Organism: Pleurodeles waltl; assembly: GCF_031143425.1. Taxonomy (NCBI): domain Eukaryota; kingdom Metazoa; phylum Chordata; class Amphibia; order Caudata; family Salamandridae; genus Pleurodeles; species Pleurodeles waltl. Next base: position 1,618,497,748 of record NC_090444.1, read on the forward strand.
CGGTCCCTGAGATCCAGGACAAAGATAGAGCACGATGCGAAGACCCCCGCCAAGAAATTAGACCACCCTGATTGTCATCCTACTGTCCCACTTTGTAACCCTGTCCATACATAAACTGCCCCAGCTCCACTTCCTATGCCATATGGGCAATGCACCTGTGAGACTAATAGACTGGACTCTGCCATGGACATTCCTCCGCCATCACCCCTCACCATTTCACTAACCCCTCAAATATTGAGCACTTAAATAAACACCCTTGAAGCACAAAACAATCTGGAGTCAGTCTGTGATTTCGAATTAGTGTATTATCAATTACTGTGGCAAAAAGCTCTTTCAATTGTAATGTCAACATACCTATGTCACACAGCTCTAGTCCATGAGGAATCTAAGCAGATGTCACACAGTGGGACCCAAATCTGTGAAATCGTAAGGGAAAGTGACAACTCAGTGACCATACACAGGGTGAAAATGACAGACAGTAGAGAGGTAGTAGTGTTAAAGTACATGTAGCAGGCAGGTTTGCATTCTTACCTGTGTCTCACTGGAAATTTTGCAGGATCACTGAGTCCCTGTTGTCGATGTTCTCTTCTTCTGCTTCCTCGTCTTCACTGTTCACAGCCTCCACAGCTGCAACAACACCGAAATCTGGACCATCCTCCTGCAGAAAAGACACCTGTCGTCGCAAAGCTAAGTTGTGAAGCATACATCAGGCCACGATGATCTGGCACACCTTCTTTGGTGAGTAGAATAGGGATCCACCTGTCATATGGAGGCACTGGAACCTGGCCTTCAGGAGGCCGAAGGTACGCTCGATGGTCCTCATTGTAGTGTTCCTCTGCCCTTGTCCTGGGATTCCTCACTGGGGTCAGTAGCCATGACAGGTTGGGGTAACCAGAGTCACCTGCAAATGGCGAGGGACAACTGTTAGACACACACTAACCTGTAGGGATAACCCCAGACCCAGACAACCATTCCCACTGACTTGCTTCCAGGTGCTCACCTAATAGCCACACACGGTGCCTCTGGAGTTGACCCATCACATAAGGGATGCTGCTATTCCGCAGGATGTAGGCGTCATGCACTGAGCCAGGGAACTTGGCATTAACATGGGAGATGTACTGGTCTGCCTTCCGGTTTCTGTACACCTGTTCACTCCCGCGGGGGGGACCAAAGCTGCATGTGTCCCATCAATGGCACCTATGATGTTGGGAATATGTCCCAGGGCATAGAAATCACCTTTCACTGTAGGCAAATCCTCCACCTGAGGGAAAACGATGTAGCTCCGCATGTGTTTCAGCAGGGCAGACAACACTCTGGACAACACGTTGGAAAACATAGGCTGGGACATCCATGATGCTATGGCCACTGTTGTTTGAAATTACCCACTGGCAAGGAAATGGAGCACTGACAGCACCTGCACTTGAGGGGGGATTCCTCTGGGATGGAGGATAGCTGACATCAGGTCTGGCTCCAGCTGGGTACACAGTTCCTGGATTGTGGCACGGTCAAGCCTGTATGTGATGATCACATGTCTTTCCTCCATTCTCGATAGGTCCACCAGCGGTCTGTACACCGGAGGATACCTCCATCTCCTCACATGTCCCAGCGGACGGTGCCCATGAAGGACAACAGCGAGCACAGGGTCAACCAACTCAGAGGTACGTACCCACAGCTTACACAGAACATGAATCATAATCTAAAAAGTGGCCTGTATGTGTGTTGAGTATAGGCCTAGGTATGTGTGACGCAGTTACAAATAAAGCCATGTGGGCCCCTGAAATGGCGGCTGACTGACCTCTAAAGTGGGACAATGGGATGTGAGGTAACTGCGCTGGCATTGTACACCATTGCGGTAGGCGGTCGAAGACCGCAGCGCAATGCTGCATTGGTTAACTTTGGACCCTATGGGTCCCAGGAGCCAATGACGATGTACGCCGGCGGTGACGGTACGCACCGCAGCGGACGTGACCGCCATTTTCTCCCTGATCAATCACTCAATACCTGATCTTCGACAGGAGAGGACCTGCACTGCAAGGGCTGCTGTGACCTCGGTCTGGAAGAGACAATGGCTTGAGTGTCTGGAGAAAGGGCCCCTGCCTTCACATCGGAGGAGTTGGAGAAACTCGTGGACGGGGTACTCCCCCAGTACATGCTACTCTACGGTCCTCCAGACAAACAGGTAAGTAGACTGGGAGCATGCTGTTTGGGCTATGCCTGTGTAGAGAGGGGTGAATGTAAGAAGGAAGGGGGGAGAGTGCGGCGTGCATGAAACTACGGTGAGTGCATGTGCCACATGCCAAGGGTAGGGAGGGGGGCCAATGACTGTGACGGTGCAGTTGGTAATAAGTTTCTCTTCCCCCTGTACAAATCATGTAGGTCAGCGCCCACCAGAAAAATATATTTGGCGTGCCATCACCAAGGACGTCCACAAGCTGGGGGTCCACCACAGATGGAGCACCCACTGCCGGAAAAGATGGGAGGACATTCGCCGCTGGAGCAAGAAGACGGCGGAGGCTCAGCTGGGGGTGGCCTCCCAACGTGGGAGGGGTGCCTGTCGCACCATGACCTCCCTGATGTTCAGGATCCTGGCGGTGGCATACCCGGAGTTGAATGGGTGCTTGAGGGCATCACAGCAGCCACAAGGGGGTGAGTACACTCTCATCCTGCTGATGTAGCGTGCAGTGGAGGGGTCTGGGTGGGGGAGGTGGGCTGTGGGTTTCCCTAGGCCAGGGCGAGTTTAGTAGGCAAGGTCCCTCCATCAGGCAGGCCATGTGGCACCACACCCCACCTCTGTAGAGTGGCAAGTACACCTAGTCATGCCCCTGTGTCATCCATGTGTGCAGATGTCGTCCATAGCCTAGTAGGCCAAGTCCCAGGGATTGAACAGTGGAGCCCAAGATCGCGGCGTAGTGCAGGGGGCTTCTGTGTCTGTCGTGTCCGCCAACGGTAGCGGTAATGCATGCACTCAACATGTCTTTCTTCTGTCGTCCCCCCCTTTTTGTGGTCTCCCTGTTCTTGTGTGCATTAGCATCATCAGGCGGAGGAACAGTGGCACCAGAGCACGAGGGAGCTGCATCCCACATGTCCATTGAAGGTGAGACTACAGACTCGGAGTTCACCAGTGGGACGGAGGGCGAGGGGAGCTCCACAGCAGGGACAGGAGCTGACACCAGAAACACGGACTCGTCCTCTGATGGGAGCTCCCTTGTGGTGGCGGCAACATCCGTGCCCCCCGCATCTACAGGTACAGCCGCCACCCCCCCCTACCAGCACCGCCCTCCCAGTAGCCCCTCAGCCTTTGCCCCGTGCCCGCTCACCGTGGAGGGTGGGCATCACCTTCACCCCAGGCACCTCAAGCCCTGCCCCAGTCACCCCTGCTGCCCTCAGTGAGGAGGCCATTGACCTCCTCAGGTCCCTCACTGTTGGGCAGTCTACCATCTTGAATGCCATCCAGGGTGTAGAAAGGGAATTGCAACACACAAATGCATTCCTGGAGGGCATTCATTCTGGTCAGGCTGCCGTTCATCGAACCCTGCAAACTCTGGCCTCAGCACTGATGGCAGCCATTGTCCCTGTCTCTATCCTCCCCCCTCCAACTTCCTCCACCCAGACCCAATCCACTGTACCCCAGCCTATCCCAAGCACACCTTCAGACCAGCATGCACACACGTCAACACACAAGGGAAGCTCAGGCAAACATGAGCACCACACATCCCACAGGCTCACAAAGCATCACACACATGCAGACACACCAACATCCCCTGCCTCCACTGTGTCTCCCTCCTCCTCGTCTCCCTCCTACCTCCCAGTTTCGTCTCCACTCACACCTGCAGCCACTACATCTACAGCCACTACTGCCATCACCAGCACACACGCCACCACACCCCGCTCGTGTGCAGTCACCACCCCCACTACCATCTACACGTTCCCTGTGTCCTCTCCTAGTGTATCTGTGATGCCACCTCCCAAGATACACAAACGCAGGCACACACTCACCCAACAGCCATCCACCTCACGACAGCCTCCAGCGCATGCACCTTCACCCAAAGTCACCAAACGAACGCCTCCTACAACCACAACCTCTTCCTCCACTCCCAAACCCCCTCCAGCTACCCGTCCCAGTGTCCACCAGGGTCCTTTCTGTCCCAGCGGGGCTTGTGCTGGCGGTCCTCTCTGTCCCAGCAGGGCTTGTGCTGGCGGTCGTCTCTGTCCCAGCAGGGCTTGTGCTGGCGGTCCTCTCTAGCCCAGCGGGGCTTGTGCTGGCGGTCCTCTCTGTCCCAGCGGGGCTTGTGCTGGCGGTCCTCTCTGTCCCAGCGTGGATGATGGCGGTGGCCACCTGGGCAGCGGGGATGATGGCAGTGGCCTCCTGGGCAGCGGGGATGATGGCGGTCTCCTCCGCTGTGCTGCTCTTCCCAGACTTGCCGGGTTTCTTGTGGCCCTTCCCCACCTTGGAAGGTGTCGCAGCTGACTCCACACTCCCACCGGGACCCCTGGGAGTGGCTTTGGTGGCTGGAGTCTTCCCCCCTCCCGCCGGGCACTGGCCAACTTCTGATGCTTTACAGGTGGGGGACTGTCGGTGCTGTGGCTCTGTGCCACACTGGCTGCCCTGGTGGCCGGTGCACTCCAGATTCCAGTGACTACAGGCACCACTGGTCCAGGAGATGTTGTGGCAGAGGTGCTAGGTTGGGACCTGGAGAGTTGGGCCCTAGGAGACGGACGGGGTGGGGGAGCTGTGGAAGAGAGGTCAAGGTTGAACAGGAAAACAGGGTTCTGGAGGGGGCCTTGTGCCCAGAGTGCTTCATCCTGCTAAGGACAGAGGTAGTGGATGTATCTCTCCACTGGCTCTGGAGGGGGCCTTGTGCCCAGAGTGCTTCATCTTGCTAAGGACAGAGGTAGTGGATGTATCTCTCCACTGGTTCTGGAGGGGGCCTGGTGCCCAGAGTGCTTCATCCTGCTTGTGAATGACTTAGTAGCGTCACTGCCCTTGGCGCTCATGGGCCAGCAGTGCTTGTTGCGGCGGTGCCCTGTTCAGCGGTGCTTGGAGCGGCGGTGCCCTGTTCAGCGGTGCTTGGAGCGGTGGTGCCCTGTTCAGTGGTGCTTGGAGCGGCGGTGCCCTGTTCAGCTGTGCTGCATGGGAGCCCGCCGCCTCAAGCACCGCTGAACAGGGCACCACCGCCTCAAGCACTGCTGAACAGGGCACCGCCGCCTCAAGCACCGCTGAACAGGGCACTGCCGCTCCAAGCACCGCTGAACAGGGCACCGCCGCTCCAAGCACCGCTGAACAGGGCACCCCCACCTCAAGCACCGCTGAACAGGGCACCGCCGCCTCAAGCACAGCTGAACAGGGCACCGCCGCTCCAAGCACCACTGAACAGGGCACCACCGCTCCAAGCACCGCTGAACAGGGCACCGCCGCTCCAAGCACCGCTGAACAGGGCACCGCCGCAACAAGCACCGCTGGCCCATGAGCGCCAAGGGCGCTGATGCTACTGAGGGCAGCCAGTGTGGCACAGAGCCACAGCACCGACAGTCCCCCACCTGTCAAGCATCAGAAGTTGGCCAGTGCCCGGCAGGAGGGGGGAAGACTCCAGCCACCAAAGCCACTCCCAGGGGTCCCAGTGGGAGTGTGGAGTCAGCTGCGACACCTTCCAAGGTGGGAAAGGGCCACAAGAAACCCGGCAAGTCTGGGAAGAGCAGCACAGCAGAGGAGACCGCCATCATCCCCGCTGCCCAGGAGGCCACCGCCATCATCCCCGCTGCCCAGGTGGCCACCGCCATCATCCACGCTGGGACAGAGAGGACCGCCAGCACAAGCCCCGCTGGGACAGAGAGGACCGCCAGCACAAGCCCCGCTGGGCTAGAGAGGACCGCCAGCACAAGCCCTGCTGGGACAGAGAGGACCGCCAGCACAAGCCCTGCTGGGACAGAGAGGACCACCAGCACAAGCCCCGCTGGGACAGAAAGGACCCTGGTGGGCTAGAGAGGACCTGCAGCACAAGCCCCGCTGGGACAGAGAGGACCGCCAGCACAAGCCCCGCTGGGACAGAGAGGACCGCCAGCAGCTGGGTCGCTGCAAGGGAGCCCGCCGCCTCAAGCACCGCTGAACAGGGCACCGCCGCCTCAAGCACTGCTGAACAGGGCACCGCCGCCTCAAGCACCGCTGAACAGGGCACTGCCGCCCCAAGCACCGCTGAACAGGGCACCGCCGCCTCAAGCACAGCTGAACAGGGCACCGCCACTCCAAGCACCACTGAACAGGGCACCGCCGCAACAAGCACCGCTGGCCCATGAGCGCCAAGGGCACTGACGCACTGAGTCAGTCACAAGCAGGATGAAGCACTCTGGGCACCAGGCCCCCTCCAGAACCAGTGGAGAGATACATCCACTACCTCTGTCCTTAGCAGGATGAAGCACTCTGGGCACCAGGCCCCCTCCAGAACCAGTGGAGAGATACATCCACTACCTCACTCTGGGCACAAGGCCCCCTCCAGAACCAGTGGAGACTGTTATCCACTTGAGAGACTGTGGCTTTGCACTCCCCAAGATGCAGCAGTGGGCAACCCACCCACTGTAGAGACTTGAGAGACTGTGGCTTTGCACTCCCCAGGATGGAACAGTGGGCAACCAACCCACTTGTGAGACTTGAGAGACTGTGGCTTTGCACTCCCCAGGATGCAAAGTGGGCAACCCACCCACTTGTGAGACTTGAGAGACTGTGGCTTTGCAGTCCCCAGGATGGAACAGTGGGCAACCCACCCACTGTAGAGACTTGAGAGACTGTGGCTTTGCACTCCCCAGGATGGAACAGTGGGCAACCCGCCCACTGTAGAGACTTGAGAGACTGTGGCTTTGCACTGCCCAGGATTGAACAGTGGTCATGTGGCCCCCTCGTGGATTTGGCGTCGTGCACTCAACCGGCTGAGGTGCCCCCCTTTCCCTCCCCCTGAGGTGCCTGTTTTATTGCTCTCTGATGCCCCTGCAGTGTTCTCTCCGTCATGGTCGAGGATCTTGTGTGGGCCTTGCCCATACCGTGTGGGCCCAGTGTTGCACTGACTTCATTGGAGCACTACCTGGACTACTAATATTGGTCTATATTTTGTTTATGGTGTATATATATTTTTTTGCATACTTGATTTTTATAGATTACAATGGTTACACTCATTTCCTTTTGTCTTTGCATTCTTCCGGGGGGTCTAACTATAATGTATAAATATGTATTTGTGTGTGTGTTGTAGTGGGTAAGGGTGGGGTTGGGGGTGTTGCGTGTGTGTCCCCCTGTTTTTTCCCTCCCCTGTGTCGTAGGTGCAGTACTCACCGTTGTCTTGGCAGCCGGCGTTCGTGCTCCTGGTAGAGGAGCAAGAAGATGAGGGCTTGAAAAATGTGGAGCTCTGGTTCCATGGTGTCCGGATTCCTCGTGGGGTGTGTAGAGGTGAGCGTTTTCCCTTCGAATTCCTGTTTCCGGCGTGTTTTTGTCTGCGTTTAATCCACCCCGAAAAAGGTGGCGGATTGGTAGGTTGTGATAATGTGGGCGGTACTTTGACTTCCGCCTGTCTGCTGCCGGTGACCTCCAAGCTTTTGTCTGTACCGCCGTAGCGGTCGGAGTGTTAAAGTGGCTGTTTTTGTTGGCGGTTTCCGCCACAGTCGTAATTCCAGTTTTTTTACCACCGGCCTGTTGGCGGTCTTACCGCCGGTTTAACACCGTCCGCCAGGGTTGTAATGACCACCTAAGTCTTTTTGAACTTTCAACGAGATTTTGGGTACCTTGATAGATTTGTAGTACTGCTCTAACTGTGCCAGTAAAACTGCATAGTCAGTCTCATGAGTTCTAGAGTAATGTGTAATAAATACCCAAGCAATATCCTCATCTTCAGTAACAACAGTGCTAGTATCGGGATCCTGTATTTGATGTATTGTCTATTTTTCGTAGTTTGTGCGAGTGGTCCAGGCCAGGTATTTACCTATCTGTTGATTTTCTTCATAGACCTGCTGTTGATACACCCTTGAGCTAGGAAGTTCCTCAAGAATAAAAAAATATTTTAGTTTGGCGCTATTTCACTAAGATTCCACCTTGCCATTCCCTGACCTCCTGTTTAGATACATTCACCTGTCGCCTTATCTATTGCCATCTGAAGTTTTTTAATTTGAAGCTCTTGCTGTCACGTCTGGAAAACTTTAAAAGAAATAGTTTAGCTCCTGGCTGTTGCTTTAAATGCTTACCATACATTGACTGAGGAGAACTCCTGTATAAATTTACTAAGCAAAGATCTATCAAACTGCCACCTGGGTCTTTCTTTGCTAGCCTGCTTGAGTTCTAATGTCACTGAGACCGCTGAGTGGTCGGAGAAAGCATTTGCGCATATCTCCGACCCCACCCTCTTCAACGTACGAGATATTAAAAAGAGGTCTATCTGGGAGGTTCAATATTGATGTGAAAAACAAGTATATTGAGTGGCTACAGGATATTGTTCTCCCCCGGGGTCAAGTAACTGGAAATCACTTTTTATTGTATTCCAATTAGAGGTATCCAGTTTTATATCCTGAATTAAATTAAAATACACTCTCATAATAAAAGGGCCGGTGGCACTCACAGCAATATTGTAGAGTTGCATTAGTGACTCAGCTCCATCCGTGACTGGCCCATAGTAATTAACCAGATTTACTTGGGCTCCAGATAATAAAGCTTCGAGCCAAATCCACCTCCCCTTGGGGTCTCTAAAAACCTCTTTTATGATCCAGTCGACTCTATTACTGAGATATGTTGCCACTCCTCTGACTGCTAGTCCCGATGAGGTGATTAAAGCCACTGAATACTGTCTTGGAATATATCTTTTGGGATTGTTACTCTTCACATGTGTTTCTTGGGAATAAATGATATTAGGGTTGAATGAAATCAACCATTTTAGCATTGCCTTGTATTTTTGCCTATTTGAGATACCATTTGCACTGCAGAAAATGACTTTAAGCTTGGCCATGCTCAAAACCCTTCGCACACGCCTCTTTGACGCTGGAATTCGCCACAAAGCCCTGGACTGGCTCACCTCCTTCCTATCCGAAAGAACCCAAAGAGTTTGCCTCCCTCCATTCTGGTCTAAAGCCACCAAGACCATGCATGGAGTTCCCCAAGGATCCTGACTCAGCCCCACCCTCTTCAATATATACATGGAGCTGCCTCGCCAGCATCGTCCGACCCCACGGCCTCAACATCATATCCTATGCCGACAACACCCAGCTCATCCTCTCCCTCACGAGGAACCCCTCTACCGCCAAGAACAACCTCCACGCCGGACTCCTCGCCATCGCCAATTGGATGACAACAAGCCACCTCAAGCTAAACCGAGATCATCATCTTCGGACCCAACAAGTCAGCATGGAACGACTCATGGTGGCCGGCCACCCTAGGACCACCCCGACACCCACCACCCACGCACGCAATCTCGGCTTCATACTAGACTCGTCTCTTTCCATGACTCAGCAAGTCAACGCCATATCACCCTCTTGCTTCAACACCCTTCATATGCTGCGCAAGACCTTCAAGTGGATTCCAATAGAAACCAGAGGAACGGTCACCTTACCCCCTCGTCAGCAACAGACTGGACTACGGCAACGCCCTCTATGCGGGGACCACAGCCAAGCTTCAGAGAAAACTCCAGCACATCCAGGAAGGCCGTTTCACGACTCATCCTCAACCTCCCTCACCACGAGCACATCTCCCCACCTCAGAACCCTACACTGGCTGCCCATCAACAAAAGGATTGTCTTCAAAATCCTAATCCATGCTCACAAAGCCCGCCACGACACTGGACCGGCCTACCTCAACGAACAACTTAACTTCCACATCGCAACCCGCCAGCTCTGCTTTGCTGACCTCGCCTTCGCAACAGACCCCTGCATCCAACCACTTCCGGCGGCAGATCCTTCTCCCACCTCGCCGCCAAAACCTGGAACTCCCTCCCCACCAACCCACACAAGACCCAGGACCTCCTAGCCTTCAGAAAGCACCTCAAAACATGGCTCTTCGAGCAGTCACACCCTCCCCCACCCCCAGCACCTTGAGACCCTACCGGGTGAGTAGCACACTTAACAAATTATTGATTGATTGATTGATTAGTTAGCTCAATAGTGGACCTCTTCCTGCTATATCAAGAATATGCCACTTCGTAAAAAAAAAGAATTCATTCTTTGAATCCTCCACATGTGCTTTCCCTTATTCCAACCTTGAACCCACCCCCATCTCTCCCCTACCTCCCTGAGTGATCTGAAATTGAGGCCCTCCCGCCTAGGGACTCTCAATGCACTCCCCACCCATCACCCTCCACCACCCCCAATAGTACTTGAGTGCATAAGTGCAGCACTCAAAAACCCAAGACTGAGCTAAATTTATCATGTTGAACAAAACTAGACCATACTGGGCCCTGCAAAAAAAAAAAAAGGTGTAACGCCTCCTTGATACTGTGATATGTCTCTATCCCTGCTCCCTTATTGCCTGAATGGAGATCGCCCCCTTAATACTATTTGTTTAATTGATCTAAGAAGTCTCTGGCCTTTTGCACATTTTGAAAAATATGGGTCTGGTCCTTATGCAACACTTTCAAATGTGCGAGTTGAACAATGCCTGCTGGAACCCCTGCTTTTTTAAAGTGATCTATGAGACCTACAAATTCACAGCGCCGGCGAGCAGCAGCACTGGACATATTGGAGAAAACTTCAAAAATATAGTTCTCAGTTGTTTTAAATGTTTTTACTATCATCGCTTTGGAGAGGATCTGGTCCTTAATCCTAGTGTCCCCAAAATTTACTATAACAGTACGTGGATATTTAAAAGATGATGGTTTAGTAAGAGGGACTCTATGAGGCTGAATAATGGATAAGTCGGTCCTATATATTTATAAATGAGATCAGATACTACTTCTGTCATTGAGGATGTTGCCTCGAGGTCTTCAGGAAACAAAGTAAATCTCAGATTACAACATCATGATCTATTTTCAGTATCGTCAAGTTTAAGCCAAAGCTCTTCCAATTCCAGCTATGATTAGGCCATCACTGACGCTTGCCAGGTCTGCGTATCCTCGATGTCTGAGACCCTTTGTTCAGCCTCGGAAATCCTCAGTGAAAGATGGGATATACTAGAGTTAATCTGTTTCAACTGATCATTAATTTTCCTGTTAGCTTCATGTTGCGAAACCTTCAATACTCTAATCTCACTGAGTATCTGGATTATTTTTAATTCAATAAAAGATGGAGTGTAGGGAGGACAAAGAGGACCGTGAAGTATTACTGGGACTAACCCTGGATTTTGTTCCATAACAAAGTGATTCATTTCGACCCCAGAGCTAATATTAGAGTCAGATTTAGGGGGAAGCCTTTCAACCAAGGTTCGCTTTAGCACGGTGCCAACTAGAAGATCATTAGTGGAGTTGGCAGAATAGTCTGAATGAGCTCGGTCCTGAAAGTCATTATTACTGCCATCTTGCTCCCCCCCTTTTCAGCTGCTTTGTACAAAAAGAGGATATAGTTTCTCCCTGAAGGGATCAGTTGCTTCCATATTAAGAGAAAGTTTAGTACTGGCAGGTGACTGTGTAGCAAGGAGGTCAGGAATAAGATTAGAAACAGCAGAGGTGTTATCATTGTCTCAACTTGCTGACTTTGCTTGCAGAGCTTGCCCATTAGTTTGAAAGAGGTCAGATTTAGGGGGAGGCTTTTCAACCATGGTTCGCTTTAGCAAGGTGTCAACAAAAGATCATTAGTGGAGTTGGCAGAATAGTCTGAATGAGCTTGGTTCTGAAGGTCATTATTACTGCCATCTTGCTCCCCCCCTTTTCCGCTGCTTTGTACAAAAAGAGGATATAGTTTCTCCCTGAAGGGATCAGTTGCTTCCATGTTAAGAGAAAGTTTAGTACTGGCAGGTGACTGTGTAGCAAGGAGGTCAGGAATAAGGTTAGAAACAGCAGAGGTGTTATCATTGTCTCAACTTGCTGACTGTGCTTGCAGAGCTTACACATTAGTTTGAAAGAGGGGGAAGATCCTATTTGAGGTGTCGACTTCCGTCGAGGTGGACTCGGCGTCAGGGGTACATTCCGAGACGCAGGGAGTGGAGGCGGAGACTTGATCAGTAAATTCAGTGGTACCCATAGATGATAGCAGAGGATCCTGGACCACACCTCCTATCGCTAATTGCCCACCTCCTTCTCCCTCAGATTGTCTCGGTGAGTTGCCCTGTGGAGCCGACTTTCTTTTCTAGGGGGAGTTTTAGTGCTTTTAGCTCTAGCAGCCTTTCTGGTCTGGCGTGGCCTGAGAGAGGTATTGCGGATGTTTCGGCTCATAATGGAAAACATTTATTTTCCTTTTCACCCTCCTCTTTCTCTCTTTTCTCCTTATTCTTCCCTCCTCTACTCCTCCTTTTTACCCCATCTTCGCTGCTCCCCCTACTTTTGTCTCTGAGCACACATTCAATGAACTTGTCACCTACTGCCACTTTTCACTGGGTAGGCTCCATCTCACTGCTATAGTCATTTACCACTCCGGGGACTGAGAGAACTGAGGGATGGGTCCTAATGTTCGAGATCAGCTTTCAGAGTCGCAAGCGTGCTGGGGGCTTTGATCCAGGAGACTCGAAAATTTAGGAGGGTAAAAGAATAGCCCTTGGCAATATTAGTCTCATGACAGGGTCGGCTAGCCTTAGTTTTGAAGAAAGGCAGACGTCCTCCCTCCAGCTCTCAACCCCCCCTACTCTTCTGTACTTTACTTGTTACAGAATAGTGAAATATGGTGTAGATGGTGGGGCCTTATGACTGTAAAAACTGCAGTCAGCTTGAAAATAGGTGTTGGCAATGTGTCCAGACCTTACAAATCTTTAAAAGTGTTCTCGTAAATTTGTTATGCAAGGCCTACTGCCTCTCCTAGAAGCCCCCCGCCTCCACTGGCATTTTTCTGCAAAGCTCCCTTCTGCCTTGGCAGTGCAGCCTGGAGAGCTGGGCAAACATCGTGCTACACACCGTAGCCAAGAAAGCTCCCCACGTCGTATTCCCAAAGGTATCACCAATGGTTAAAAGTTTTTGACTACTTGCAACTCAGGTCCTCAGGTTCTTCAGGGCCATTGTGCCCCTTACTTTTGTCTTGCGCCGTCTCATAACATCACGTTCGTCTCCTCTGAGTCGCAACAGCTCTGGTGCCTCGGGGCGCCTCCGCCCGCCTCCATATGCGCTGGTCTCACCGGGCAGGGTGCCGGCAGGTACCCGCAGGGGTGCCTTTAAAGAATCAGGAATCGCGGAGTATGGTACGATAAAGCGACGCTACCATTTCTGCGTCTCTGCACCGCTCCTGTGTACTGCCACAACATTCACTCGGCCCAGTGTCTCCTCAGTGCTAACAGTGGCCATCTTGCACCTCTTGGTCGGGTTCAGTCACGGAGCATGACGGGAGCTCCACGTGACTCCGTCCCACCACAGCACTGAGCCCCCGAACTTTTGTAGTTAGTAATTAACTTCTACTGAAGATGTTGTTTGTGTGTATCTAAGTTTTTATAGGCAAAATAGCCAATGACACTCATCCCTATTGGTCAATACAGTTACAGAGGGCAGTAGAAAAAGGGTATAACTAACTGACATACACTGTTTTAAGCAGTTCTAAAAAAAAAAAAACAGGCAACACTAAAAGCCAGCAGTGCAAACGAAAATGCCAATAAAAGATTTAAGGAACACAAAATTTGTCACCCTAAGTGGGAAGGAGATGCCCAGACGTGGGTCCCATGCTTGCTATGCCACCAGATTCAAGCTAGCCTGGCTGATGAAGGGTGATACCCTGAAACCAGTCCCAGGATGTTTGTTTCTGGTCCGGGGAGGACCTTGGCCTGGGAGTTTGAGCCGGACTGTTCCCATGGGGAATGAAGGTCAAGATTGATTTGCATATAGCTGGGTCCAAACTGGAATGGCATGGCAAGCAAAAAAAACAATGGATTAAACCCAGATCTGTGACTGGGGGTGAACGTTTGATTTGTTATGCATTCCCTCTATCATCTGTTGTTTTTGCAATAAATATTTGAGGAGTAAATAAAGTAAGATCAATTATTCCTCTTTTATTATTTAAAATTATAAAATACACCCACAACAGGCCCAGCCCTCTCACCAAACAAATCGCCCTGTCCCCAAACAATTTCCAGTGACACTAAGTGCAAATCAGTCCAGATAAAGGGGGTCATTCTGACTCCCGCCGGCCGCGGTAACCGCAGGGCCGGCGGGAGCCACCAGAATACCGCTGCGCGGTCAGAAGACCGCCGCGGTTATTCTGGGTTTCCCGCTGGGCTGGCAGGCGACCGCCAGAAGGCCGCCCGCCAGCCCAGCGGGAAACACCCTTCCACGAGGATGCCGGCTCCGAAAGGAGCCGGCGGAGTGGAAGCGGTGCGACGGGTGCAGTTGCACCCGTCGCGATTTTCAGTGTCTGCATGGCAGACACTGAAAATCTTTTGGGGGCCCTGTTAGGGGGCCCCTGCAGTGCCCATGCCATTGGCATGGGCACTGCAGGGGCCCCCAGGGGCCCCACGACACCCCATACCGCCATCCTGTTCCTGGCGGCCGAAACCGCCAGGAACAGGATGGCGGTATGGAGGTCGGAATCCCCATGGCGGCGCAGCAAGCTGCGCCGCCATGGAGGATTCCCCAGGGCAGCGGAAAACCGGCGGTACATCGCCGGTTTTCCGTTTCTGACCGCGGCTGTACCGCCGCGGTCAGAATGCCCATGGGAGCACCGCCAGCCTGTTGACGGTGCTCCCGCGGTCCCCAACCCTGGCGGTCTCGGACCGCCAGGGTTCGAATGACCACCAAAATGTCCAAAGAGACAAAACCCAGTCCCATCTCTCTTTCCCACCCTCTCCACCCACAAGTGTCCCTCCCACCAAAACATAAAATTAACAAAGTGTTTGGAAGAGGGTATTTGCCATGCAGGTCTGGAGATCAATGAGGGTTGCCTCTATCTGTGCCACTCAGTGAGGAAAGGCAGCAGGTGGGGGACTCAGGTGGGCTGCTGCCAGCTGGTGGCAGCACTGACTTTGTGGTTGCCGCTTGGAGGTTGGACGTGCTGGCGGCTGGTTGGAGAAACTTGGATCCGTGGGCATGTTGGCAGCTGCCTGGGCCTCGTCCTCCTCCTCCTGAAGTGCAGAAGGCCTACAACATTGAACACCACTGTGGGTCTGCTCTCTCCTGGCATGTATGAGGATGTCCACCAGGAATAAGTATAGCAAGAAAGAAAAAGGAAAATGACAAATTGTAAAAAGTGCTCTGTCCAAACACTTGTTTAAAATTATAGAGTAACTTAATAGCAAAGCAGAAGAAAGTTAAAGGTTTAGTACAGATAGGAGGAATTCAGCTACAGAAACATGAAATATAGAAAAATGAATAATGCAGGGATAACAGAAAGAATAAACATAAATAGAGCAAAACAGATTTGGAAAAAATCATTCACAGTATAAAAAAACAAGGACAAATTACTCTAAATGGGGAGATGTAAACGTTAGGGAAAAATAACAACAGGAGAACTTACTGGGGTCAGCAGAGCCTTCAGCCACAGCTGCAGCTCTGGTGGTGGGGGTGGTACTTCCATGGCACTGGTGGGTGCAGCCTCAGCCTAACCCTCTTATGCCCTCTTCTGGTCCTTATGAGCTGAAATAAAGAAGAAAACAAAAATAGTTTAGTGATGCAGTTAATCTCTCAGAAAATATTTGGTCAGGCAAATGCAAATGCAGTAACATATTGCACTTTTCTAAATCACATCGACACATCGTGTTGAGCCTTTCCTAATTTACTAAACCTAAGTCATTTTCAAAATTTCCTAAACTACATTTAGAACTATGAATGTATTGCAACAAATGACCTTTGCTTTTCAACCTCCTTTGATGGGCCAACTCAGTTTCTCTTTTCAATCTATAGATGCATACTACACATCACTGGGAGATTGCATGGGACTGAACAAAATACATTAACAAAGACACAGAGAATGTTAACTCACTGATATTACTACTGGCACTCTCTTAGTGACAGGACAGAGTAGTCTGCATGACTTCCTAAATAATCAGTCTGAGCAAGTGCCAACGAGTACAATTAGGTAGTGCTGAACAGCTGGCTTACTCAAATTGGATCACATAATATTTGTAACATTACGCAAACTTAACTTGTCTCTGAATGTGAACAGCATGCTTTTGAAAAGAAATTGTATTGTAGGACACAAAAAATAAATAATTGATTGGTTAGTCCTGCAACCTGGATGCCTGATCCTAGTCAAGGATGTCGGCCCAGCAGTGCGTCAGCGGGTTGCTGGTTGTGCCTCATTCCAGTTCTCCTCTGCACTCATGGTGCACCCTTTCCCCACACCAGCCAAAGCACCTGTAGGCCATACCCACTCCTAGGCCTGCCACCTGCTGTCAGCATAGAAGGGAGGTGGCGCTGGCCAAAACATTGAGTGCTACCACCGTCACCTCTGAACAAATGGCATGGGACTTCACCCCTTGGTGGCACCGGTGACCGCAAGGTGTATGAGTACAATCTCTGCCATGCTGCTGGGTGGGGAAAAAAAGAAATAGGATAAAGGAAGGAAGAAGAAAGGAAGAAATAAAGAAGTAAAGGGACAACCAAAAAAAGTATAATGCCACAGAAAAATAAAAAAGACAGTAACATAAAATACACACACTAATATAATAAAGGTGAAAGAGTGGATGAGTGGTGAGGAGGACAGTTGATCCTCAGTCTTGCTGACTCTGGCAAGTCAGTAGTATTGTTTTTGAGTATATAGGTCTTTGTTTGCTTTGTATTGCTTGACTTTTCCTTCCAAACTACTATATGCCAGTAGTTTCACTTTCTGTTTGATAAAGCCATAGTTTGTTTATTACTTAGTTTAAACAGCGTTGGCTGTTGTTGACTTATTTGTCGTGTTGTTTTTATTACTAAGGATTATACCTAGGCACAGGATTAATGATCAGCAGGTTCTTGGTTTTCTTTCTCAATCTTTCTCTGACCATGATTCTGAGATTGACTATGCATCTGAGGCAGAGGAGGAAGTTCAACATTCTTGCAGTGAATTTTATGTCCAAGAAAGAATCATCCGAAGATGAAGCCACTATCTGTGCAGAGCAAGTGTTTATTTAGAACAGGACACTTATACACCGATAGTACAGCAAGAGGAATCTGGTTTGCAGCCAGGGGCTGAAAGGCTTCCCATTGGAAATGTTGAACTCTGGGTTACCCCGAACATGGTGCAGCCTGTGTTGCTTGCCTTTAGTGGTGTTACAGGGTGTAGAGTCAATACTGAAAACTTGTTACCTATATATTTCTTTCAGTTGTTTATGGACAATTTATTTTGGATTTATTTTGACCAGACTAATGTGTGTGCGGATAGTATTTGAGGGACAGTGGTGGCAGACTTAAGTTTCACTCTAGAGTTAGCTGGTGGAGTCCCACAAATCTGGATGAGTTGAAGACGTTCTAGGGTTTACTTTTCTGAAGGAAGCTGTTACTGTCTTTATATTGGTTTACCAGTCCCTTGATGGCAACTGCAATAGTTCCTGCGGCCATGAGTCATGATCCGTATTTGCTTCTGCTTCTGATGCTGTATTTTATTGATAAGGCTTCAGCTTTGCCATGGGCTCACTCTGATTGGAACAGTCTCTTCAAGGTTTGGACTGTCCTTGATAATTTTGTAGATTGCTTGTCAGAGATCTATGTCTAGGGAAAGAAATAGCTATGGATGAGGATTTGGTGCTTTTGATAGGCTGATTGGTGTTTAGTCAGTACATTCCTAGCAAGAGGAAAGTTATAGAACTAAGTTGTACATGCTATCTGAGTTTAGTAGCACATATGCCTATAATTTCAGGGTGTTCACTAGAAGGGATTCTTCTATTGGCCCCCCTGTTGTTCGTCCACTTTTGGAGTCAGTGAGAGAATTGTTTAGGAACTTAGTACGGGACATTTTAACAAAAGTCACCATTTATATGCAGATATCTTCTACACTTGAGTACAATTGTTCAAGGAATTGTTCAAAGTGGACACGGTTGCATGTGGCACAATCCTCTCTAACCATAGAGGTTACCCTAAAGCACTTGTACGTAAACAACTTCAGCTGGACAGTATAGTGCCTTGCATGGTGGTGAACTCCTAGCTGCCAACCATTCATGATGAAAGTACTGCACCTGTGACTGTTTGGGGTAGGTTGCTGAAGTGCACAAGCCTGTGTGCATTATAGACTACAATAAGCACATGGGTGGTGTAGAGTGGGAAGATGACATTTAGAGCCTTACGGTGCTGTTCGTAAGTCGTACATTTGGTTAAGAAGTTGGCTGTAGATTTGCTTCATTCAGCAACCTTCAATGCTTCTGTTGTATTCAAGGATTCCTCTCCAGATTTAAAGATTACTTTTGCTCAGTTTCAGCAGTCTGCAATAGGCAGCCTTGTTGTAGTTGAGCAGGGAAGTATTCCTAGAGTTGGAGCAGTGGAGAATGTGATTAGATAGAAAGACTTCCACTTCCCTGATTATATTCTTCCAAAATTCCCAAAAACGTTCTCAGTAAGAGATGTAGAGTCGGTGTCTGAAGAGGTGTTGCAAAAAGAGAGTCTGAGTGTCATTCTAAACATGCGCTATGTGTACCTACTTTTTTTCAAAATGTACCACACACAACACAAGTATAGAGAGCAACCTTGAGAGTAAAAGGGAACTGACTGGTCTGTAATGTTTTATATTTTTTGTTCAGTTTCATGGTGCATGATAGTTTGATATATTGTATTTAGTTAAACCTGTTGCGCTTGTATTCATGCTTGGTTTTTCATCTCCTTCACATTAGTTTGCATTTTCTTATTTGTTAAAAAAAGGTGATGGTGGAGTGTGTAAACTGATGCTTGGCTACTAGTGTGTGTGGATTAGTTCTTGGCTGGCAGTGTGTGTGAACTAGGACTTGGCTGGCAGTGGTTGTTGACTGGCACTTGGCTGGTGGTGTGTGTAGACTGGCATTTGGCTGGTGGTGTGTGTGAGCTTGCACTTGGCTAGTGTTGTGTGTATAGTGAATTGTTGATAGTCAAATCACACACATTGTCAGCCACACTCCAATCCACACATTACTTCACCTGCCAAGCGGTGTAATTACTGTGTCAGTTCTGTGGGCATATGGAAGTGATGGGCCCATAAATGATACTGTCTGATGATGTGATTGTTTTAATAAGCTGAGCTGCGGCTGATGGTGTGATGGTTTTGTGAGTGTCACACATGAAAGGTGTGTGAAAGACCTTTAAAGCAGTTGGTGCCTTGTCATGGTTTTTTAGGTCACGAGCTGTGAGTCATTGTTTCAGTATTCTGAACTTTCAGTTATTAATTGTGTATTTCATTTTTGTGAAATCTCTTGTTAATAAAATGTAATTTTTGAACTTTTAACTTACCTTTCTGCCACAGCCAACCAGTTTGTGTGTGTGCTCGAGGAACAGATGACTGTGCAGAAATATTTGTCTTTTTCTGTCCTTCTCTGTCAGGGAGTACATTGTGTCTAGGGAAAATCTATCAACTCTATATATTTTTGCAAACTAGGCACTCAGGGAACTCCAAGGTGGCTCGCATGGATCCCTCAAAGTAATTGAACTTGTTGGGAGCCTCAAACTTCCTGCCACCCATAGTGGAATGCGGAACCTCACCTATGTGTGTGGCCTAGTGCCCACAAAAGTGCAGGATCTACGACGTAATATGGAAGCATCAATAAAAGGGGTAGCTGAAGATTTTAGGCCTTGGGTCAGTGGCCACCTAGGAAAACCTTATAAACCTAGACATGTACACTGAGGGGAGTAAAAGGTAGTGTGCCTCTTGTAGATCCCAAAATGTATTCTTACCCACAATTCCCTGCAAATTTTATAATTTGACTAAAATCACATATTTTACTGCATTCTATGACATATTCTTCCAGAACCAGAAGGAATCCACAAACTTCCTACCACCCAACATTTTCCCAATGGTCTTAATAAAAATGCTGCCCCACTTGTGTGGCTGGGCCTAGTGCCTGCTACAGGAAAGGAGCAAACTATCATCAATGGGTTTGATCTGTTCATACTCATACAAGTGACATATCATTTTTATTTGGAGTCCTGGGTGAAAGGTAGGTGGTGAGAAATTATCTGCTCCTGTGTGAGGAAAATATGTTTTTAATCAAAGTTTGAGGTCTGCAAAGGCTTTCTCTGTAGCAAAACCTGGGAGAGCCCACAAGTCACCCCACCCTGGATTCTCATATATGTCTAGTTTTCAAAAATGTACAGGTTTGCAAGGTTTCCCTAGTTGCTGGCTGAGCTCGGCCAAAAATCCACAGCTAGGAGTATTGCTAAAAAGTGAGAGTTTTCAGTCGTCAAATGTGATGTGTCCATGTTGCATTTTGGGGCCTTTCCTGTCACGAGTCTTAGCCTTACACACATAATTGAGGTATCATTTTTATCAAGAGACTTAGAAGAATGGTAAGTGATAGGAAATAGGTTGCTGCCTACAGATTCCAGAACTTTCCATCACATAAATGTGAGAAACTAGGTGCCAATTGACCTGAGACCCAAAACCCACAGCTAGCCACATTCCAAAAAAGGGTCAGTTTTTGGTGGAAAATATGTGTCCATGTGGAGTTCGGGGCTTTTCCTGTTGTGGGTACAAGTCAGGTACCATTTTTATTGGGAGACATGGGAGAACGGTAGGTAGTCAGAAATTAGTTGCTCCCTTCAGGACTTTCCATCACAGAAATATGACTAAAATGTGTTTTTATGCAAAGTTTGAAGTTTGCAATGGTCCTGGGTCTGCTAGATTCCCTTAGGTACCTGCTCAGTCTAGAGCACAAACACTACAGCTAGGCAAATTACAAAAAACTGGTTGGTTTTCCCTGGAAAAATGTGGTATGGCCATGTTGTGTTTTGGGTCCTTTCTTATTTCGGGCACTAAGCCTACCCACACGTGTGGTTTCATTTTTATATGGAATCTCAGGTGAATAGAGAATATCAGAAGAAGTGTTATTACCAATTGTATTTCTCTGCATTTGTGCCTTTCAAATGTAAGCCAGTGTATAAGAAAGAAGATATTTTGAGAAATGTCTTCTAATTCAAATGCTTAAATGGGTAAACATAAATTCAGAGATGTGCAAATAAACACTGCTTTTGAACTCCATATTTTGTGCCCATTTAAAAAATACATAGGTTTTCTTGATTCCTATTTTTCTCTCTTTATATTTAACAATATGAACTGCACCTTGCAGTGGAAATCCACCTCATGGTGCAACACAGCCATTAGCTGTGAGTACCTCAAGTTCTTAGAAAAACACATACCCTATATAAACCTTCAACCAGAAGGGTCTAGCAGATGTAATGGTTTATTCATTTGTAAATTTGCCATGGTGACAAGAAGTTACAAATGAAAACATTACAAATGACCATTTATTTCCTACTAATTTTCAATATTTTTTCATTTCAACTATTAGGGCCTGATTTAGAACTCGGTGATTGAGTTACACTGTCATAACAGTGATGGATATCCTGTCTGCCAAAATCTAAACTCCATGGGACATAATGGATTTTAGATTTGTGACGGAGTAACGCATCTGCCGAGTTCTAAATCAGGCCCTTGCTTTCTTTGGTAAAACCTTGAACAATCCACAAAATTGACCACTTGCTTAATTCAGAATTTTGTCTACTTTACATAAATGTATAGCTTTTCTGGATCCACCATGGCTTTCACAACCATTTTCAACTCAAACTGGAAGGAGGTTGAAAGCACAGAAAATAGAAAAATTGGCTATATCCCAGTAAAATGCCAAAGGGGTGGTAAAAAATGTGTTTTTCTGAATTAATTCTACATGTTCCTGATGGTGATTTGAGCACCACAAACCCTTTGTTGAAGCCATTGTAGGAACAAAGTAGACAGTTTCTTCTGCAGCACTACAGCACTTTTTCCCCTTCCCCCCCCAAAAAAAAATGTAGCTATATTTTGGCTTATTTCTCAGTCCTCTTCAGGGGAATTTACAAACCCTGGGTACCTTTAGAATCCCTAAAATGTTGGATATAAAAGATAAAAATTTGGCATGGATAGCCTATGTGGGAAATAAGTTATGGAGGCCTAAGCGTGAACTATCCCAAATAACCAAAATAAGGCTTAGTATGGGGAAGTTTAGGGTAAGTCATAGCAGGGACAGGGTTAACATGATACATAATATAGAACAATAGTTCACTGCCACTATTATGGATGCAACTCACTGATTGCATACGGAAAGTAAACAAGAGCAGTATCTGTTTGCAAAGTAGAATGTGTGAGAGACAGTTTCTACTTTGGAATGTCAATGCAGTTAAAGAGGTCCACTGTCTCTTGCAAGCCTCCATCTATGCATTTACGACCATTCAGGAGAATTCCTTGATAGTCATAAGGAATAATTTCTAACAATTCAAATGATTGGCTGTTTGTGCTGTGTCATATTAATGTATTCATCCCAGCATAAATAAAGATAAGGGCCCGTATTACCAGGACGGTGAAGCCAATTCAATTGAATGTGCTGTTCCCAGTGCATTAATTAAAGGCAGACAGGCTGATTGAGGCCACTGTCCACCTTTCACTACAGGCAGCATTTTCAAAATGTAAGGGGAAATAATCCCCTTTTACATTGTCATTGTTTAACATGATACAATACACTAGTGATAGGCTTATCTACACCACACTTTACACACTTTTCACAGACCACACAAATTAAACTGCGAGGTATCCCAAGAACACATTTGTATTACCATGTCACTGATATGAAATCTCACAAACTATAATACAATATATCAAGGACTGGACACACAGGCGGTCATTCTGACCGCGGCGGGCGGCGGTCGCCACCCGCCATGCGGTCACCGCCAAATGGCCGCTCCGCGGTCAGGAGACCGCGGATGCCATTCTGGCTCTCCCGCTGGGCCGGCGGGCGACCGCCAAAAGGCCACCCGCCGGCCCAGCGGGAAAGACCCTGCAACAAGGAAGCCGGCTCCGAATGGAGCCGGCGGAGTTGCAGGGTTGCGACGGGTGCAGTGGCACCCGTCGCGATTTTCACTGTCTGCCCAGGGGCCCCACTACACCCGTTCCCGCCATCCTGGTTCTGGTGGTGAAAACCGCCAGAAACAGGCTGACGGGAAGGGGGTCGGAATCCCCATGGCGGCGCTGCAAGCAGCGCCGCCATGGAGGATTCCCTGGGCCAGAGGAAAACCGTCGGGAAACCGCTGGTTCCCCTTTTCTGACCGCGGCTTTACAGCCGCGGTCAGAATAGCCATGGAAGCACCACCAGCCTGTTGGCGGTGCTTCCGCTGCCCTCCGCCCTGGCGGTCAGAGACCGCCAGGGTTGGAATGAGGGCCACAGTCACTATAGATTTATTACTTAAAGAGGATGGAAGTATGTTAATATTACAAATTTGTTTATTAATTTATACACAAAGATATAGGTAAAGAAAGAATAACTTTTAGATAACATGTATAGTGCTTACCTGACAGCCTGCTGGACCACATAGTTGGCTGTAGTTGGTCAGGGCCCCATACACAGGTATTTGCAGTTGCTCTGGAGTGAAGTTGGCAGCATGTCACCTGTACCGTTAGCCATGTTGGGTTCCAGCCACAGAAACTGAGCAGTAACAGGTGAGGAGTTCTGCTTCATTTCATGGGCAGGAGGCATTTGACAAAATGGCCCTAAAATGTGTAGACCAGCATGACAGAAATCTACATCAACATATGCATACACATTGAATGATGAATTCTCTCAATAACAGACATTATGTGTGTCTGTGGATGATGGAAAAGGTATGTACAGACTCTACTTAGGTGATGGACACATCAGGCATCCACCATATTTGTTTCACCTCCATAACACTACATTGTCTCCACATGTTATGCCTATCATTATGGAGGGGGACTATGTTACTGATGCAAAGATCCACCATCAGTGATGTTGCTTCTGTCAAAAAAACTAGAACACCTGTAAAAACAAGCACATATGTACATCATACCAGGTGTAATATATATGTTATTATTACCAGACTATAAATAAAAAGACAACATGCATAAATGATGTAAAACATACATTAAAAAACAATAAAGTAGGAACATACAGTTTAGTGTATTTATGGCTTATTTATTCATTTATGATATTAGGTAGTGGATGCATACTTGAAGGATTACTTATGGAAATAGAACAACAAGCATTATTGAAATAAGAAATGCAATCCATATTAAAACCAATAAAATTGTTAAAATATACCAGATGTTTCACTGTACGTCATCAATGCATGATTTGGTGAAATATAGACAAAATAAATGCCTGCCGAATAAATAACGATCCATTTACTTATATGTTTCAGATATGTCCATCAACCAGCCCTAGTAAAAATGGGAAGAATACATTGATGAACATAAAGATTTTTCAGACCATGTCCTGATCTGGCAACCGTGTAGGAAAGGCATATCATTAAGAAGTTCAGGTTGAACTGGGACACTATAGAAACCTTTTGCTTGCAGTTTTATTCAGTCCTTTTGGCGGACATTAACATCCAGATATCAACTTCAGCTTTTATGAACAGGATAGCAGTTTATATTACTGTTCTAGTGGATCATTCCAGTTTACTGTTAGGGGTATTGCAGCTAACTTTCTTAGCTGTCTTCATACCAGACCTCAATGTCATGCTCAGAGGTATGAATTGACTTCATGAAAATTCCTGCAGATAATCCTACAGTGAACAACATCAAGGGCAAGTTCTATGGCTTAGGAGGAACACCACAAGTTGTTGGCTGCCATAGATGGAACACATGTTGCATTGATGCCACCTCATGCCTAAAAGGAAGTGTTCCACAATCAAAAACATTTCCACTCGATAAATGTGTAGTTGGATTGCATTCCATATCATTACATCATCACTTTGTGTGCAAGATTACTTGGATCCACCCATGACTCTGACTCAATAGTGCTAAGCAACAACTCCATACCACAACAGATGGGAGGCGTTGCACTAATGCGAACCATATTATATCCACAGGCTTTGTGTACTAAAATATCACAGGGAAATGAAGCAGGGTAACTGTCAGACTTTCTACTCATGTCTGCATCAGAAAGTGCAGGAACTGTCTTTTTAAATCTACTCTTGATGGCAGTGCTACAGGATCCCTCAGTGTTAGGCTCCTCCTGAAGAAAATGAGTGCAGTCACTTGCTTAAAAAAACAATAAGTGCTAAAATACACTAAGCAGTCTAAACTCCAAACTCAGTTATGGCTGCGCACAAACACTCATCAAAAAATACGTAGCAGAGAAATATTTTTTCTTCTTAATTTAAATACGAGAGTTAGAGTAGCCCAGTAATAGGAGTGAAGTTTCCATAAACGTATGGGTCTTTATTTGACTTTTTTCAATAGTAGAGAGCTCTGAAGTTTGTTTCGTATTAATGTTCATAGCTAAAAGTGGGAGAGAAAGATCTAGATCATCCTTATGAATGTAAGCTGGCATAGGGTGAAGGATAGCATCACTGAATTACACTAAATAGGAATTCTCTTTGAATTTCAATAGAAAATAGAACATTTGCTGTCCAAGCATCAATTAAGACAGTGAGTGAGCTATCAAAGAAAACACATTTTGTCACAGGGATAACCCAGTGACAAGATTTTCCTGCTTCAAAAAGCTTATCTTTGATTGACCCTTGTTTATTGGTAGCCAACATGTTTGTGTACATAGTTTTTTTCTTCCAAGAGGAGCTGCCTCTAGCAGCCAGCCTCTGTTTTATCATTTGGCCTCTTGAAGTTCTTTATTGTTCTTGAATACCACAGAGCATGATGAATCCAACCCATATATGATTTAGAGGCCGCAAGTCCTGCATATTTTCATAATAGTAGTGCAGATGTAATTATGCTCAAGAGAATGAAGGGATGAAGTGTCCTCATGCAAACCAAGGGGCGTATTTATACTTTTTTAGCACCGCATTTGTGCCACTTTTTGACGCAAAAGCGGCGCAAACTTACAAAATACAATTGTATTTTGTAAGTTTGCACCGCTTTTGCGTCAAAAAATTACGCACATGCGGCACTAAAAAAGTATAAATACGTGCCCAAGTATCTTTCATTACATTTCTTCCTCATCTCATTTGTGATCTACTCCCATATGTGATGAGGAGGAGGCTTTGTCTCAAGTATCCTATAAAGTAAACTATTTTAAAATATATTTGAATGCCACCCCCCTTTAGTCTAGGCAATAAAAAATAAATAGGGATTTGAACTAATCACAATTACCATTTTCTGTCCTCAGAATGGTTCCCGTTCTTTGAGCACATTCAGAGCTTCTGTCTTCTTTTTTATGGGGACTGGTAGTTTGAAGCTTGATTTCCAGTCTCTTCTACCCTCTTCTAATCTTAGTCTCAATGCTGAACTTACATTGCAGTCCCCCAGAAAGGTGGACCCAATGACATTAGGGTAGTCTCAAAGATGTTAGGGTTTAACGTGCATCCTTCCTCCACCTCTGTGGTAATCAAATGAAAGCTGAAATGGGCCATAATTGTAAAAGGGACAGAGGAGAGTAAAATGTTCTCACTACTTTTTACTCAACACTATTGAAAGGAGGATGGGTTTGGCAAAGTCAGTAGATTTGGGGCTGCTTTATAGTTACACATGGTAAGCCAAAGAGTTTGAGGGTATCCATAGATCACTGTCACAATGATATGAGTCTATGCAAGGGTGTGGGCAAACACAAGCTTTTAAGAAAACCCAACAATTGTAAAGATTCTCATTAGCCCACTTATTGAGGATGATGCTTAGTGAAAATGACAAGTAGTGCTTTCCTGATACAGAATAAGAATCTAGTGGTAAGTGATATGTGTCTCTCTGTTTTGCATTCCCTAAGTGCTGCTTGGCCATGTTTTTGTTGTTGCTAATGATTGCACCTACTTATGGTAGGCAGCATGGTGAGTTTATTTCCTTTTTCCTCTCTAGCAGATTTTTGGACTCATCAAGAATGCTTGTGGATTGCACGCAAAGTAGCCACTGAACAGGAGAAATGTATCACTCTTCTTTCAAGTACCATGGAAGAAATACACTCAGAAACAGCCACATACCTCTTCTTCTGCTACAGTAGAGTGAGAACATGGTAGCAAGCTTAATGGTCACTTCTGTGTTGCTTCTTGATTTCTTGTTTAATTTTGTCTCAGTAACAATTGAAGAGTCTAATGTGTCTTTTAGCTGAAGTAAGGGAGAGTACAGCTATCTTTAACTATTTATTCAGGTTTCTCCCACTTTAATGTGTCTTCTCCATCTTCAGTGTCCTTTTCTTGGTCTTTTTCTGAGTATGAAAATTAACCTGATGACTATTCTTAAATGTGTTCTGTGCCTAGAAAAAAAATATATGCAGAAAATTAGTTCTAGGGGATGATTTACATCTCTCCAAACAAATACAAACCAGGTCCCAGTAGGAATCGGTTTTGAGAATTTCACAGGCCTATAGTTTTAAAGCTCCCCAATACTGCAGTGTGCGATCGCTTCCTGAGAATATGGAGCGACCTTGGCAAGACATCAGTTCCATGCATTCATGCCATCGATGGATCCCCAGCATCTTTGGTTTTGGACCCTCTACTAGCAAATTTAACAAACAAACCCCAGTCCTCACTGAGGATGCTTTGGGCATCTCCCAGTACAATACCACCAACACACAGCAAGAGTTGTGTCCTCTGCTAAACTTTCCTATCTACCTCCCATCACCTATTAAAATATACTCACCTGGGGGGAACACGCATATATGCAGTGTGCTGTACTTGGTGTAAGCTGACACATATACCCAGTGTCTGCATCACATTCTACAGCTGTCTGTAGACTCAATGCTGAACTACTGTTAACTGGGAGGTAACATTTAAAATATAAAACTACACAGCTGCCAAGATATGAGCATATAAATAGACATTCAAATGCCAAGATACTCTATCATCCTGCAGAAAGGTATATGATATAGGAATTATCTGTATCCCACATAGCTGTTTTCTAGATTTGAAAGCATTTGTCACTGTCATATCAGGGGATCAAGCATTTCCACCTGCCAAAGTTTGATATCACATGTTTCATTGCAATCTGTAACTGTTCGTTACACTCCTTCTACGGGTCTACTTGCCATTGGGACCATAGAGAGGAGACCTGAGACAGCCACTTCCCATCTGGATGAAGGCCTCCGTGAGGAAAACACCCCTGGATGTGTGGAAAACGAGGATGACTCTGCCCATTAGGAAACCTAGTCAGTCTACAACTGTCTCCCTCACCCTGCCCACATTGACTCTGACCAGCCCTGTTGCATCTACATCCCAAGCAACCAGTCACCCTAAAACCTATGTCCCAAGGACAGTACAACCATCATGTGCCCCCCAGTACAGGTACTGGAGTCACAACTAGAAAAACCCTGACAATGAAGGACCTGGCACCTTCCATTGGCCATGTAACATCAGCCCCTTCTACATTTGGGAAGCCAGGGGAATGAAGGCTCTGACGGGGGAGGACACGCCTCAGACACCCCTGCCTCTGTAGCTGAAGAATCCCCCCCAAACGTGAACATCCACCAAAACAACCAGGAGGTACAGATGCTAAGATCACAACCACTGCCAGAAAGTGATCTTCTAATGACTGGTTCCCCTTGTGTACCACTGATGGACCATGTTGACTCTTCTACAGCCACTGTCCATTTTTCTTGATATTAGGGCACTGGACTTGAGACTCCAAATGTTGTGGCAGCTACCCTGATGATAACATACACTATGGCTGAACCCTTCACTGTTTGTACTTAATTGCTTTCATCTCATTCATTTTATATTCCTGAGCACTCGTAAATAAACACAACAAACCCATAACACATTTTTTAGAGTAATTTTTTATCTAGTTTGAACAGTTTACTGTGAAATTTCTTGAATACACATGATACACTCAAATGTAGCAAATGTGGTAAGGGATAGGTCATATGTACTGTTGATTCTGGATTCAATTCACACACAATGATACAAGTGGACAATCATCAATCCCCATTCATAGCACTGTTCTGCACATAGGCTGACCACATGCCAATGATTACACAGTGAAGTACATCTTCACAATTTAGTGTGTCAGCATAGGTGATAGTAACTCACATTCCATAGACCACTAAAGTAAGGGAAATGTCAGACTTTGTCTATCCAAATAGGCAAAACAGATAGGTACAATTTGTCATCATCTACACCCTCATCGCATACCCATACAATACCTACCAAAATGAACCTACCCCATAATACAGACAGAGGTCAGTACTTCTGTCCCCAGTCAGGGAACCTACTACTTACCATGGTCAGGTATCTGTAGGCATGGTACTCACCTATGTAAGTCTTGAAACACATGCACAGTTCCCTGCAATGAGGAAACACAGTGACAGGTACATATTAGTAAGATATTACCATAATCATACCAATGAAAAGATTGAGTGAATAAATTGCACAGAAATACATTTGTCATAGACACATGATGACACACTTGACACTATTAGACCCACATCCTATGGCAAACTGGTTTATTGTGTGGAACAGAACACTGCCATCCCACTGTCCTGACAGCCTTGGCATGGAACTCATACACCACCAATATAATGTCATACAGTACTTGGATCAATCCATGTCCACTTCACATGTCAGACCAGCAAAACACACCTGCCAGTGACACAATTCAGAAATGTCCACATGAGGATAGCATTGTGAAGAGATCTGGAAAATGGGAATGTGAAACAAGGATTGTAGGCAGGCAAGGGTAAACATGACTTAGAAATGCATGTCCCAAATACAACAGTAACTTTAAATGTGCATTGTGATAAACACTAACAAAAAAGTTTATCACAATAGATTAAGCTCCATTTACTATTTGGCATCAACACCTGGGCTATGTACTGCAAAGCAATGAAAACCATGTCTGATGGTCATAGAATGACCCTTCTCAAACATCCATAACCCCACTGAGTCAATCAAATGACACAACAACACATACCTACAGTCAGGTGAAGTACTGATTGATGAGATCTGTCCGGATGTCTCTACCTTCTTCCTCATCACTGTCATCCTCACTTGGCATTCCTGCATTCTCACCCGGTGGAACTGCTGACTCCCCCTCATCAGGGATGTATGGGATTTGATGCCTCAGGGTGAGGTTGTGGAGCATGCAGCAGACCACAATCATCTGACATACTTTGGCGGGTGAGTAGAGAGGGCTCCACCAGACTTATTAATGCTACAGAATCTTGCCTTCAGGAGGCCAAAAGTACGCTCCACGACACAACATTGAAGTGGACTTCCATTGGCCTGGCTGGGTACCTCACTGGTGTCAACAACCAGGGGCAGTTTGGGTAGCCAGAGTCTCCTCTAAGGAATCATTACATGTTTGAACACATAAATCTCGGACATCCTTACATTTGTCAGCAGAGATAGGATACTGACAGACTTGAAATATGTGACTTACCAACCAGCCAGGCCCTCTCTTGGTACTGCGGTCTCATCAGCTGTGGTATAGCGCTGTTCCGCATGATGAAGGCATAATGGACTGAACAGGGTTACTATACACAAACTTGGGAAATGTAGAGGTCTGCCAAACAAACTATTTGGACATTAATAGAGTGGAAGTTTTTCCTGTTTCGATACACATGTTCATTGCCACTCCATAAAATTCTGCCTTTACATGGGCTAAAGCCTCACATTGTGGAAAACAAACGTAGCTGTCCAGCTGTTTTAACACAGCAGACAGTACAGCCTTCAAGACCAGGCTGAACATAGGCTGGAGAATGCCTGCAGTCAGGGTCATGGTATTCTGAAAGGACCCTGTGGCTAGGAAATGCAGTAATGACTTGTACAATGGCTGGTATGCTATTTGGATGACAAATGGGGGGCACAGGATATGGCTCCATCTGACGTCAGATATCCATAATTGTCTGCCTATCCGGGGGGAAGATCTGGATGACATATCAATCCTCCATGGTCTGCAGGTCCGCTAGTGGACGGTACACTGGAGGTTGTCTGACCATTCTTATTCAAGGGTAACTATGTGAGGGAAAATAAGAAGGTCTGTCCATCACTCATTGTGTCCCTTGTAATTTTCAAAACATATGTCTAGCATTATAAGGTGACATGCAATATGATACAGTAGGAACCTGGTACACAGCACAGACCAATGCTTACAATGTAAAATTAGTGAAAACTCATCCCCTTCACTCAATTATGACATTGATATGTAAACACATGATTCAGGGAGCCTCTGTTATATGGACATCCAACTATGCATTGCATTAAAAAATCCAAAATAAACTGTCTAGCCAATTGCCAAGAAGGTGCTGACTCTGCCACTAAAGAAACCTTAGTACTAACTTATCAACATGAAAAAAGTCAATGCAGTCTGGTCATTCATACATGGTTAGTTAATGCCACCACTAAAGACTATGGTCCTCATTGCAACATTGGTGGTATTGACCGCCTACCGCCACGGCAACGGCAGCCAACATACAATCACTGTGGCTACCAGCTGCCCACTCGCATTATGACTTGACCGTAGCTTAAATTCCACCAGAAGAAATTCCCTGGCACTGATAGTGCCAACCGCCTTGGTTTTCATGGTGGTACACTTGCAACAAAAACCATGGTGGTAGGCGGGGTCATAATCCCGAGGGTGGGATTGTGACAGCCGTCTGGCTTGAGACCGATGTCTCCAGCCCACTGGCCGTTACCACCCTGGCAGACGGAGTGGCACATTGGCGGTTTGACTTAAGCCAAACCGTCAATGTCGTAATTTGGAAAAGGTACCACCAGCCTGTTGGCAGTACTTTTCCCTAAACCGACCACCAGGGTCATAATGAGGGCCTATGTGATAGCAATAGTTCATAGTTTGTGACGCATCATGAAACTTTTCTGGTCATGAAACTTTTCTGACCATCTAAGGGCCTTAAAATGGTGACTGTCTGACCTACTGTACTGGACAAATGTACACAACCTGCGACCACTGGCGGAAGTCATCATGGCGGTAGACGTGCATTACCGCGGTGGACATTTCCATTGGAACACATTGCTGTTTATGGAGGTCTAGGGACAATGGTTATGTCAGCCGGAGGTGATGGTCTCTTACGTGGCAGACATGACCGCCATCTCATACATCATATCTCACTTGACTCCTGACACTGCTACCATCAAGACCTCCACAACCTGAGCTGCTGTGTACTTCCTCTGGGAGCAATCATGCCACACCCTACAGGTGGTAGGGCCCCAGCCTTCTCACCTGAGGAGCTGGAGAAGCTGGTGCAGGAGGTCCTACCTTTGTATGAACAGCTCTAGGGTGCACCGGAGAAGCTGGTAAGTGCACCATGTGCACATATATCACATTAGCTTGATTATTCTTTGATATGCTATACAATGGCTGATGGGCAATGTTGCGAATTGTGTCTTTGGGTGCTAAAGTTATGCTAAAATGGGTGACTTCCTAGGCATGAACTAATGTTTGGTGACAGAGTTAGAGTCCTGAGACATTGTGGAGAGTGTGTCATGTATGTCCTCTGACCCACCTTGTGACTGTTGCACATAGTTATTGGAGGTGTTATGGCAGACATTGCCTGAAAAAAGATCATCTTCAGATGTGTTTGGTGTCTGGTCAAATGTGAGAACATGACAGTTGGTGCTGGAGGTGAAGGATGTTTGGCTGTTTCCAGCTCACATTTGCCATCACTGTATATCTTCATTAGTGGAGTGGATGTTCAGGACAATTTGTGTTTGGCTTGCTGAACTGACTTATTCATAACTCTGTTTGTTTTAGTGTAGTACATGTGGATGTAGGAGGCTGGACTGGTTTGTAGTGTGGAGCCAGAGATACTTACAACTTACACCAGGTCCAGTTAACCCTTATTAGTGAAATGTAGTCAGTGTCTAGAAGCCAGGATCTCTAGGGATAGTGTGGGCGAGCAGCCAAGGCCTAACTAGGAGTCATGCAAAGCTCATGCAATACCTATTGTAATCACACAGTACTCACACACATGAATGAAAATACTCAGTGTTACAAAAATAAAGGTTTTTTATTTTGGTGACACAAATGCCAAAAATACCTTAGAAAATAAACTCCCTTAGGAGGTAAGTAATATACACAATGTATACATTAGAATGCAGAAATAGCTGTAAAAACAGTAAGAAAACAGTGCAAATAGTGAAAATCACAATAGTTAGAAATGGGCATGGGGGAGCACAAACAATATACTAAAATAGTGGAATGTGAAAGTCGGTTTCCCACCTAGGCAAGTGTAGTGTGTAGAGTGGTGCTGGGAGTGTAAGAAAACACCAAAGGTAAGTAATGGAACCCAACCCCGAGCCCATGACAGCAGGAGAAAATCACAGTACGTTTCTAAGAACACACAAGAACATGTGACAGAAGGTTTTGCAAGAACCAGAGGAGACTGCAAGACACCAACAATGGATTCCTGGACCTGAAGATCTGGGGAAGAAGGGGACCAAGTCCAAGAAGCACTGAAGAGTCCAGGGAGAACAGGAGCCCCTGCTAACCCGGATGAAGGTGCAAAAGAAGAACCAGCGGTGAAGAAGAACAGCCAGTACTGCACCCAAGAAGATGGATGTGGGTTCCTGGTTGGTGCAGATGATGTCCCATGCTAGATGGATGATTGCAGTCTGGTTTGCGTCACTGGATTCCTCCAACAAGCCTTTGCACGTGCAAATCTTGGGGTTAACAGAAAACGGAGCTGCCCAGGACCAGTGGGGACCTGGTGGCCTCTACCCGGAGAGGCAGACAGACGGGGTTCTCAGCAACTCTGAGAGCCCTCAGAAGACCAGGCAGTGTGCACAGGAGTCCCACAGCATGGGGACAAAGAAGGTGCAAAAGGAGGTCCATGCAGCACTACACAAAGGATTCCCACGTCGGAGAACCACACAGGAAGCTGTGCATCACAGGAAGGAGTTCTGGGGGCCGGAGCTTCACGGTGCTTAAACAACTTCGTGGAATGATGCCAACAAGCCTTGGCAACTGCAAAACAAGCGGTGCGCGAAGGTACTGTCTTGCGTGGGGAGGCAAGCGCTTACCTCCACCAAAGTTGGACAGTAGGA
Source organism: Pleurodeles waltl (assembly GCF_031143425.1). Classification (NCBI taxonomy): domain Eukaryota; kingdom Metazoa; phylum Chordata; class Amphibia; order Caudata; family Salamandridae; genus Pleurodeles; species Pleurodeles waltl. Next base: position 1,618,531,845 of record NC_090444.1, read on the forward strand.
CCGCAAGACCATGAGGACCACTTTAGTCCACCACCTGTGATGGTGGATCCACACGCTTCTTCATGAGAGGGCACCCAAGCCATCGGTCATCGCTGCAGAAGTGTGCCTGCTGAAGCACAGAAGTGACTCCTTCACTTCAAGGGAGATTCCTTCATTCTTTTGGTGCAGACTGAAGACAGGCAGTCCTCGGAGGATGCACAACCTGGAAACAGTTGCTGACAGGACCTGAAGATACAATGTTACAGAAGTCATCTTTGCTTCTTTGTTACAGTTTGTAGAGTTCCTGGAGGGTCCAGCTGCAGGTTCGTCAGTAGAAGGTGAAGTAAAGAATGCAGAGGATTCCTGCTGGAGTCTTGCAATCTGAATCTGAGGAAACACCCAGAGGGGAGACCCTAAATAGCCCTGTAAGGGGGATTGGTCAACTATACAGGTAAGCACCTATCAGTGTAGGGCTCTGACGTCACCTGCTGGTACTGGCCACTCAGAAGCTCCCAGAGTGCCCCACCACCTTGGAATCCAAGATGGCGAAACCCAGGGACACTCTGGAGGAGCTCTGGGCACCACCCCTGGGGTGGTGATGGACAGGGGAGTGGTCACTCCACTGTCCTTTGTCCAGTTTCATTCCAGAGCAGAGACTGGGGGTCCCTGAACTGGTGTAGACTGGATTATGCAAGAAGGGCACCATCTGTGTCCTTCAAAGCAATTCCAGAAGCTCTGGGAGGCTACCCCTCCCATGCCTGTAACACCCATTTCAAAAGGGAGAAGGTGTAACACCCCTCTCTAAAGAAAAATGCTTTGTTCTGCCTTCCTGGGCTCGAGCTGCTTGAGAAACAGGAGGGCAGAAACCTGTCTGTGAGGTGGCAGCAGCTGGGGCTAAGTGGAAAACATCAGAAGGATGGGATGGCAGTACAGTGGGGGTCCACTGTGGAGCCCCCAGAGTGCATGGAATTTTACAACCAATGTTAGAATCAGCATTGGGGTCTAATTCCAAGATGTTAGACACTTTACATGGCCATATTCTGAGTTACCATTGTGAACTGGATATAGGTATTGACCTATGTCCAGTGCACACGTAAAATTGCGTCCCCACACTCACAAAGTCCGTGGAAATGGTTCCTGATGATGTGGGGCACCTCTGCTTGTGAAGGGGTGCCCTCACACACAGGTACTCTGCACCCAGCCTTTAGGGTTGGAGGACTGGTATATGGGTGACTTATAAGTGACCTGGTGATGTGTAAATGGCTGTGAAAGGGTGCATGCACCATTTCCCACAGGCTGCAATGGCAGTCCTGTAGAAGCCTTTGCATTGGCTCCCTATGGGTGGCAAACATTATGCTGCAGCCCATAGGCATACCCTTGAACCCAAATTCCCTGCGTACCTTAGTACCATATACAAGGGACTTATAAGGGGTGACCAGTATGCCAATTTGGGATGAAATACTGGGTTACCAGTATGCAGTGAAAAAATTTAGAGGAGAAAGAACATAAGTACTGGGGTCCTGGTTAGCAGGATCCCAGTGACACAGTCAAACACACTGTCATCAGGCAGAAATTGGGGGTAACATGCCAAAAAGAGAGTACTTTCCTAGAATGGACATGACATTCTTTCTTGTCCTTGTCATCCGTGCAGGTGAACGTCCATCAGAAGAAGGGGATTTGGCGTGCCATCACCAAGAAAGTGGTCCACAGCTGGCAGAGCACCCACTGGCGGAAGAGGTGGAAGGACCTGAGATGCTGGGCCCAGAAGACTGCAGAGGCCCTGCTGGGGATGTCCTCCCAACGAGGATGGGGTGCCCATCATACCTTGACCCCCCAATGGCCTGCATTTCGGGGTTTTCCTACCCTGAGTTGGATGTGTGTTTGAATGCAGCACAACAGCCACAAGGGGTAAGTACAGACCTGACACATGTTTGCCCCTTTACCAGGCGAATAAGTGATGGAACAGATTGTTAGTTCTGAAGTGTGAAGTGTCACTGATATCCTATGAACATATTGATATTCAATAGCCTTGTATAGCACATAGTTGTGCAAATACAAATGTATACTGCAACTAGGCCTGGGCGGAGTTCACGGAGTCCGGTATGCGGAATTCCACTGAGTTGAAAAAGAAACTCTGTAGAATTCAGTTGATCTTGGAAGCGCTAAGCAGCTTTGGGCCTGGCTAACCAGGCGTGACCCTGCTTAGCAATTCCCAGATCTGAGGCATTCAGGAGAGGGCCGTAGGCAATGAAAGCTGCCATTTAAGAACTCTTCTGCACCAGCCTGTCCTGTGTGCAGTGAAGTCAGGCCAGGGCCATAGGCAGCGAATGTTGCAGTTTCAGTCCTTGTTTGTACACCAGTATGCACAAACAATGAAAAAAGAAAGAGGCGAGGACTTACCTGGGTCTTCCAGGGGGTCTCCTCATCGTCTGACAGTGACGAGTCTGCAGTGGCTGCCTCCCTCTGGCCTCTGCTCTGGTGCGGGCTGCAGCCCAAGATTGTCTGCGCTTGCGCTCTGCTGCCCATGATTGGGCTGCAGTGTGCACCAGGTCAGCTCTGCTCCACTGGAGGGGATATCAAAGTTTTTGGACTAACTCCACACTCCAAGTGGAGCGCAGAGTTCCAAAAACTTCTGTAGCTCCACCAGCAGAGCGGAGCTCACCGCACACCCTAATTGAAAAATGTTACTCAACTGTGTTTTACCCTCATTACAATGGTACATGATGGTGCACATACTATTGTGCCATATGTATACAAATAAACTGCTTTTGCTACCCTGGTGGTTGTCAATCCCCACCAACAGGTCAATCTTCCCAATGTCATAATGGCAAGGTGTGTAGGTCCTTGCTCTCTGTCCTCTGCAATGTCTCAAGATGAATGGGTATGTGCTACATAGAGTCAGACATATTCAAGTCATCTCTAGTTTTCTGATGGATTGTTATAAGTGACAGCATCATGTGAGGATGTGATGTACATCTGACAAGTCACATGACATACAAGATTAACATCCTCACACCTGTTGTAAGGCAATCCCCCTTGGTAAGTGAGGGGTGTGCATAGACATGTTTGATGTCTCATCATTGTGGAAAATATACATGTTGGATACCATTGAAGGGTATCCAAATTTCTACAAGGCAAACATATCTTGGTATCAGAGGTAGGAATGAGACTACCATGCTGATGTTATGCTGGTAGAAACTGGCCACACTGCTTTGTTCATAGGCATACTGTAGTAGGTATCATACATAGGCAATGGCAGCCTATTCAATGCTATGGCTTAGACAGTAATTTATCAATGACAGTTGTCAATGGAAAAGTGAAGTCATGACTCAGCATTGGTATTTGTTATGTATACCTGCTGTTTCTATGAAGGATATGTCAAATGAGGCCTGTCTATTTTGTAACCTCCTGTTTGCCATGGCATCTTTTTGGTGCAGTTGTGCTAGTTCATATTCACCTGTGAGTAGGTTGGTATGTGTGTCCAGGCTATTGGATTGCATCATGGTTGGTGTACCAGTAATGTTACCATCACATATGCTTTGGCTCCAGGAATCCTCTACAGACAGATGTCAGGCATGCCATTTTTTACGTGTGGGTAGTGATGTTGATACTAAGTCAGTCCCCTATTGATGGACTAATTGCATAGTTAACTAGGTCTGGTTCTCATCTTCCTGCATAGTACAGTAGTCCATTTAATGCATACACTTTATTGGCAACATGTTATTGTGTGTTGGACATTTGTCTGAGCTTACTTGGTCCTCACATGACTTATATTGTTTGTTTTATGGAGGCCTATTTCCTATATGCTTTGGTCAACATTGTATTGTCACTCCTTGGTACACAACACTTGGTGCATGAGTATGTGACATGTGTTCTAACTCCTACTAAAATTTGGCATGTGTGACAATTTGAGGTGTTATATTTTGGCATTTGTCCATAGTGTATGGTAGTATCTATGTGAAATGAAGAAGGTATGACATGTTTGCACAAGTGATTGTGTGTCAGGTATGTGTTTCTGATTTGTGGTAAGATATGTTTCATTTATGGACTTTTGATTGATTGCTTTATTCCTTTTTGACAGTGTTGTTCTGGATGGAAACCTGTATCAAGTGGCGCTGTCACCATGTCAAGGTAAGGTCAGTGTGATTGATTAACTTAAATCCTGTTTTTTAGGTGTCTGTCAACTTGCTTCGCAGGTGTGTTACAATGTTGATTTTGAGAGGCAAACATTATAATTAGATGTGGCATGATGTTGGCAATTACTGGCACTTCCTGGAGGTGTTAGTGAACAGGATGTTATGGGACTTATGTGTAATGTCTGATGTAAGTGTTATATTGTGAAAGTGATGATCTTACTTCACTTTTTCAGCATCAGCACTGGCAGGCAAAGGAGATGGGGCATAGCCAAGTGTGGAACCTTTTGGCCAGGAGACCTCCAGTCCAGTGGCAGCTCCTCCGTTTGGGCGGAGGAGCGTCGACCCCCGCCAGCAGCGGCAGCTGCACAACCTTTACCAGAAAACAATCATACAATTTGTTTATTATAGTTTTCTGGTAAAGAGGGCAGGGCCACGGGGTGATGTTCACTGAGGGGGAGTGCACAGCACCCCCCCTCAAAGCACATGTGTGTTTGTCAGGCCGGCCAAACATACATGCACACAGGGCTCTCTTTAGCCCAGCAACAAGGTTTCTGGGCTGGAAAGAGCCGACACAGGCTCCCAGTCTGCTTGGGAGCGTCCACACTGGGCGCTCCCAGCCAATCCTGATGCTGCTCTGAGTAGCGTCAGGATTGGCGCAGGGCAAGCTGGGAGCCTGTGCCTGCAGAGCCAGCAAGGAAGCAGCGGAGCGCGGCGACAGAGAAGGTAATAAAAAAACATATATATATTAATTTCCTCCCGATCCCCCAATCCACGTGCCGCCCCTTCCCTTCCGAGCATGTGAGCCGCTACTGCTCCAGTCATGACACCAAAGGACCCAGTGGCCTGGAGGGTGAGGGGAGTGCCACGGGGGAGACCAGATCTACTACATTGTGAGAAAACAGGGCTGATTGCAGAGGCCCCCTAACTTTTTGCCCCCATTTTCCACTTTTTGCTGGTGTTTTCCTGACTCTGATGGTGCCCTGGGTACTGCTAACCAGTCCCAGGGCCTGTGCTCTGTGTAAAATGGATATGCAAATTAGGCTAATTATAATTGGCTAAGTTAACCTACCTATAAGTCCCTAATATATGGTAGGGCATGTAGGTTTAGAGACCACAGCATAGGTGGTGCACCCATAGGTGCACTGCTGAGGTGCCCAGTGTCATTTTAAAGGCAGGCCTGCCTTGCCGGCTGCTTTTAAATTAAAGTTATCTGCAAATTCGACTTTGGAATTAAAAGTAGTTCCAAAGTCTTAAACTACCTTATGTTTACATATAAGTCACCCCTAAGGTGTGCCCTATGTGCCCCTAGGGCTGGGTGCCATGTAACTATAAGCAGGGACTTTATAAAAATAGTTTTATAAGCCCTGGTGAGGTAAAAACAGCCAAATTTGTTTTTCCCTCATTGTAGTAAATGGCCTTCATAGGCTAGAATGGGGAGACTTTATTTTAATTTTTAAAGTCTCCTTAAATGATGCATACCAAGAATTTGGTATCAAATTAATTGTTGTAATAAATCCCACAACTCCCAGTTGTTGGATTTAATATAGCTTGTTCAGGTAAAGAGTTTTAAACTTTACCTGAAAAGTTGCCCATTTCAGCCCTGCATTGTTTTTACTGCTGTGCTCTGATTGGCCAGCTCTAGTAGCTTGGCCAAGCTGCCTTGATGAGGTGTGAAGTGGCCTGGCTTCACACAAAGGAATGTGCCTGTGGGAGGGAATCTCCCCTCAGCAGATGGTGAGGCAGGAAGGGGGAGGGCTGCCAAACTGGTCTTCAAAGGCAGAGAAGGACATTTGGAGCAACCAGCAACATCCCCACATCCTGCAACCCCAGACAACTAGGTGCCCCCCTGATTAGATTGGGAGAGGGCAGGAGAGGGGTGTGTTTATGATTTTTAGCCACACAGTGGGTGGGCTCAGCCAGATGTAACCTCCAAAAATCAGATTCAGCCATGATGGATTTTTAGAGAATGTTGCCTCCTGGGTTTGATTTTTGCCACACTTCCCAGGAAGTGGTCATCACAGGGGGAAGGACCCTGCACCTGATTGGAGAACCAGGACCCCCCTGCTTTTCACCCAGGAGCAAGGATAAAACTGTCAGGCCTGCACCCACACCTCAGTTCCCTACCACATCCAACAAGGAAGAACAACAGAAGAAGAAGGACTGCCCTGCTGGACCCCTGGCCTGCACCTGGAACCTGCACTCAGAAGGACTGCACCAGCTGCACACTTGGGCTTCACCACAAGAAGGACTTTGCCTGGCTTCAACTGGTTCAAGGAGGGACTCCCTGTTTGCTACAGGTGAAAAATTGCTATCCAGAGTCCCCTGCACAAACTCCTGAAGAAAGCGACCAGCTGACCACTGTCCAGTGGCCAAAAAGGAGTTTGCGCCAGGTGCATTCTGGGAGTTGTAGTCCACACCCCCCCAAGGACCATCTCAGAACTTCTGGACCCTTGGGGTGAGCTGTGGACCCCAAAAGAACCTTAAAAGGACGTCTGGGAGAAGCCCCAGAAGTTTGGAGAAGTTTGGACAACTTTTGTAAAAAAGCTCCATAGAGGGACCGACCCGCTGTGGCAACTCTAGCCGGCTTGCCTCAACCGCGACCCGGCCTGATTTGCTGGTTCGTCCCGGTAAAGAAAATCTCAGAAAAAGAGACTAAGTCCGAAGGTAAAAAGTTGACCGGGACCTCCCAGCCAGCGTATCCGAGAAGGGCTCCATGGACGTTGGATCAAGATCCAGGTTTACCCCGGTCGAAGGATTTTCACCTCGAAAAAACAACTAAGTCCGAAGGTAAAAATCTCCACAGAGGATTCCAGCATCGCGTATCCGGAGAAGGGCTCCAGGAGGTCGGATTGGACTGGCAGGTTCGTCCAGCTGAAGAAAATCTTCGAAAAAAAGACTAAGGGGGTCATTCTGACCTCGGCAGTAAATGGCGCTAACCGCCGGCCAGAAGGCCGCCATAACACCGCCGCGGCCGCGGTAAACCGCCATAGTCATTCTGACCCGCAACTGCCAAACCGCCGAAAACCCGACATCCTCAATAATCCGCCACACCAAAGGTCAGCGAAAAAATGGCGCTGACCAAACCTCCACCGTCACGCCAACAGAAATACGCCCATACCATTCCGACCCACAAATCCACGCGGTGGTCTTTCAAACGCGGTATTCCATTGGCGGTACACACCGCCGCGGTCAAAATACACACACCCATAGAAAACTCAGCCACATTGGTCAGTTCGAAATACACACACCTGATACACATACTAACACCACTCCCACACACCCAACACAATATAAAACACACACCCACATCACCCACAAGCCCCTACGACCTGAAATCATTGACGAAGGCTAGAGACAGAGCACAGAATCGAGAATCCCACAACACAGAGGCACACAACACCATCACCCACACAGAATCCACGCACCAAACACCACACACCACCACACGCACCACACTCATCACCACAAACGCCACCCCACACCTCAACCACACCACCCCATGGCACCCCAAAGACACCCCAGGTTCAGTGACGCCGAACTCAGGGTCATGGTGGAGGAAATAGTCCATGTAGAGCCCCAGCTCTTCGGGGCACAGGTGCAGCACACCACAATTGCCAGGAAGATGGAGCTATGGCAAAGGATAGTGGACAGGGTTAATGCGGTGGGACAGCATCCACGCAATCAGGAGGACATCAGGAAGAGATGGAACGACCTACAGGGGAAGGTGCGTTCCATGGTATCAAGGCACAACATAGCGGTGCAGAAGACTGGCGGCGGACCCCCACCTACTCCCCCAGAATTTACCGCGTGGGAGGAGGAAGTCTTGCACATCCTGCATCCTGAGGGCCTCGCTGGAGTAGGCGGAGGAATGGACTCTGGTAAGGCAAATCTTCACTACTGCTTCCCACCCCCACCCCACCTGAATGCTAAATCATACCCCCACCCTCACCCCCTCCCCCATCACACCAACCCCTAGCAAAAGCCTCACCATCACAACCCACCCATCCCAACACCAAGCCCTGCATGCGACCACAAAGCATGGACACCCATCACCAAAGCATGCCCACTGCACACACACATCACCCCCACAAGCCACCCTCACAAAAGCCCCCACAAGGAAATGTCTGCACATGGGTACACGGACACCCACCCATCACACGAAATCCCACACACAGAAGCAATAACCATACCTTTATACCCCTGCAGGACCCGAACGCCACCACACCGCCACGGAGGGTCCAGAGATGTCCATCCCACCCCCAGAAGAGGCCCCCAGCGATGACAGCAGCTCTGTCTCCCTGGAGCCAGACGACCATCCCGGCCCATCGGGGACCTCTGGACAGTCGGTTCCCCACAGACAGCCACAGGCTACACCAGACCCAACCCCCTCTGGGAACATCAGCACAGCTCCCACCCAGCGGGCCCATGCTTCTGTCTCCAGGGCACGTAAATCAGCGGTGTGTCCACCACTACAGGGCACCCAGGTTGACCCACCACCCCAACAACAACAGGGACCTGGGGGCAGTGGTAGTGGGCACACCGGCCAGGGGACAGAGGCCCAGGAACACAGGGGAACTGGGAGGGCTGCTGTCCGACAGGGGGGGGACAGGCCAGGGGAACCGACTCTCCAAGAGGCCCTCTCCTCCATCATTGGAGCATACCACCGCTCCCAGGAGACGATGGCGACGGTACTGGCCCGGTTCCAGGAGATCCAGGAACTGCAGGAGGAACGGTACATGGGGTTCAGGGAGGAACTGAGGAACATCGGTTCCGCAATGGGGACCATCGTCCTGGCCCTTACCCAGATCGTCACCACATTGCGGGACCATGTGGCACCCCAAAGGGCCCCTGTCACTAGCCCAGGCCAGGAACAGCCTACCACCTCCGCCGGCGCTAGTGGACAGGAGGCCCCCACACAACGATAGGCCACCAGAACCCCACCTCCTGCAGAAGAAGAACCACCCCGCAAGCGGAACCTGAGATCTCACAAGAAGACAGAGTAGGATTGCAAGACCCCCGCCAGCCTAAGATACCCCCTGATGTCATCCCACTGTCCCACATTGTCCCCCTGTCCAACCTTGAACTGCCCCTGCTCCATCCTTCCACAGGCATATGGACAATGCACCTGTGCGACTGAGAACTGGACTCTGCCATGGACATTACTCCACCCCCACCCATCCCCGCTTCCCAATCATTTACCTATATCTAGCACTTAAAATAAATCACTTATTCCACTTAAATTAACAGGAGTTATTCCACTTAAATTAACAGGAGTCTGCTTGTATTCTTAACAAATGTATTACACATAACGGTTCAATAATGTCCAGTTACTTTGTGATGACAACATACCGATTTCAATAAGCTTTAGTCCATGGGCAAACAAAGCTGAAGTCAGGCAGTGGGTCATACAGCTCTGAAAAGGGAAGGGAAAGTCACAAATCAGTTAACAGGAACTGGGGGGAAACACAGACAGTGGGGACGCATGAGGCCTTAATTAAATGTAAATTGGGGTGGCTGTTTCTTACCTGTGCTACTGAAAGTATTGTTGTATGACTGTATCCCTGTTGTCCGTGTCGTCCCCGTCGTCTTCCTCCTCTTCACTCTCCACAGGCTCCACAGCTGCAACAACACCACCATCTGAACCATCCTCCTGCAGAAAAGGCACCTGGCGTCGCAATGCAAGATTGTGAAGCATACAGCAGGCCACGATGATCTGGCACACCTTCTTTGGTGAGTACATGAGGGATCCCCCTGTCATATGCAGTCACCTAAACCTGGCCTTCAGGACCCCGAAGGTCCTTTCTATGATCCTCCTAGATCGCCCATGGGCCTCATTGTACCGTTCCTCTGCCCTGGTCCGGGGATTCCTCACTGGGGTCAGTAGCCACGACAGGTTGGGGTAACCAGAGTCACCAATTAGCCACACACGGTGTCTCTGTAGCTGTTCCATCACATAAGGGATGCTGCTATTTCGCATGACATACGCGTCATGCACTGACCCAGGGAACTTGGCATTTACATGGGAGATGTACTGGTCAGCCAAACAGACCACCTGGACATTCATCGAATGATAACTTTTTCTGTTTCGGTACACCTGCTCACTGTCTTTGGGGGGAACCAAAGCCACATGGGTCCCATCAATGGCCCCAATGATGTTGGGGATATGTCCAAGGGCATAGAAATCACCCTTCACTGTAGCCAATTCGCCCACCTCAGGGAAAATAATGTAGCTCCGCATGTATTTCATCAGGGCAGACAACACTCTGGATAAAACCTTAGAAAACATAGGCTGAGACATCCCAGATGATATGGCCACTGTTGTCTGAAACGACCCACTTGCCAAAAAATGGAGTACTAACAGAACCTGCACCAGAGGGGGAATCCCTGTGGGTTGGCGGATGGGGGACATCAGGTCTGGCTCCAGCTGGGCACATAGTTCATGTATAGTTGCTCTGTCAAGCCGGTATGTAAGTATGATATGTCGTTCTTCCATTGTCGACAGGTCCACCAGCGGTCGGTACACGGGAGGATTCATCCTTCTCCTCGCAAGTCCCAGCGGACGGTGCCTAGGAAGGACAACATGGAGCACAGAGTCAAGCAACCCACAGGTTCGTTCACACAGCTTGCACAGTACACGAATCGCTATGCATGGAACGGCTTGTATGAGTGGCAATGCAAGGCCTAGGCCTGTGTGACGCAGTAGAAATCATGCCATGTGGGCCCTTGAAATGGCGGCTGCCTGACCTGTGAAGTGTGACAGTGGGATGTGAGGTCACTGCGCTGGCGTGGCACACCGTGGCGGTCGAAGACCGCGGCACAAAGCAGCATTGGTTAACATTGAACCCTATGGGTCTCAGGAGCCAATGACGATGTGCGCCGGCGGTCGCGGTACGCACCGTCGCGGTACGCACCTCCGCGGGCGTGACCGCCATTTTCTATCTGATTAATCACTCGAGACCTGATCATCCACAGGAGAGGACCTATACTGCAAGTGCTGCTGTGACCTCGGTCTGGGAGATACAATGGCTACTGCGACTGGGGAAAGGGCCCCTGCCTTCACTTCCGAAGAATTGGAGAGACTTGTTGATGGGGTCCTCCCCCAGTATGCGCTACTCTACGGTCCTCCAGACCAACAGGTTAGTACACAGGGTGCACGTTGAATGGGCTATGCCTGTGTTGAGTGGGGTGTATGTAAGATGGTGGGGAGGGGAGCGAATGAGGAGTGCAACGCACAAAAGATGAGAGCATGTGCCACATGGCAAGGTTGGGGAGGGGGGGGGGCCACTCACATTGACCAGGCAGAAAACTGATGCAATTTCCTTTCCCACCCTGTACATGTCACATAGGTCAGCGCCCATCAGAAGATCGACATTTGGCGTGCCATCGCCAAGGACGTCCGGGCCCAGGGGGTCCACAACAGACGGGGCACCCACTGCCGAAAGAGGTGGGAGGACATCCGCCGCAGGACCAGAAAGACCGCCGAGTCTCTGCTGGGGATGGCCTCCCAACGTAGGAGGGGTGCCGGCCGCCAATTGACCCCCCTGATGTCCCGGATCCTGGCGGTGGCCTACCCCGATTTGGATGGGCGCGTGAAAACATCACAGCAGACACAAGGGGGTGAGTATCAGCACATTCTGCTATCTTTGCGCGCAGTGAAGGTGTCTGGGTGGGGGAGGAGGGCTGTGGATATCTCTAGGCCAGGGCGCATTCTGTAGGCTAGGCCCCTCTGTTAGACACGGCCCTGTGCCCCCGCCCCCCACCTCTGTAGGGTGCCAAGTACAGCTATCCATGGTCCGGCCTCACCCATGTGTGCATTTGTCGTCCATAGACCCGTAGGCCTAGTCACAATAACTGAGTAGTGTACCCCCATTGCGCGGCCTAGTTCAGGGGGCTTCTGTGTCTGTCCTCTCCGACAATGGTGTTGCCAATGCATGCACTCAACCTGTCTTCATTTCTCCCCCTCCCCCATTTTCTTTGTCTTCCTGTTCATGTGTGCATTAGCATCATCAGGCGGAGGAGAAGTGGCATCGGCGCATGAGGGAGCTGCATCTCACATGGCCCCGGAGGGCCATACAACAGACTCCGAGTACACCAGTGAGACGGAGGGCGAGGGGGGCTCCACAACGGGGACCCGTGGAGACGTCAGCGACACCGACACGTCCTCGGAAGGGAGCTCCCTAGCGGTGGCGGCAACATCCGTGCCCACCGCCACAACAGGTACAGCCGCCACCCAGCGCACCAGCCCCGCCCTCACATCAGCCCCTCAGCCTTCGCTCCGTGCCCACTCGCCCAGGAAGGCGGGCATCTCCTTCGCCCCAGGCACCTCAGGCCCTGCCCCAGTTACCCCTGCTGCCCTCAGTGAGGAGGTCATTGACCTCCTCAGGACACTCATTGTTGGGCAGTCTACCCTTTTGAATGCCATCCAGGGTGTAGAAAGGAAGGTGCATCGGAGCAATACATACCTGGAGGGCATTCATTCGGGTCAGGCTGCCCATCAGCGATCGTTCAACGCTCTGGCCTCAGCACTGACGGCAGCCATTGTCCCTGTCTCCAGCCTCCCTCTTCTGACTCCCTCCACCCAGTCCCAGTCTCCTGTTCCTCTGCCTATCCCATCCACACCATCAGACCAGCCTGCACACACCTCTACACCCAAGGGCAGCTCATCCAGACATAAGCACCACAGATCCCACAAGCATTCACCCAAGCAACATCCAGATGCAGACATGCCAACAGTCACTATCACCTCTGTGTCCCCCACCTCCTCATCTCCCTCCTCCCTCCCTGTGAAGTCTCCACTCACACCTGCATGCACACCACCATCAGCCAGTACTTCCATCACCAGTACACCCTCCATTACAGTCCGCACACGTGCAGTCACCACCCCCACTGTCATTTACACGTCCCCTGTGTCCTCTCCCAGTGTGTCTGTCACCCCCTCTTCCAAAGCACACAAACGCAGGCAGCCAACCACCCAACAGCCATCCACCTCACGACAGCCTCCGTCACAAGCACCTGCACCCAAAGACAGCACACCTGACTCTCCTACAACCACATCCTCTTCCTCCACTCCCAAACCCACTACACCTACCCGTCCCTGTCCTTCCAAAGTCCTTTTCCTTTCCAACCTTGAGCTCGTTCCAATCACTGACCCACCCCCTCCATCTGGTAAGACTAAAAAAACCTCAGCCACCACCAGCCCTGCATCTACTGTGACCATAGTGCAGGGCTATTGGAGTCCATCAGATCCTAGGGCAGGGACATCGGCCAGCAGCAAGGGGACAGCCAGCCCCCCCCCCAGGGAAGAGGACAAAAAAGAAAAAGGGCCGGCGCGACAAGCCTGAGACGGCTGCCACCAAGGACAGTAGCCTTGCCCCGTCACCTGCCACATCAACCAAGGGAGGCAAGGCCCACAGAGCTCCAGCGAAGGAGGGCAAGGGCAGCAGGGCAGAGAAGTCAGGCAGCAGGCGAGCTGCCCAGGAGGGCCCCACCAGCCCCATTCCGGGTGTGACGGACGACACCCACGGGCCCAGGACTCCATCACAGGAGTGCGCCGCGACCGCAAGTTCGGATTGTGAATGAGCGGGAAGTCTTGGCCAGGTCTGGCTCCCTAGACACAGGACAAGAACTGCTGAATGGGCCCCGCCGGGAGGAGCACCGCTGAACAGGGCCCCGCCTGGACAAGAACCGCTGAACGGGCCCCGCCGGGAGGAGCACCACTGAACAGGGCCCCGCCGGGACATGAACCGCTGAACGGGCCCCGCCGGGAGGAGCACCGCTGAACAGGGCCCCGCCGGGACAAGAACCGCACCGCTGGGCCCTTCATCTCAAGCACCGCTCCGCTGGGCCCTTCATCTCAAGCACCGCTCCGCTGGGCCCTTCCTGTCAAGCACCGCTCCGCTGGGCCCTTCATCTCAAGCACCGCTCCGCTGGGCCCTCCCTGTCAAGCACCGCTCCGCTGGGCCCTTCATCTCAAGCACAGCTCCGCTGGGCCCTTCATCTCAGGCACCGCTCCGCTGGGCCCTTCATCTCAAGCACCGCTGCGCTGGGCCCTTCATCTCAGGCACCGCTCCGCTGGGCCCTTCCTGTCAAGCACCGCTCCGCTGGGCCCTTCCTGTCAAGCACCGCTCCGCTGGGCCCTTCATATCAAGCACCGCTCCGCTGGGCCCTTCCTGTCAAGCACCGCTCCGCTGGGCCCTTCATCTCAAGCACCGCTCCGCTGGGCCCCGCCATCTCAAGCACCGCTTCGCTGGGCCCTACATCTCAAGCACCGCTCCGCTGGGCCCTTCATCTCAAGCACCGCTCCGCTGGGCCCTTCCTGTCAAGCACCGCTCCGCAGGGCCCTTCCGGTCAAGCACCGCTCCGCAGGGCCCTTCATCTCAAGCACCGCTCCGCTGGGCCCCGCCGTCTCAAGCACTGCTCCGCTGGGCCCTTCATCTCAAGCACCGCTCCGCTGGGCCCTTCATCTCAAGCACCGCTCCGCTGGGCCCTTCATCTCAAGCACCGCTGGCCCATTGACAGTGCCGGTTCTGTGTTGAGCAGGGCTTCAGGAAGCACTCTGGGCACCATGCCTCCTCCAATAACTGTGGAGTAGGTAATCCATCAGATGGACTGTGGCTTTGCACTCCCCAGGATGGTCCAGTGGGCGAGCCTCCCACTGTAGGGACTTGTGAGACTGTGGCTTTGCACTCCCCAGGATGGGACAGTGGACATGGAGGCCCCTCGTGGATCTGGCGTCGTAGACTCATGTGGTTGAGGTGCCCCCCCTTCCCTTCCCCCTGAGGTGCCTGTAGTTTTATCGTCTGATGCCCCTGCAGTGTTCTCTCCAATGGTATCTGGTCTCTTGTGTGGGCTTTGCCCTTGTGTTTGTGCACATTGGCCCACGGACTATGGAACTTTCACGGAATGTGGCGGACTTTTTGCCTATGGATATATTGTTGCCTATGTTCATTCCTTATTTTTGTATCTTTTATATGGCATATTTGCCATTCCTTAAATGGAGCTATTTATACATATATTTCATAGATCATTTAAATTGTGTCTTTGCATTATTCCGGGGGGTTTGTGTGGTGTCACTCTGACTTGTTCTTCGGCATTGGGGTGTAGGTATTTGTTGTGGGGGGGTGGGTGTATGGCGCATGTGTGTGCCCGTAAGCTTTCCTCCTCCCCCCTCGCCTGTGTCGTAGGTGCAGTACTCACCGTTGTCATCTTCGCCGGCGTTCGTACTCCTGGTAGATGAGCAGGTAGACAATAGCCGGTAGGATGTGTAATTCGGGCTCCATGCTGTCCCGCTGTGGCGGTCGGAGTGTTAAAGTGGCGGCCTGTGTTGGCGGTTCCCGCCAGGGTTAGAATTCCATTTTTTTGTCCGCCGGCCTGTTTGCGGGTTGGCCGCCGCTTTATCACCGACCGCCAGGGTTGGAATGACCCCCTAAGTGTGAAGGTAAACTTTTAACCGAGGCCTCCCGCGGCCTGTAGCCGAGCAGGGCTCCATCGCGGTCGGCCCGAAACTTTGACTTTGCCCCAGTCGAGGTGCAACCAGATGACCCGATTGGCGCTTTTTGTTTCTAGGTGCTAAAAAAATAATAATTCTTTACAAATTCATATCTCCGGTTCCCCTTATCCGATTTTATTCGTTTTGGTGTCATTTTAAAGATAAAAATATAATCTATTTTTATAAATTGGTTTTGGATTTTTAAACTGTTTCCTGTGTTTTATTTAATTACTGTTTTGTGATATTTGAATGCTTTACACTCTGTCTCCTAAGTTAAGCCTTGACGCTTGTTGCCAAGCTACCAAGGGTTGAGCTGGGTTTAATTTACTGAGACCTAACTGGACCTAAGTGGAGGTTAGTGGCCTATTGCTAAGTGTAGGTACCTACCTGCCCTTACCAATAACCCATTTTCCAACATACATCTTCTTTGGAATCCTCCTCCAGTGGTCACTCCCTAGTGGTAGCAGACCCATATGGGATCAGTCCAGTACAATCTCTGTCTGCCACCTGCCCGTTCTCCCCACCCAGTTGGCTGTGCCCACTCATCCAAGAGTGTGGGTTTCTCCTTTGCTGCAGGCACCTCTGCCCCAGCCCCTGTTAGCCTGGCCAGGCTCAGTGACAAGGCTATTGACCTCTTGAGGTCAATCTCTGTGGGTCAGTCGACCATGGTGAATGCCATCCAGGGACTGGCAACTTAAATCCAACAGAGCAATGTGTTCCTGGAGGGCATTCACATTGCACTGTCTAGCTTACAGGGATCATTTCAGGCTCTGGCCTCCACACTGATGGTAGCCAGTCACCCTTGTCTACCATCTCCCTTCCACCTTCCTCTTCCCAGTCTGAATCCCCCGTCCCCGACCCAGCCAAAGCACACAAACAGACTTGCCTGCATCCATCCCAACAGACAAGGGAAGCACACATAGACATAAGCACCACAGGATACACCACCGGCATGAACACAAAAAACATCCACCTGCAGACGCAGCAAGAGTCACGACCTGCCCTGACACCCTCCCAACCACCCCAGCATCACAGATACAACACCTGACACACCTGCAGACACCACACCAACATTCACTGATTCAGCCACCACACCTATCCGACCCGAATACAGCACCCCAGCAGACCCTCAGTCATCCATCCCAGTCACCACACCTGCAGACACCACAACCACAGACACACCTACATGCAGCATATCCACAATACCTGCAGTCAGCATCGCAACAGACAGCTACCCACCCACCACAGCATCCCCGAGCACCTCCACCCCAGCCCAAGACACATAAATGCCTTCACTCACCCAACATGCACCCAGCACCAAGAAGCACACCTCCCACAAACACGTATCTAATAGATCCACAGATACATGTCAAACAACCACTCCCTCACCCTCCACACCCAAACCCCCTTCTGATGACCATCCCTGTGTGTCATAGAAAGTTTTCCTTTGTGAACTTGGCCTTTTTCCTAATCTTCCCCTGTGACACCCCTAAATGTTCTTTGATCCTCCAGAAGCCATACCTTACAACTCCAAGGACGCCCTTACCCCTCTTCCAGCACCCATGCCCCTCCCAAAAATGTCCAACCCCCTACCAAACCAAAGCCTAAAGCACCCTCTCCCAAGCCCAAACCCGACTCACCCCTAAAGAATCCTTGAGGTGCCTGCCACCTTGATTCCCCTCCTGTAAGAGTGAAGTAGGGGCACCAATTTGTGAGTTTGGTGCAAGCCATTTTGTTGTTATGGACTGGCCAATTACATCTTTGCCCTCCATTTCCTTTCCTAGGTATGAGTTAGTAGTTTGTTGTGTGTTCTGTTTGTGCTTCATGTTTTGTTTGAGTAGTCTATGGGTTTTGTGCAGTGCTTTTTGTCTCCCAGGGATGTGTTGTGTGATGGGCATGTGTATGTAGCAGATATGTTTTTGTCATGGTATTTTGTTCTGTTTATGCTGATATGTGTTTGTTGTTGTGCTGTGTGGCTTTGTGTATTTTGACTGTTTGAGTGTGCATGTATTGTGCATGGCATAATAGGTTCAGTTTACTCTGTGTGTGTGTGTGTGTGTCTGATGGGTGTGTTGATTGATAGGTTGTATGATGGTGTAATTGTGTGTGTTCCATCACCGTTGGTTGTTGATTGTGTTGTATGTGTGTTGAGTCCCAGGCCAGTGTTAGTTGTGAGTGTGTGACGTGTTTATATTTGTGCGGTTTAAGTGTAGTTGTTCTGAGTACGTATGTTTCATGGGAGTCTGTGAGGCTGGACATGTGCTGTTTTGCTGTGCGTCACTGTGTTTTATTGATGTGTGGTGTGTATGCTGCCTGTAGTGTGCATGATGTGTATGTGTGGGTGTCCTTGATCAGTATGTGAGTGTGTGTGTCACTGTGCTGTTACATATCAGTGCAGCCCTTGCACCTCTCTCTCTATGGTAAGCCATGTAACTGTACAGATTATTAGATCTGACAAATGTAACAAGTGAGTGTGAGTACTTACGGTTGTTGTCTTCCTCATTGGCAATTGTTCTATTGTCTTTCTGCAAGCTAGTTGTGGTTCCATGGCAGCTCTGGACATGTATGGCTTCCTGGTGGTAAGTGTTTCCTTTTATACTTTTCTATTCCGCCTGGTTCTCTGTTGTGAATCGACTGCAGTTTTTGTTTACGGCGGTGTGCATCCTCATAATTGGTCTGGCAGAAACATGGTCTCCGCTGGACTGTTGGTGCCTCAAATCGACTGTGGAGGTCTATCCTGCCTGGCTGAGCCGGCGTGTCAGAGTCACCAGATCCTCGGGGTCTGTGCGCGTTCTTAACACGTCCACCACTGAACAGCTCCAAGACTCTGATAGATAAATCACAGAGACTGAGAGATTTCAAGAGGGGAAGAGGGGATTAGGAAGGGAACAGCTGGGAAGGAGACCTGTCGTAAGAAAAAGGTTAGAACACACAATATGAAAATTATATTTCCTGAAATCATTACTAGACTATGATTCTAAGCCTAGTCACTCTGAAAACATGAACAATCTAAGAGTTAAGTTTTAAAATGACTAAGTTTCAAGATGGCCGGATACCTGTAGGGGAATCAAGATGAATTAAACTAAAACTTTCTTATTCGAGTACTTTCCGTTACATGAGAATCAGAAATATATTCTGACTAAATTTTAAACCAGTCATATAAATCCTGTTTTGAGAATGTATACTAGGACCATACAATAGTGCATCTAGAAACTCTGGCCTTCTGTGTACTCTTAAAATGTTTCAACACAAATTGCGCATATTGCAGATATATATATATATATATATATATATATAGTGAACACCATAAAAGGATTGTGCACCATGAATAACACAATATAGATTCAGGAAACAAATCACATAACTTGTCAACTTGAATATTACATAATAAATATCTTAGAATAGTGGCAAACAATAAACAACATGAAATAAACTCGAGGAGAGAATCGTGTGTCTTGCCGATTCGAGTGTCACCATGTAAAATATCAAGAAATGGTAGCACGCAATGAATATCAAAGTCAAATCATCATTAATCGAATCACGCGTCTTGCCAATTCGTAAAACACAATATAAATGTCAAGAAATAACAGCTCACAATAAATAACAAGATCAAAGTACAATGAAACGAATTGCGCTTCTTTTGCCGATTCTTAAGCCACCATGTAAATGTCAAGAAATGGTAGCGTGCAATGAACAACAAAGTTAAATTCTCATGAAACGAGTTGCGCGTCTTGCCAATTCGTAACACATCATGTAAATGTCGAGAAATAGTAACGCGCAATGGACAACAATGTTTAAACACCATAAAACGAATTGTGCGTCTTGCCGATTCTTAAGCCACCATGCCAATGTCAAGAAATGGTAGCACGCAATGAATAACAAAGTCAAACCTTTATGAAACAAATCGCGCGTCTTGCCTATTTGTAAACTACCATATAAATGTCAAGAAATGGTGGTGCGCAAGTAATCTGTTACTCATTTAAGAATTAAACCAAGAATGTGAAAATTCTCAATAACGGTGTCGGGACAGTCCAACCACCGTCTTACCGCCTGGAACAATGATCACCAATGAAGGATGAAGGGCAGAAGACTGGAAGATCCAAATAGGCCGCCGGGACAGGAGCTCAGGAAGAAGCTGCTGCTCTGCACGGGACCTCTGAATAGTGCGCACTGGGAGTTGGGCTGGCTCTCATTTATAGAGTCTTGGCCCAGCCCAGAACCACGCCCAGGCATGTTGCAGAGAAAGTCTCTGGAAGGCTCTGGAAAGGGGCCACACACTAAAACACTCTGAAAACCTGCAGCAATACATTGCAAAGGAACAGTTTTTGTAAGCATATTAAAAATAAGTTTTCAGGATTGAACTCTGCAATGCAAAAGGTTAAACCACAACATTTCAGCACAATGCATAAATTACGTTGTTTTGAGAGTGCTGGGTTTTTGCATTTTTGTCGCCAATAGAGCGCTTTCTGCTCTGGTGTTGACACGGCGGTGCTTTGGAGGTTTTCTGTGTGCCACACCACCAAACACATAATTTTGCGGTCTTCTCTGCCAGCCTGTTGACTGTTGGACCGTCACCGCCAACATGGGGGTCACATGACTGCCAAACTCGTAATGGCCCCCTAAGTAATTATTATTTTAATGTTAAATATTTAATTGATTATGAATTATACAAATTATTTAGCTATTATATTTTTTAAATATATTAGGTGTGGGTTGCTGGATTTGTAGGGGTACATGGTGGGAAGTTAATTAAGTATTAAAAATTAGCAAATGATTATAATAATTGATTGATTATTAATTATGTACATTTTTAACTATTATATTTTCAAAGTTATCTATTAACTGTGGGTTGTAGTGGTTGTAGGGGTGTAGGGTGGGATGGTAATTAAGTGATAATTGATTAATAATTAATTATTAATCCATTATTATTTATTTAATTGAGGTTTAATTATGTAAATTGTGTAATAAATATATTTTTTTAAATTATGTATTACTTGTGGGTTGTTGGTTTTGTGGAGGTTTAAGGTGGGAAGTTATTTAAATGATAATTAATTGAAACATATTTATTCATTTATCATTAAGGCCCTCATTACAACCCTGGCGGCTGGTGATAAAGTGGAAGTAATACCGCAACAGGCCGGCAGTAACAAAAATGGAATTATGACCACGGCAGAAACCGCTCAGACAGACAGCCAGTTTAACACACCGACCGCCACAGCACATGGCGGTAACAGCCAACAGCCAGGCGGGAGACAATGTACCACCCTCTGTATTATGACAGGCCTATCTGCCACCTTTTCCTGGGCGGTACCAACAACATCAAAAGCACGGCAGAAACAGAACACAGAAGCCAAAGGACTCACCTCTGGAGACTCAGGGAACAACCACGACGTCATGGAGCCCGCGCTGCACATATTTGCTATGCTTGTCTACCTTTTTCTGCATTATGAGCAGCAACGCCTGGGAAGATGACCACGGTGAGTACTGCCTAGGCGCACACAAGGGAGGGGGAGGAAAAATAGAGTGACACACACACACGCAACATGCAACACCCCCACCCCCAACACCATACACACAACCAGATGCACAAACATTGCATATTTACCCCGTACTCCTCAGGAATAATGCAAGGACAAAATGATTGGAAGAAAGTGAATGTAATACGATAAAATAATGTGAATAAGGGTAGCAAAATCCAAACGTATATACATATTTACAAATTGAGGGACACTGCTCAGTCCTCAATGTCCGTGGGCCACAGGGCCACATCACATAGGCCAAGGCCCTACCTCACTCCTGCAACAAGACGGAGAGAACACTGTAGTGGCATTAGGTCGAAAATACACAGGCACCTCAGGGGGAGGGGGAATAGGGTACACCTCAGCTGGAAGATGTTAGAACACCACTGGTCCTGGAGGGGGCAACATGCCCTGTGTGCTGTCCTGAGGAGTGCAAGGCCACAGTCTCTCAGGTGGGTGGTTTGCCCACTGCTTGGTCCTGGGGAGTACAAGGCCACAGTCTATCTAGTGGATGGCTTCTCCACTGGTTCTGAAGGGGGCCTTGTGCCCAGTGTGCTTCATCCTGGGAAGGATGCGGTGAGTGGGTGGCTTCCTCCACTGATTCTGGAAGGGGCCTTGCGCCAGTGTGCTTCATCCTGGGAAGGATGCGGTGAGTAGATGGCTTCTTCCACTGGTTCTGGAGGGGGCCTTGTGCCCATTGTGCTTCAACCTGGGAAGGATGAGGTGAGTGGATGGCTTCTTCCACTGGTTCTGGAGGGGGCCTTGTGCCCTGTGAAGCAAATCCTGGGGAGTGCAAGGTCACAGTCTCTCATCTGGGTGTCAGACTCACAGGATTTGCTGGGGCAAGGATGCACAACAGCCCATGGAGGCAGGACTACACACTGTCCGCCGGAGGTGACGGCTGCTCAGTGGTGGCAGTGGCGGTGCTGGCAGTGGTGGGGGGAGGCTCCAGCCCATTCTCTGCAGCCTTGGACGGCTGCCCACTGGGGCTGCTGCTGGTGGCAGTGGTGCTGGGGGCAGTGCTGGCAGTGGTGGGGGGTGGCCCCAGCCCATCCCCTGCAGCCTCGGATGGCTGCCCAATGGGGCTGCTGCTGCTGGCAGTGGTGCTGGTATCGGTGCTGGTGGCGGTGCTGATGGCGGTGCTAGTGGCAGTGCTGGCAGAGGTGGGGGAAGCTACAGCCCTTCCACTGCAGCCTTGGACAGCTCAACCACCCTGGTTGGTGGTGGGGGCTCAGAATGAGTCCCAGCACCAGGCCTCCTGTCCTTCCTGCCTGCTGGTGCAGGCCCCTTGCCCTTCCTGTCAGCAGCAGGGGATTGCCCCTTGCCCTTCCCTGTCGCTGCTGGTGGTGCCTCCTTGCCCTTCCCTGTCATAGCTGGTGGTGTCTCCTTGCTCTTCCCTGTCTCAGCTGGTGGTGCCTCCTTGCCCTTCCTTGATGCACCTGGTGCAGGCGCCCTTTCAGTGTGGCTGCCTGGTGCCCGGTATCCAACCTGGAGTAGCTGTCAACACTACTGTGGCTGTGGACTGGGTGGCTGAGGTGCTCGCCTGGGTTCTGACCACCCTGGCCTGACGTGAAGGACAGGGGGGAGTGGTAGAGAAGAGGTCAACTGTGGAGAGGAAAAGCTTCTTAGCGACATTAGGGCAGCAAGAGGGTGAAGGCTTGGGAGTGGAGGAAGAGGAAGTGGTTGTAGGAGGTGCCTGTCTGCTGATTTTGGGTGCAGGTGCATGGGCTGGATGCTGTTGTGAGGTGGATGGCTGTTGGGTGTCTGAGTGCTTGGATTGGTGAACTTTCGGAGGAGGGGGCACAGACACAGTGGGAGAGGACACAGGGGACGTGTGCATGGATGTGGGGGTGGTGACTGCCAATGAGGGGCGTGTAGTGATAGGCGTGATGGTGGTAGTGGATGAGGATGTAATGCATGCAGGTGTGAGTGTAGACGCAACTGGGAGGGAGGTGGACGGCGACGAAGTGAAGAACACAGTGGAGGCAGTGGGTGTTGGTATGCCTGATTCTGTATGGTGTTTGTGTGAGTGCCTGTGTGATGATGTGTGGTGCTTGTGGTTGCCTGAACCACTCCCGTGCATTGTCTTGTGTGCATGCTGGTCTGCCTGTGTGCTTGGGATAGGTTGGAAATGAGGGGAATGGGATTGGGCAGATGAAGTTGGAGGGGGGAGGCTAGAAACAGGGACAATGGCTGCCATCAGGGAGGAGGCCAGAGCCTGGATTGATCTCTGTTGGGCCACCATTCCAGAGTGAATGCTCTCCAGGAATGCATTTGTTTGTTGCAAATGGCCTGCCAGTCCCTGTTTGACTGCCCAATAGAGATGGATCACAGGAGGTCAATAGCCTCCTCACTCAGGGCAGCAGGGCTTACTGGGGCAGGGCCTGAGGTGCATGGGGTGAAGGAGATGCCCACCATCCTGGGTGAGCGGGCACGGGAAACACGCTGAGGGGCTGCTGGGAGGGTGGTGCTGGTACGGGGGTGGCGCCTGTACCTGTAGTTGGGGTGGGCACAGCACAGTGGTGTCCACCACCACCAGGGAGCTTCCATCGGAGGAGGTATCACTGTCAGAACTGTCCCCTCCTGTCTCCGCCGTGGTGCTCCTCTCGCCCTCCGTCCCACTGGTGTCCTCACCTTCAGTGGATTCGGCCTCCTGGGCCCTGTGGGATGCAGCTCTCCCCGTCGCCGTTGCTTCTGCTCCTCTGCCAGATGATGCTAATGCACATAAGGACAGGGTGACAAAACAAAAAGGGGGGAGAGACAAAGGATACCCTTGGTCAATGGCAGCAACAACACCACAGTTGGCATACACGACACACACACACACAGGGTCAGCCCTACGCACTAGACAATGCACTGACAGTCACAATGTTAGTCAACAGCCCATGGACAGGGATACCTAATGCCAATTTCAGCATAGCTGAGCCCCACAGACCCCTGCCCAATGGTGGATGCCTACTAGCTTGGTTGGAGGAGGTGTACATCAGACCCTGCCCAACATGAACCCTACCCTGCAATGTCCGGTCTGGCTTAGGGTCACCACAGGCCTACATCCCCCACCCGGATGCCACCCCACCACCTGCAAGTAGTATATTGGGGCACTGTACTCACTCCCTTGTGGCTGCTGTGATGCCCCCAAGCACCCATCCAGCTCCAGATAGGCCACCGCAGTATGAAGGCCATCAAGGGGGCCAGGGTTCGACGGACACCCCTTCCTCGTTGGGAGGCCATGCCCAGTGTCTCAGGTCCTCCCACCATTTCCGACAGTGGGTGCTCTGCCTGCCGTAGACCCCCAGGGTCCACACTTCGTTGGTGATGGCACGCATTTTCCCTTTTTTTGATGGGCGCTGACATGCAGAGAAATACACATGGAAAAAAGGTATCAGTCAGACCATCCTGCCTCTTACACTCAGGGCCCACCATACCCCTCACATCCCCTTATGCACAGCCATTGCCCACCATACATGCAGCACGCTGCCCAGGGCCCTTCCACCAACCCCCCCCCACACGAGGCGCTCACACTCAGCACCCCATGCATTCATGCCCCATGCATCGTGTTCACAGTGTTCTCACCTATTGGTCTCGAGGCCCATACATAATTCGGTACTGGGGTAGGACCCCATCCACCAGTCTCTGCAACTGCGCAGCGGTGAAGGTAGGGCCCCTTTCCCAAGTGACATGAGCCATGGTTGGTTCCAGGCACAGGTCACAGCAGCACTTGCAGTGTAGGTCCTCTCTTGTTGAAGGTCAGGTAGCAAGTGAGTGAACAGATAGAAAATGGCAGTCATGTCTGCGGCGGTGTGTACCGTCACCGCCGGCGAACATCACCATTGGCTATTGTAACCCATAGGGCCCAATGGTATCCAATGATGAGTTGCACAGCGGTTCTCGACCACCTCCCGCAACGGCACACAACATCAGCGGAATTACCTCATTTCAACCTGTCCCTCTTATACAGGACAGGCGGACGCCATTTCATGGGATGGGCAGGCCATGGCACTTAACTGCATCACAGTACATATAGGCACCATTTGGGCCTCTCCAACAATATACTGTTACGGTCACAACATGCAATGCAGTGTAGTGTTTGGAAAAATGGAATACTGACCATCTGCTCACCATTTGTCCCCTAGATTGCAACTGCTGCGGATGAATAGGAGATGGAGACATCCCCTTTGTACAGGCCCCTGTTGGACTTGATGGAGGACAGGCACATTATCCTTACCTATAGACTGAACAGGGCCACAATCACAGAGCTGTGTGCCCAATTGGAACCTGACCTGATATCTGCTATCCGTCAGCCCACCGGGATCCCCCCCTCTTGTGCAAGTGCTATCAGGGTTCAATTTCCAGGCAACTGACTCCTTCCAAGTGACAGTGGGCTTGGCAGCAGGAATGTCTCAGCCAATGTTCTCAATAGTGCTGACCAGAGTGTTGTCTGCCCTGATTAAACACATGTGCAACTACATCGTTTCCCCCCAGGTAGAGGATTTGGCCACAGTAAAAGCTGATTTCTATGCAATGGGACATATCCCCAACATTATTGTGGCAATAGATGGTACACATATTGCATTTGTCCCCCACAGGAGAAATGAACAGGTGTTCAGAAATCGAAAGAGCTTTCACTCCATGAATAAGCAGATGATGTATCTGGTGGAACAGTACATCTCCCATGTCAATGCAAAGTATCCTGGGTCTGTGCATGATGCCTTTATCCTGAGAAATAGCAGTATCGCTTAAGTGATTGCTCAACTCCAGAGGCACCAGGTGTGGCTAATAGGTGAGCCCTGGTTCCCACCCAGTAGATGTTGGTGTATGGGTATGGTATGGCCCTAACGGTTGGTGTGTGACTAACAGTTGTCCCTCGATATTTGCAGGTGACTCTGGTTACCCCAACCTCTCATGGCTACTGACCCCTGTGAGGAATCCCAGGATAAGGGCAGAGGAAATTTACAATCAGGCACATGGTCGAACAAGAAGAATTATAGAGAGGACCTCCGGCCTCCTGAAGGCCAGATTTCGTTGGCTCCATCCAACAGGTGGATCCCTGTACTACTCACCAAAGAAGGTGTGCCAGATCATTGTGGCATGCTGTATGTTGCACAACCTTGCCTTCCATCGCCAGGTGCCTTTTCTGCAGGAGGATGAGGCTGGAGATGGCCGGGTGGCAGCAGTGGACCCTGTGGACAGTGAAGATGAGGAGGCAGAGGATGCAGATGAGGACAACAGAAGTGCAATAATTCGTCAATACTTCCAATGACACACAGGTAAGAAAGTGTAACTTCACATTTAATTTACATTTTTGTGTTGACATTATCAGTGGCAGGCTGTTTTTCCCACTTCTTTGGCCACTCACTGTAGCCTTTGACATCTCTATTTGCAGATATATGTGCCCCACTATCGCTCCTGGTGTGTTGACTGCAGCTAACTACAGGTCATTCCCATGTTTACATTTCTGTACAGTTGATTTTCAATGTTTAAACCTTGTTGAACTAATACATACTTTAATCATTTGACATACTCCATACTTGTATTTTTGCAAAGGGTGTTTATTTAATTGTTAAGAAATTGATGGGGATGTGCAATGGGCTGGAGTGATGATGGAGGAAAGTGCAGGTTATAGTTCCAGTCTATTTGTATGACAGGTGCATTGTCCAAGGGGGCATAGGAAGTGGATCAATGGCAGTTCAAGGTGGACAGGGTAACAGAGTGGGACACAAGGGTGACAATCAGGAGAGTCTTATTTCCTGGGGGGGTCTTGGCAAGTGTCTCCGGCTTCTGCCTGGATTGCAGGGAACGTTTGCGGGGTGGTTCTCCTTCTGCAGGGGGAGAGTGCTGGTGGCCTGTTGGTCCTGTTGTGCGGCCTCCTGTCCACTAGCGGCAGCAGAGGTGGAGGGCTGTTCATCAGTTTAGCTAGTGGCAGAGGCCAGATGCGGTGCCACTGCCTCTCTCATCGTTTTGGCCAGGTCTTCCAGCACTCCTGCAATGGAGACCAGGGTAGTGTTAATGTTCTTCAAGTCCTCCCTGATCCTCAGGTACTGTCCATCCTGTGCTGCATGTTCTCCTGCATCTTGTCCAGTATCTTGCCCATCATCTCCTGGGAATGGTGGTATGCTCCCAGGATCGCAGTGAGTGCCTCCTGGAGAGTCGGTTCCCTGGGCCTGTCCTCCCCCTGTTGCATAGCAGTCCTCCCAGCTCCCCTGTTGTCCTGTGTCTCTGTCCCCTGAACCGTGTGCCCACCACCACTGACCCGGGTCCCTGATTGTCCTGTATTTGTTGGGTGGCCTGGGGTCCCTGTAGTGGTGGACACACTGCAGATTGACGTATCCTGGGGACAGAGGTATGGGCCTGCTGGGTGGGTGCTGTGGTGGTGTTTCCTGAGCGGGGAGGCTCTGTGGTGGTGTGAGAGTGTGCCTGGGTAACCGACTGTCCGGAGATCCCTGATGGGCCAGGTTGGTCATCCAGATCCAGGCGAGCAGAGCTGCTGTGATCACTGTGGCCCTCTTCTGGGGCTGGACTGGATGTTGCTGGCACCTCTTCTCTGGTGACATTGGCTGGGGGACCTGTGGGGATGTAAATGCAGTGTTATGTGCATGGGTTTGTTGCCACCTATGGTTGTTGTTGCCCTGGCATATTTGCCTTTGAGTGAGTAGCTATTTGTTGGGCTAGGTGATTCTCGCCAGTGTGCATGCAGTGGTGATAGGTATCGATGCAGGTCTGTGAGTGGTGTCCATACATTGGTGTTACATGCAGGGCTTGGTATTGGGATGAGTGGGTTGTGATGGTGGGGTATGTGGGAGGTGGTGCAGTGATAGGAGTGAGGGGTGGGGGTTTATGATGGCATGCAGGTAGGTGGGGTGATAGTAGTAAAGAGTTGACTTACCAGAGTCCAGTACTCCTCCTATTCCTGCCACGCCCTCAGGAGGCATGATTACCAAGACTTGCTCCTCCCATGTTGTTGTTGGTTGTGGGGGAGGAGGTGGGGGTCCACCGCCAGTCCTGTGTACAGCTAGTTGGTTTCTTGCTGCTGTGGAATATACCTTCCCCCATAGGTCGTTGCACCTCTTCCTGATGTCGTCCCTTGTTCTGGGGTGCTGTCCCACAGCGTTGACCCTGTCTATGATTCTCCGCCATAGCTCCATCTTCCTAGCAATGGATATCTGCTATGCCTGTGCTCCAAATAGCTGTGGCTCTACGGGGATGATTTCCTCCACCATGACTCTCAGCTCCTCCTCAGAGAATCTGGGGTGTTGTTGTGGTTCCATGGGTCTAGTGTGAGGGGTGAGGGTGTGTGGGGTATTATGTTGGTTGTGTGATGTAAATTGCATGGATGGTGTATAGGTGATGAAGTTATGTGGCTCTGGTTGTGTGGGTGCTCTTGCTGTCTGTCTCTGGTATCAATTCTTTCTAGTCGTAAAGGGTTGTGGATAGTGTGGGAGTGTGTTTTATAGTGGTGTGGATGTGTGGGTGTGGTGTGTGTATGTGTGTCAGATGTGCGTAGTTTGAATTGTCCAATTGGTGCTGTTTTGTTAGTGTGTGTGTATTTTGAGCTGGGCGGTATGTACCACCAGTGGTTTACCTCCATTGAATGTTCGCCGCAGTGATTCGTGGGTCATAATGCTGTGGGCGTACTGTTGGCGTAACGGTGTGGGTTTTCATATCGCCAGTTTATCACTGACCTTCGGGCTGGCGGACTTGTGTGTGTGGCTGTATAGTTCAGATTGGTATGTGTGTGTCATAATATGCTTGCCAGTTATCCGCTGCCGCGCCGTTATGTTGGCAGCATGGCGGTAAGCGGGATTTACTGCCAATGTCATAATGAGGGCCTAATTCTTTAAAATTCATATCTCCCGTTCCCTTCATCTGATTTTAATCATTTTGGTGTCATTGTAAAGATAAAATTATACTCTATTTTTATGGTGTTGGATTTTTATTGCGCTTTACTTAGTTACTGTTTTGTCTCTTAAGTTAAGCCTTTACGCTTGTTTCCAAACTACCAAGGTTTGAGCTGGGTTTTATTTATTAAGACCTAACTGGACCTAGTTGGGGTGGTTTAGTGGCCTATTGCTAGATGTATGTACTTACCTTCCCTTACCAATAATCCACTTTTCAACATACATTATATATGTGTTGATATATATATATATATATATATATATATATATATATACATATATATAGATAACATTTTAAATGATTTATTTTACATTATATTATTGTTATATGTTATAACATGTAAGATAAACTATTTTATACTATTCTGTATAGTGAAAATTGATGTTTTTGCCATTTTCATAATGATATTAGTGTCAATTTTCCCCCCGATATTTTTGTACTTGCCATTATGAGTATAGGTAGACAATATTTTTGTAATCAATATTTTTGACATCATATATGTATGTCTAAATATTTATTGCTCCGCTATTCTGACAGATATCCAATTCCACGGTTCTACTTTGTTTCTACAGGGAAGCACGTTCTTCTGTGCTTTTGGCCTCCTAGGAAATTATTGGCCTTTTCTCCTTTTCCTCTGATTCAACACAGTTTTCTCGAGGAAACTGAGAGACAGTGCACTCCTCATAGTCTCTCATTTCGGCTCAGAAGGTTTTGTTTCCTGTTAGATTATTGAATAATGAAATGTAAAGAATAGGTGCTGCCAGTTGTCCTGTGTTCTTGTCTCCATCCTCTTCTAGTCAAAGTATATTTCCCGTGTCTCAAGCTTTTGATGTGCCTGTTGGGAGAGCAGGGCTTTGCATTTAAGTCTCTTTATATGTTTCTCTGTGAATGTAGGGTTCCCCTAACCTTCTGCGAGTCTGGATTATGAGCCCTACTGGGTCTTCACTAAATGGTGTTTACTTTGTCTGTTTCACCTCTTCATTGTGAGTCTGAATTCGTGCTTTAATATCTAAATGATAATGCTGATGGTGGTTTGCTTGTGGAAATGTTATTATCAGAATAGGCTGCCATTGGGGACTCTTAGTTTTGGAACTTTTACTTACCTATACTTACTTACCTATAGTGTTTAGGTGGATTATTGGATGCAATATAATTGTAACATGTTACAACTCCTGCAGCGGAGTGGGAATACACACAATGTTCTGTGTTGCTGGACTTGTGCAACGAACAATGGCAGAATCTGTAAATACCAGCTAGTATATCTCTCTCAGGTCTTTAAGTTACAGATCATTCATCTCCTTAGTCATGGGCTATATTACCTACTCCTCCAGGGTGTCCGCCAAGGTTGCTGTCTCTAGTCAGAGACATCTTCTACACACATGTGCAGAGCTCTTTAAAGTGAAATTTGAACATCTTAATAAATCCGAGGGCTCAATTTATTTCCAGAAGCAGCAGCAGTTCGGATCCAACTGAATGACGGCTCTGAATCATAGTTGCTTCCAAGCTTTTAGAAGCGGCAATCCTTAAAATGTGCCTTTCCTTCAGGGGTGCCACAGTTCCATGACAACCAGCTAGAAAGCAGCATTTTCACTCTCAGGCTGCAGGCAGTCTCCATTATAGATGCAGTCACCAGCCACAAGAAAAGGAATATTACCCATCAAAGTAGAGTACTGTTGTTGGGCCAGAGATACAAAATGTAGAGCAACTGCAAGGGGCTTGTAACATAAGCTCACCACACACGACTATATACCAATGTTTCAGAATGGAAAAATGAGGAGCAGGTGTCGCATGAACATTTGTCCACAGAATTAGAACTCTATACCCCTAAATATTATAAGGGGCATATTTACAAGAAAGCCACGCAGCACAGTAATGGAAGCGAACACAGCACATTCCTGCCTTTTCCCTGTGCTGGTGCAGTTTTGGCTGCCTAGTGTCAAAACAGTCACCCTTGCACCAAGGAGCCACTTAAAACTCAGAAACGCACAAAGAAGCAGTTCCTGTGAGGAACTTGGGCCAGATTTAAGAAAAGTGGGACTATACCCAGTGCAGGCCACTTTCCTTGCACCCCTAAGCACCCCACTACCGCCACCATCTGTGTGCCACATTTAAAATACAGCGCACCAGGGCGCAGGGTAGGGGGCAATAGCATCAGAATTTCTGATGCTATTTTTGTACTGTTCAGGGTTAGCGTAAAAATGGCACTAGCCCTGAATAGTACATAGGGGCCCATTATAAATAATGGTGTGCCCCCTTTTAATGCCTGCTCTGAGCCGAAAAAAAATATGCAAAGAAATCTTTTAGATTGGCGCAGGATTAATATTGCACAAGGGGTTAAATCTGGCGCGACATTTTTGGCCATCTAAAGCTACTGTAGCATCTTAAAAATGACACTAATGCCTCTTAAATCTGGGCCTTGTACTTTAAGAATTATCCT
This sequence comes from Pleurodeles waltl, assembly GCF_031143425.1. Lineage (NCBI taxonomy): Eukaryota > Metazoa > Chordata > Amphibia > Caudata > Salamandridae > Pleurodeles > Pleurodeles waltl. The sequence goes on from NC_090444.1 coordinate 1,618,563,300, forward strand.
AATATCTTGTTTTCTGACTCTGACTGGAGCAGGATTTTTGCCAAGCTCTCCATGTTGAGTATGATCCTAATTACCTGCCTCTGGTTAAAAGGGGACACAAGCATAACGAGATCTCGGTTTTTCATTTAAACAAAATATTAATAAAAAAGTGAAATGCTATTTCGGTTTATTGCTTCTTCCTATTTACACAGTGGTGATAACTGAAGCTGTCTAAAGTCTTGGGATAAAATTATTTTTGCAGATTTATGATGTTCACGTGGGTGCATTCGATTAATTTATGCCATTTAATATGTTTTTTATTTCAGCTCTCGTACACATCACATTACACAAGTGAGATTGTAATATGAACTTCCAGCAGGTTAAGAGGCTGCCAATAATGCTATATTTCTTTTAAGGAAGAAGTTAAAGAAAATAAATGGCCTATAAATAGGAGGAACGCAAACCTAATGTTAGGAAGTTAATGTTTTATTAATAGAAATAAGTTGAACAGTAATATCCAAGAAAGACAAATGTGTTAGAGTAAAATTGGAAGCAGCTCCATTACATTTCATTTGGGAAAGCTGACACCCATGTGATTAATGTTGCAGACAGAGATAATGAGGACAGCCGAGACGTACAGCAGGAAAATATAAAACCTTGTTTCTTATTTTAAAACATGTTTCTGAAATGGTTTCCGCATTTTCATGTCAGGAAAGATATCCGACATAGAGGTGTCTTATATTTACTTTTCAAGCCCATTATTTGACACATACTGCGAGTTCTTTCTCACCTTGGGGTCATGTGTTCTCTAGGACGGGAAATGTCCATATGCATGTTCAAGGCAGAGAAAAAGGCAAAGAGCAGTCTAGTATATTGGGAATGGACGTGCTGAGGTAAGTGTGGCAGGACAGGGGGCTAGATTTTAGGGATGGGTGGATTAAGGACTTGTGGGTGGCGGGTCGAGCTATTTTTTTTATTTTTGGGGCGGGGTGGGGAGTTTGGGGAAGTTTCGTTTCTAGGTCTTAGGGTCGGTGGGGGGACTGGGTAGTTTATTTTTTAGAAGTGGGAGTGTTGGGGTACTTTTTTTAGGGCATGGGAGGGGTAGTTTATTTTTAGGGGTGGGGAAGGCTTAAGGGAGGAGAGGAGGAAGGATCGGGAGAGGACACGATGAGGTAAGTGTAGTTGGATGTAGTGCTTAGGTTGGGTGGGGAGGTCGGGTAGTTCATTTTTTAGGGGAGGTGTGGGGAAGCGGGAAAGTTTATTTTTTAGGGGTGGGGAATATTTAAGGGAGGGAAGGAGGAGGGAGGAGAGCAAGTCCTCCCATAAGTATACCTGCTAATGAGTTTATGTACAAAATGTGATGACGCCATATAAGGGTCTGCCAACATTCAAAAATAAAAGTGCAAAGGCCCTCATTTAGAGCACCTCAGGAGATCAAACCAATTGCACTAAATGTGTGGTGAGTGGTTTTAAGGCACATAGGGGGTCATTCCGACCCCGGCGGTCAAGGACCGCCGGGGCCGGGGTCGGCGGGAGCACCGCCAACAGGCTGGCGGTGCCCCGCAGGGCACTCTGACCGCGGCGGTTTGGCCGCGGTCAGAAGAGGAAAACCGGCGGTCTCCCGCCGGTTTTCCGCTGCCCAACAGAAGCTGCGCCGCCATGGGGATTCCGACACCCCATACCGCCATCCTGTTCCTGGCGGTTCGCCCGCCAGGAACAGGATGGCGGTATGGGGTGTCGTGGGGCCCCTGGGGGCCCACAAAGAATTTCGGTGTCTGCTGTGCAGACACTGAAATTCGCGACGGGTGCAACTGCACCCGTCGCACCTTCCCACTCCGCCGGCTCCATTCGGAGCCGGCTTCCTCGTGGGAAGGGGTTTCCCGCTGGGCTGGAGGGCGGCCTTCTGGCGGTTGCCCGCTAGCCCAGCGGGAAAACCAGAATGGCCTCCGCGGTCTTTCGACCGCGGAGCGGCCATTTGGCGGTTCCCGCCAGGCGGGCGGCTACTGCCGCCCGCCAGCCTCAGAATGAGGCCCTTAGCTTTTTTCCTTTTTTGTATTTCACGAAACGTGTCAATGACTGGCAAAAATATCCTCTTTCAGCTCTTGAGTGAAGAGTGAAGAGGATTTCCATTCCCATCAACACATGGAAGGTACTTGTGTTAATTTCTCACTAGTAAGTGAGGAAAATGTCCAGCAACACATCATTCCACATTTATTTCTAAATGTGTGATAATTTAAAGTTCATGGAATCACAGCAAATGATCATACACTCTACAAGAGGACCTGTCTGAATTTGCAAATATAAGCAATCTGCACAATCACTGATCCTCATGAGGTGAAAATTAGTACAATGCACACAGACTAAGTGGAAGGCCTCTGCATTTCCATAAGCAAACACAGGATTAAAGTCAGGCTTTGAAAGTACTATCCAGAAACAGTTCAAAGAGGAAATCCCACAAATCTACTACCCTGTTCCAAGAAACAACACGAACCATTAACCAGAGTTACGATTGAGCACCTATGTACTATTGAGCTTTTTCATTCATGAAGTTAAGCAATACGATGAGCAAAGCAGAATTTTGTGGTACCTAACAAATAACTATCTATGGGCCTCATTATGGGCCCGATTCACAAAGGTAAACTTAGACCAAAAGTCTAAACTTACAACAAAAGTCTAACTTTACTAATAGTAAAGTTAGATTTTAGGTCTAAACTTAAACTTTTAGCATAAACTTAAGACTTTTGGTCTAAGTTTACCATTGTGAATTGGGGCCTACGAGTCTGGCAGTCGACCACTGCGCTCCTGCCGTTCCGGGCATCGGACAACAACCCTGGCGGTCAGACCACCAGTGGACCACCGCCACCTTAAGGAACATGGTACCTGATGAGGTGGTGTGGTCAGAGTTGTGGTCAGCCACTACAGTGCTGAGTTCAGCACTGCTGTGCTGATCACAAGTCTTTTTTCCCCCAGCTTTTTCATGGTGGAGTTGCTGCCATGAAAAGGCCGGTGGAAAGACAGTGCTGGGGGCCACAGGGGTACCCTGCACTGCCCATGCAGATTTAGAGGGTGCTGGTGTGCCACAGCATTGGCCTGGCACTGTTTCCACTGGTCTGTGTGACAGAAACATTGTATTACGATGTTTCAGCTTGACAGCCTAGTGGAAACATTGTAATACAACTTGGGGGAGTCCGCTAGTATGACGGCATCCTGCTCCCCAAGTGTTTGGCGGTCAGCTCATCCCGACGGCCAAAGTCATAATCAGGCCATCTATTTATCTATCTATCTATCTATCTATCTATCTATCTATCTATCTATCTATCTATCTATCTATCTATCTATCTATCTATCTATCTATCTATCTATCTAATTTATATATTCCCATAGAGTTTTAGACACACCTCCAGCCTCAACTGCTGAACGGAATTAGATCAAACTTGGTGGAAAGGTTGCTTTTGGTCTGTAGAGCATGCTTTTTGTTATTTGGCATAAGTCTATTCAGTAGTTCTTTAGATAATAAAGGAAATCCAAATCTGTACATCTAGAGTTGCAACAAATTCGGACCGAATCCTGAATGCACGCGCCCCCAGGAATTCTGTGACTGTCTTGCTGCAACCTGATAAAAGGTTGCACCTGCCATTTTCATTTACCGGCACAGTCCCCAGGGCTAAATTAAAACTATTTATATATACACATACATATATGTGTATATATATATATATATTTATATATATTGCCAGTCACCACAAGTTATAGTTAGGATCATGTTTCCACACAAAAGGTGTTTTTTGACTTGGCTATATCTTTGGCACCGTTTGACAAATCTTCACTAAATTTTCCCAAAAAAGTGTGCCAGTGATTCTGGTTGTGCCGCGTAGGCTCTCATTATCTTAATGAGACTACTGGATTTTGAGCAGCAAGATCGTCCACAATGTGGGGGACTTAGTCTGTCCCCCGGTGGATGAAGCTTGTCACTCCTAATCCAGGTTTTGCTCTGGCTAACTAGCAGTGCCTCATCTCTCCCAAATGGCAGAGACAATTGGGCAGCCGAGCGCATGACATATCAGTACTTCTCAGGGAAGTCGTGGTCACTCAGGTCACAACTGGTTCTCTCATACACAATGCGGTCTCATATATAAATGACAATAAAGGCAGTATAAGTTTTAAAGATTGGTTTAATAAAACGACTGCATTTTAGATAGCAAAGCATGAGCTGCACTAACCAGAACTACACAACACAGTAATATTAAAAAAGTGACGATGAGAGTGAAACACAAGAATAAGGATATCATGGTGCCACTATTTTATTCCCTCTCTAAGTTATATTTTGAGCACAGCATGTTAAGCTCTAAGCCTGCCTTTCAGGTTTCCCCGGAGGACATCAACCCTCATACCTGAGCAAAGGCCTGTAATCTGCATCAGCATCTGCAACAGGGCATTCAGCATACAGTTGTGGTTCCCTGACTGGAATCACCCTCTTGACGTGTACTAGGACTAGAAAGTGTTTTTATAACTAACACGCAGATGTTCTAAGAAAATGTCCCTACGTAAGGATGTGTATTTTCTATGAATGCTGGAGACTAAACTTCTACCATGTTTACCGGCAATGTACCAGACTGTAGCCTTGACTGAAGCACAGGGCGATCAAGAATGTATTATTTGAGAACACAGTGCTGAACTAAGCTAAACAGTGTGATAAAAGAAATTAAAACAAGACCGTAAAAAACGGTTATTGTAAAATAACAGTGCGAAGCTGAATAAAATATATTTAGGGCAAAGTGCACAGCGGCCTAGTATGTTAAACTAACGTGCATGGAGCTATACATAAAATGGCTACACAACAGTTGCACATGTGAAGTTTCAGGGTGATCCATCAAGTGGGGGCCAAGAAAAAGGGGGGGTCAATAAAGTTGCACTTCCCATGTTAATTCCCATGGGACCTTTGAACATGTCTACTGCCCGAACTACTGGACGAAATTATACCAAATTTGGCAGAATGCTAGCTTTCAGTACACAGATTGTGCTTTCGCTTATTTGGTGTAAATCCGTTCAGTAGTTTTTGAGAAATGTAGGGAAATCCAAGTGTGTATATCTCTGGCAGCGGCAAACTCCTGATTATTTCGCAAATATGTTATGAAAATTTGTGAATACATGTCCAAAATAAGCACTGTATTTGGCTGACCACAACCTAGCTAGAAAGTTGTGGCACCATTTTAATTCATGGGACATGGTCCCCAGGGGTGAAAACCTAAATTGAAGGTACCCTGACACTAGGGGTATGATGTAGGTGTGTTTTAAGAGCAAATTATGGGTTTAAAATAATCTTTTGTCACCATGTGCAACGACTTTTCATGAATTATTTGCAAAATATAAAAAAAGAAGTGCAGGTTCGATGTTCCACTGTAGGTTAGTTCCCAGGGGCATATACAAATATTTAAAATAAAAAAGGGGGTGCACTTGGCTCCTTCCTAGGACTCAAGAACCCCGGGGGCAACCAACTCCCCGGGGCTTTATAATAATTTTGGAAGGAGGCCACTCAGACCCTTCTCCATGGGCTCATATGAGTCCCGGGGACCACAACCTCCTCAGGGCTTTGTTTAGTTAATGGAGGGGGAGCACAGACTCCACTCCTGGGGCTGTTTGAAGCCCCAGGGACCACCACCTCCCCTGGGCCTAATGAAAATTGATGCAGGGGGCCGCACAGACCCCCCACATCCCCAGGCCATCACCTCCTAGGGGCCATTTAAATTTTTTGAAGAGGGATAGCAAAAGCAGACAGCTATCTCCTAAGGGTGAGCACCTCAGGAGATAGCAGGAGCCGGCCCTGGGGGTTGACAGTCACCAGGACATTTAATGGCTTTTGGAGGGAGGCAGTGGTGGCCCCTCCTTTGACTGCATGGGCTGGCACAGCGTAGGTGGTGGTACCCAGGGCTCATTGAGCATAATGGAGGGGAATCTATGTGGCCCCCTCTCAATTTTTTATAAAGCCCTGGGAGTTGGTGATCCCCAGGCCAAAAAAGAACCCTGGGAAGGTGGGCCCATGTGCCCCCTCTTTCCTTTTAGAATTTCCCTGATGCCCCTGGGACCTGGTCAACCTGGGGGCTTTTTTGTATACAAGAACAGAGACTGTGCGCCTTTATTTTGTTTAAGTTTTGCTGCAGATGTGTGAATTTGCTGTGAATTTGTGGCAAAAACAAAAAAGAACATATTTTTTGCCCTTGCAGGACCCAAGGGAGACCTCACCACCAAGGCTAGCCGGTTAGGGTATTCCTACACTAACCCCTTTACTTTTGTTTCCCAAGGCTGAGTGTAGTGTGGGAGTGGCTGCTTAATGGTGTTTTGGCTATGGAGCCAGGCCCTGTGTCCAACATCTGCCAAACACTGTCAAAGGCCGTGCAGGATTGGGTTTCTTATAGGGGTTGATTGCAGAGCCAGGCCAAACCCCAGCAATTACGGCCAATGAAATTTACTGAAAAAACAAAGGCTAAAGGCACCTATATTTAGAAAATAGAATTTAGAAACAAAATAGAAATTCATAAAAAAAATAAAGATTACATGGACCTTATAGTTAGGTTCTGAATTTACAGACACAAAACCATAGAAATTCAACAGATATAGTTATGGTTATCTCAAGTAACTATACCATGTGCCCTAAGGTAACTGTAACTTGTGGCTTCACCATACATTGCTAATTATCCCAGATATTACCGCAATCATGACATCTTTTATAACATCATTAATAATTTCAGTGTAACAGTAGCAGTAAATATTTTGATGAGTTAACTGTGCATGGTGGGGCACAGAATTGTCCTTTAGAGTGGTGACAAACCCACAGTTCTCAAAGTACAAAAGGTTGCTAACCTGATAAGTGGTCCTCTCAACCATGAACTGGAGAGACTAAGGCCCTCATTACAACATTGGCGGTAAAAGCCGCTTACTGCCGCGGAGAAGACCACCAACACACCGCCGTGGGAGCGGAATTCCGCCACGGTCATTATGACCCACAGCTCGGAATCTGCCAAAATTTAGACACCCACACAAGTTCGCCACACCAAAGGTCAGTGATAAACTGGTGAAAACAAAACCTCCACCGTCACGCCAACAGAAATACGCCCACACTATCACGACCCATGAATCCACACGGCGGTCTTTGAACCTCGGTATTCCATTGTCAGTACACACTGCAGCGCTCAAAATACACACACATATACAAAACACTACCAAATTGGACAATTACAAATACACAGACCTGATACACATACACACACCACTCCCACACACCCAATACAATATAAAACACACACCCACATCACCCACAAACCCCTAAGACAAAAAAATCTGAAAGAAGGCCAGAGAGAGACACCACCATCCACAAACTAGCAGCCACAGGCACTCAACACCATCACCCACACTACTTCCACGCACAAAACACCACTAAATATCACCCCACACATCACAACACACACCACCCCACACATCACCCACACCACCCCACGGCACGGCAAAGACACCCCAGGTTCTCTGAGGAGGATCTCAGGGTCATGGTGGGGGAAATCGTCCGGGTAGAGCCACAGCTATTCGGATCACAGGTGCAGCACACCTCCATAGCTGGGAAGATGGAGCTATGACGAAGAATAGTGGACAGGGTCAAAGCAGTGGGACAGCACCCTAGAAATGGGGATGACATCAGGAAGAGGTGGAACGACCTACGGGGGAAGGTGCGTTCCGTGGTATCAAGACACCACCTTGCGGTTCAGAGGACTGGCGGCGTACCCCCACCTCCTCCCCCACAACTAACAACATTGGAGTAGAGCAAGTCTTGGCTATTCTGCATCCTGAGGGCCTCGCAGGAGTAGATGGAGGAATGGACTCTGGTAAGGCAAATCTTTACTACTGTATCCCCCACCCTACCTGCATGCCATCACATACCCCACCTTCGCCCTCACCCCCATCACTCCAACTCCTCACAAATGTCCCAATATCACAAACCACACATACCAACACCAAGCCCTGCATGCAACAACAAAGCATGGACACCCATCACCAAAGCATGGCCACTGCACATACCCATACACCCCCCTAAACCATCATCACACAGGGTCCCACACAGGAATGCAAGCACTGGGGTACACGGTCACCCCCCCTTTGCACACCATGGCACACACAGATGCAATAATAATGCTTTTATACCCTTGCAGGACACCTACCCAACATCACCGCACAGGAGGGTCCAGACATGTCCACACCACCAACAGAAGAGGCCCACAGTGATGACAGCAGCTCTGTCCAATTGGATCTAGATGACCACCCCGGCCCAACTGGGACCTCAGGACAGTTGGTTCTCCTGACACAGTCACAGGCCACCACAGAGCTTCCCCCCTCTGGAAACACCAGCACAGCACCCACCCAGGGGGCCCATACCTCTGTCCCCAGGACACGTCAACCAGCAGTGTGTCCACCACTACAGGGAACCCAGGCTAACCCACCACCCCAACAAAAACAGGGACCTGGGGGCAGTGGCAGTGGGCACACGGTCCAGGGGACAGAGGCCCAGGCAAACAGGGGAACTGGGAGGGCTGCTGTGTAACAGGGGGAGGAAAGGCCCAGGGAACCCACTGTCCATGAGGCCCTCTCCAACATCATGGGAGCCTACCACCATTCCCAGGAGACGATGGCAACGGTACTGGTCAAGTTCCAGGAGACCCAGCGGCTGCAGGAGGAACAGTATTTGGGCTTCAGGGAGGAACTCAGATCCATCAATTCCAACCCGGGGCACCATCGTAGGGGTGCTGAAGGAAGTCCTCAACACCAGGAGGGACACTGTGGCACAACAAGGGGCCCCTGACACTAGCCTGGACAATGAACTGCCCACCACCTCTGCTAGTTGAAAGGAGCCACTGCCACAGGACCACCACACCAGCACCCCACCCCCTGTAGAGGGAGAACCACCCCGTAAACGGTCCCTGAGATCCAGGACAAAGACAGAGAACAATGCCAAGACCCCAGCCAAGAAATGAGCCCACCCTGAATGTTATCCTTTTGTCCCACTTTATCACCCTGTCCATCCTCAAACTGCCCAAGCTCCACTTCCTATGCCCCTTTGGACAATGCACCTGTGAGACTAATAGACTGGACTCTGCCATGGACATTCCTCCACCATCACCCCTCACCATTTTACAACCCCCTCCACTATTTAGCACTTAAATAAACACCCTTAAAGCACAAAACAATCTGGAGTCTGTCTGTGATTTCGAAATGTTGTATTAGCAATTACAGTGACAAAATGCTCTTTCAATTGCAATGTCAACATACCTATGTCACACAGCTATAGCCCATGAGGAAACAAAGCAGATGTCACACAGTGGGACCCACATCTGTGAAATTGTAAGGGAAAGTGACAACTCAGTGACCATACACTGGGTGAAAAGGACAGACAGTAGAGAGGTAGTAGTGTTAAAGTACATGTAGTAGGCAGGTTTGTCGTCTTACCTGTGTCTCACTGGAAGTATTGCAGGATCACTGAGTCCCTTTTGTCGACGTCTTCTTCTTCTGCTTCCTCGTCTTCGCTGTCCACAGGCTCCACAGCTGCCACAACACCTCCATCTGGACCATCCTCCTGCAGAAAAGGCACCTGTCATCGCAAAGCTAAGTTGTGAAGCATACAGCAGGCCACGATGTTCTGGCACACCTTCTTTGGTGAGTAGAATAGGGAACCAACTGTCATATGGAGGCACCTGAACCTGGCCTTCAGGAGGCCAAAGGTCCGCTCTATAATCCTCCTAGTTCGCCCATGGGCCTCATTGTAGCATTCCTCTGCCCTGGTCCTTGGATTCCTCACTGGGGTCAGTAGCCATGACAGGTTCGGGTAACCAGAGTCACCTGTAAATGGCGAGGGACAACTGTTAGACACACACTAACCTGTAGGGATATCCACAGACCCAGAAAACTATTCCCAACGATTTTGTTCCAGGTGTTCACCTAATAGCCACACACGGTGCCTCTGGATTTGCCCCATCACATAAGGGATGCTGCTATTCCGCAGGATGTCAGCATCATGCACTGAGCCAGGGAATTTGGCATTAACCCCTTAGCTGCTGGGCCTTTTCCCCCCCAGTGCTGAGCCCTTTTTTGGCTATTTGGGGTAGTTCGCGCTTAGGGCTTCCTAACTTTTTGTCCACATAAGCTAACCACGCCAAATTTGCGTCCTTTTTTTCCAACATCCTAGGGATTCTAATGGTACCCAGAGTTGGTGGTTTCCCCTAGAGGAGACCAAGAAATTAGCCAAAATACAGTGAAAATTTTGTTTTTTCCAAAAAAATGGGAAAAAAGGGCTGCCGAAGAAGGCTTGTGGTTTTTTCCCTGAAAATGCCATCAACAAAGGGTTTCTGGTGCTGAAGTCACTATCTTCCCACCTTTCAGGAACGGGCAGACTTGAATCAGAAAACCAAATTTTTCAACACAAATTTGGCATTTTACTGGGACATACCCCATTTCTACTATATTTGGTGCTTTCAGCCTCCTTCCAGTTAGTGACAGGAATAGGTGTGAAACCAATGCTGGATCCCAGAATGCTAAACATTTCTGAAAACTAGACAAAATTCTGAATTCAGCAAGGGGTCATTTGTGTAGATCCTACAAGGTTTTCCTACAGAAAATAACAGCTGAAATAAAAAAATATTGAAATTGAGCTGAAAACAACAGCCATTTTTCTTTATGTTTTACTCTGTAACTTTTTCCTGCTATGTCAGATTTCTGAAAGCAATATACAGTTTTGTCTGCTGGACTCTTCTGGTTGCGGGGATATAAAGGGCTTGTAGGTTCATCAAGAACCCTAGGTACCCAGAGCCAATAAATGAGCTGCACCCTGCAGTTGGTTTTCATTCTATACTGGGTATACAGCAATTCATTTGCTGAAATATGAAGAGTGAAAAAGAGGTATCAAGAAAACCTTTGCATTTCCAAAATGGGATCAAGATAAGGTTTTGAGGAGCAGTGGTTATTTGCACATCGCTGAATTCCGAGGTGCTCATACTAGCATGTGAATTGCAGGGCATTTCTCAAATAGACGTCTTTTTTACACACTCTCTTATATTTGTAAGGAAAAAATGTAGAGAAAGATAAGGGGCAATAACACTTGTTTTGCTATTCTATGTTCCCCCAAGTCTCCCGATAAAAATTATACCTCACTTGTGTGGGTAGGCCTAGTGCCCGGGACAAGAAATGCCCCAAAACACAACATGGACACATCCTATTTTTTTTATAGAAAACACAGCTGTTTTTTCCAAAGTGCCTACCTGTAGATTTTGGCCTCTAGCTCAGCCGGCACATAAGGAAACCTACCAAACCTGTGCATTTCTGAAAACTAGAGACCTAGGGGAATCCAAGGAGGGGTGACTTGCGGGGCTCGGACCAGGTTCTGTTACCCAGAATCCTTTGCAAACCTCAAAAAGTGGCTAAAAAAACAAGTTTTCCTCACATTTCGGTGACAGAAAGTTCTGGAATCTGAGAGGATCCTCAAATTTCCTTCCACCCAGCGTTCCCCCAAGTCTCCCGATAAAAATGATACCTCACTTGTGTGGGTAGGCCTAGCGCACGCGACAGGAAACGCCCCAAAGCGCAACGTTGACACATCCAAATTTTTTGAAGAAAACAGAGGTGTTTTTTGCGAAGTGCCTACCTGTAGATTTTGGCCTCTAGCTCAGCCGGCACCTAGGGAAACCTACCAAACCTGTGCATTTCTGAAAACTAGAGACCTAGGGGAATCCAAGGAGGGGTGACTTACGGGGCTCGGACCAGGTTCTGTTACCCAGAATCCTTTGCAAACCTCAAAAAGTGGCTAAAAAAACAAGTTTTCCTCACATTTCGGTGACAGAAAGTTCTGGAATCTGAGAGGAGCCTCAAATTTCCTTCCACCCGGCGTTCCCCCAAGTCTCCCGATAAAAATGAAACCTCACTTGTGTGGGTAGGCCTAGCGCCTGCGACAGGAAACGCCCCAAAGCGCAACGTGGACACATCCAAATTTTTTGAAGAAAACAGAGGTGTTTTTTGCGAAGTGCCTACCTGTAGATTTTGGCCTCTAGCTCAGCCGGCACCTAGGGAAACCTACCAAACCTGTGCATTTCTGAAAACTAGAGACCTAGTGGAATCCAAGGAGGGGTGACTTGCGGGGCTCGGACCAGGTTCTGTTACCCAGAATCCTTTGCAAACCTCAAAAAGTGGATAAAAAAACAAGTTTTCCTCACATTTCGGTGACAGAAAGTTCTGGAATCTGAGAGGATCCTCAAATTTCCTTCCACCCAGCGTTCCCCCAAGTCTCCCGATAAAAATGATACCTCACTTGTGTGGTTAGGCCTGGTGCCTGCGACAGGAATAGATCACACAACGGTCAATGTTGGTCCTTACGTGAGGCAGCTGTTGACCCTGGGGTGATCCATTCCTGACACAGGCACTAGATGTAGGCACTCAAGTGGGGTAGTGTTTTTATCAGGACAGGTGAGGAGTCACTGGGTGGTAGGAATGTTGTGGATCCCAGCATATTCCTGTAGTTTGTGTGACAGAAATGCGAGAAAAATAGAGTTTTTTTTCAACATTTCAGCTTTGCAGGGTATTCTGGGTAAGAAAACTTTGGGGAATCCAAACAAGTCACACCTCTGTGGACTCCCCCGAATGTCTAGTTTCCAGAAATATTTGGGTTTAGTGTGTTTCTCTATATGGCCGCCGAATCCAGGACCAAAAACACAGGTGCCTGCCTTACAAAACCAGTTTGTTTTGCCAAAGACAATTTTGATGTCTCCACAATATGATTTGGGTGGTGGAATTTGGGGCTGAACTAAATTGGTGAGCTCCCAAGAGAGCACTCTCTCTCTGCTTGCCGCCGCATTCACCTGCTCTCTGGGTTGGCCTAACCCACTATTACCCAGTTGCACGAACAGCTTGCGAAGGGACAGCAGGACTGTCCTCATCACCTCCCTCATAATGTACTGGAAGAGGAGTTTTCGAATGGGACTCCTCTGACTGAAAAATCACTCCCAGAGTCTGCGCCATTATCCTATCCCTCAGATGCTGTCTCAGTATCTGATGTCTCAGTCTCTGATACTATGTCAGAGCGGTCCTCTATAACCCGAGTGCAGGCAGCAGTCATCCATCAAGATGCCATCTCTGCTATTGGCTAAACTGTTGCTCTAAAACACTAGCCTACGTAGACAGTCACAAAATCAATGGTGTGTGTGAGATACGTGCAACAGTAGAGGCCACCTTACCTGCGATTCTTTCCTCAATCAGCACGTACTTTCAAGACACTCAAAAAACACCTTGTCACATACCATTCGTCACAGTCTTTAGCACCTCCTGCGCCCAGTCCAACAATCATTATTGGTGCTCCCACTCCCTCCTCCTCGGATTCCCTCATTACCACCCAGCAAAAGTGCCCTTCATCTCTCCATAGACTTTACTAATGTACTCAGCTATTTACATAAAATACAGATGTGCTCTCTGTAGTAGGCATATAAACCTTCTGCGCTTCTTTATGGCACTAAAACTGCCACTAGACAAGTCGGACCCTTTTTCCCCCAGGGAAACCACACACATATTGACAAAAGTGATATATATATGACAGCCAACCACCTGAAACTCAACTCAAGCAAAACCGAAATAATCCTCTTTGGCCCACACAAAAACACCTGGGACCCCCCATGGTGTCCCACCACGCTAGGCCCTGCACCCACCCCCGCCAACCACGCACGCAACCTCAGCATCATCCTAGACTCCTCCCTCTCGATGACCCAACAAATCAACGCTCTTACCTCCTCATGCTTCAACAAACTCCGTATACTGAAAAACATTCAAATGGATCCCCACAGAGACCAGAAAAACTGTCACTCACGCACTCATCAGCAGCAGGCTTGATTACGGAAACGCCCTCTACGCCGGCACCACTCTAAAACTCAAGCGCAAACTACACGCATCCAGAACTCAGCAGCACGACTCATCCTCGACCTCCGCCGACACAAACACATCTCTCCACACCTCAAATCCCTCCACTGGCTCCCCATTGACAAAAGGATCACCTTCAAGATCCTCATCCTCGCACACAAATCACTCCACAACACAGGCCCTGCCTACCTCAACGAGAGTCAACTTCCACACCCCCACACGAAACGTCCGCTCAGCTGACCTCTCTCTCGCCTCTGTCCCCCCCATCAAACACACCACCACCGGGGGCAGATCCTTCTCCTACCTTGCACCCAAAACTTGGAACGCACTCACAACCCACCTTCGCAAGACCCAAAACCTACTTCTTTTCAGGAAGGGCCTCAAAACCTGGCTTTTTGAACAGTGAACCTCCCAGCCCCTTTCCCTCCCCCCGCCCCCCACCCCCCCCCAGCGCCTTGAGACCCTCACAGGTGAGTAGCGCGCTTTATAAATCTCTTTGATACAGATCTACCTCTATATATATATATATATATATATATATATATATATATATATATCTACATAGATATATCCATGTACCTAGATATATCTATCTACATAGATATATATAGATATATACATATATTTTTTTTTTTAGTTGTTGTATGGTTTCCTTGGGGGCCAAAATGGCCCCCAGGGAAACCTTACAACATCTAAAAAAAAAATTGCCCCCACAGGGGCTCACCCTGCCCACAGGCGACCCCCTGTCATTTCACTATTTTTTTTTAATTTTTTTTTTTGGGGGAAAAAATAAAAATCCCCTGGGGGGGGTCGCGATCACGCCCCCCCCCCCCAGGGGGCCCCTACCTTTAAAAAAAAAAAAGAATTATGCCGGGGGGGGCGGCCCGTTTTCCGGGGGGGCCGCCCCCCAAAAGTGAAATCCCTGGTGTCTAGTGGGGTTTCCTGGCCCCCGATCGCAGCTGTGCTGCGATCGGGGGCCAGGAAACCATTTCAGAAGGCGGGCCAGGAAACACTTTCAGGAAGGCCTTGTAAGAAAGGGGAGACTCTCCCCTTTCTTACGAGGCCTTCCCGAACGTGTAAAAGGCCGTTTTCCCCATCAAAGCAGGAAGCGGCCGCAAGGTGGGGAAAACACCTTTGCAACGTCAGCGCGCGCACAGAGTCAACCAACTCATAGGTACGTAAACACAGCTTACTCAGAAAACCATTCATAACCCAAATTTTGCCTGTATGAGTGTTGAGCCAAGGCCTAGGTATGTGTGACACAGTTATAAATCAAGCCATGTGGGCCCCTGAAATGGTGGCTGCCTGACCTGTAAAGTGGGACAATGGGATGTGATGTAACTGCGCTGGCATTGTACACCGTCGGGTAGGCGGTCGAACACCGCAGCACAATTCTGCATTGGTTAACATTGGACCCTATGGGTCCCAGGAGCCAATGACGATGTACGCCGGCGGTGACGGTACGCACCGCCGCGGACGTGACTGCCATTTTCTATCTGTTCAATCACTCAATACCTGATCTTCGACAGGAGAGGACCTACACTGCAAGTGCTGCTGTGACCTCAGTCTGGAAGAGACAATGGCTTGTGCGTCTGGGGAAAGGGCCCCTGCCTTCACCACGGAGGAGTTGGAGAAACTCTTGGATAGGGTCCTCCCCAGTACACGCTACTCTACGGTCCTCTAGACAAACAGGTAAGTACACTGGGAGCATGCTGTATGGGCAATGCCTTTGTGGAGTGTGGTGGATGAAAGAGAGTGGGGGGAGAATGAGGCGTGCATGAAACAACGGTGAGTGCATGTGCCACATGTCAAGGGTAGGGATGCGGGCCAATGACTGTGACGGTGCAGTTGGTAATAACTTCTCTTTTTCCACTGTACAATTCCTGTAGGTCAGCGCCCACCAGAAGAAGGATATTTGGCGTGCCATCACCAAGGGCATCTGGACCCTGGGGTCTATCACAGACGGAGCACCCACTGCCGTAAAAGATGGGAGGACATTCGCTGCTGGCGCAAGAAGACGGCGGAGGCCCAGCTGGGGATGGCCTCCCAATGTGGGAGGGGTGCCCGTCGCACCATGACCCCCCTGATGTTCAGGATCCTGGCGGTGGCGTACCCGGAGTTGGATGAGTGCTTGAGGGCAACACAGCAGCAACAAGGGGGTGAGTACACTCTCATTCTGCTGATTCAGTGCCCAGTGGAGATGTCTGGGTTGGGGAGGTGGGCTGATGGTTTCCCTAGGCCAGGGCGGGTGTGCTAGTTAAGTCCTCTTTTTCAGGCAGACCCTGTGGCACCTTCCCCACCTGGGTACAGTGCCAAATACACCTAGTCTGGCTCCTGTGACATCCATGTGTGCAGATATCGGCCATAGCCTTGTAGGCCATTTACCAGGCATTGAATAGTGGACCCTGAGTGCGCAGCGTAGTGCAGGGGGCTTCTGTGTCTGTCGTGTCTGCCAACGGTAGCGGTAATGCATGCACTCAACTTGTCTTTCTTCTGTCTCCCCCCCCTCTTTGTGGTCTCCCTGTACGTGTGTGCATTAGCATCATCAGACGGAGGAGCAGTGGCAACGGAGCAGGAGGGAGCTGCATCCCACATGGCCCTGGAGGCGACACTACGGACTCTGATTTCACCAGTGGGACGGAGGGCGAGGGGAGCTCCATGGCGGGGACAGGAGCTGACACCAGCGATACGGACTCGTCCTCTGACGGGAGCTCCCTTGTGGTGGGCCCTTCTGTGCCCCCCGCACCAACAGGTACAGCGGCCAACCCCCCTACCAGCACCGCCCTCCCAGCAGCCCCTCAGCGTGTGTCCTGTGGCCGTTCATCCAGGAGGGTGGGCATCTCCTTCCCCCCAGGCACCTCAGGCCCTGCCCCAGTCAGCCCTGCTGCCCTCAGTGAGGAGGCTATTGACCTCCTGAGATCCCTCACTGTTGGGCAGTCTACCATTGTGAATGCTATTGGTATTTCAAATATTGTAACAATTATCTCATAGCATTTAGACATTATGATTGTAGCCACACAGTAAATAGTTGCAACGACAGCGCATTACATAGGTAAGCGAACAGTGCTTACACCAGCCCATGCATTTACCGTGACTTTAGTTAGGCTATTAAATGGATTATCTAAGTTGTTGTTCGTCATTGTACAGATAGCAAGCTTTACCCAGACGCTGGTGGAAATCTGCGTAATGCATAAATCGGGTCACTGGGTTTAAGCACAGTATACTTGTTGGACAACATTACTGCCATTTACTCCCCTTAAACGTATATTCGGGTGAACAGTTATTTAGAAATGGAGATCCTGGAGTAACAACAACTAGGAACAATAACCTTCATAAACAGTGAAGTTCATTATTTACTGATTTCTGATGGTGGTAGTGTTATATCCCTTTGTGTGTGGACATTTTCTCGATATTATATGCGTGCGTTAGTGTAGCGCTGAGCCGCAGATGGGTCACTGTTGTGTAGCGAACACCATGCCTCAATTTAGCTGGTTGGGATCGGAATGGAATGCTCGGTGGGCGTATTAGTGATCTTCCTATATTGCTCCCTGTGCCCAATGTGTACTGGGCTTCCCTGTGACGCTAGTTTGTCCCCGCCGTTGTGGAGTCCTCTTCTGGAGTTTGTAAGTGTGCCATCCTGGCGTCCCAGCTGTCTGATAGTGGATATTTACGAAGGCGAAGTATATCCTCTCTCCTCAATGCCACCCCCCCAGCGCCCGCCCATGCCACAAATGATCGCTTCCAGGCTAGCACATTTAGAGCCTCCACCGACATCCAGCTGCATGTTTTAAGTCGTTTTGTTGTAATAAATCCCAAATCTAGGAATCTTGTGGTAGCTCTGTGGTGAGGGCCCCTAGGGAATAGACCCAGCAACCAACTCTACCATGAGAACTGTATGGCGCGTTCTGTGCATACTGTCAAACTGTTGACCACGGCTACCCAGTAACTATGCAGGGAGGGGCAGAACCTCAGTATGTACAAGAGATCTGCATTTACACATTTACATCGGGGACAGGCTGCCTCAGAGCGAATTAAGTATTAATTAATACGAGCTGGCGTGAGATATGCCCTATGTATTATGTCAAATTGTATAAGTCTAAATCTGGAGTTGCAGGATATGTTAGTGTGAATAGCGATGATAGACTCCCATTCTTTGTCCGTGAAGGGTGTGGCTGAGTCGCATTCCCAAGCTGTGCGCAGCACATTGTTCTCGCGCACTGAGTGAGTTCTGAGAGCTTCCGTGAACCACTTGATCAGAAGCCTGCTCTGTCCCATTACCTGCATGTATTGTATGAGCAGATGGGTCGGGGGAACTGTTGTTAAATCACCCCACTCCCTTGATAGGGAACGTAGTAGTATGTTATATAATAGAAACTGTCCGGCGGGGAGGCCCATGTCAGCGACCAAAGCAGCGAACGGAATCAGCTTGCCATCACTATACAGGTCGCCCAAAGTGTGCAGCTCTGCATTGTGCCAAGTCCTTAGCTCTGCCCCAGTCACTGCTCCGGAGGCATGGGGCGTGCCCAAGAGTGCCAAGGCCAGGGCAAATGGATGATCCCGCTCGTGAGTCACAGGGACCTACGATAGCAGCTATGGGCCACATTAAGAAGAAGCTCCTCAGGCGGCGCCGAGCGTGCGAGGGGGTGGAATTGATTTGTAACTCTTAATAGAGACCAGAGTCCTGCAGTAGTTGCTGTATCCGAGAGATGGAGCCCCGCTAGCCATCTGGACACCCACTGAAGCTGTGACGCTAAGTAATGGTGCTCCAAGTTAGGAGCCGAGAGCCCACCTTGTGCCAATGGCAGATACAGTTTCTTAAGCGCCACTCTACAGCGCCCTTTGTTCCAAATAAATTCTCTTAATTTAGGTTCCAGTTCCCTAAAAAAGCTGACCGGTACATAATGTGGAAGATTAGAAAAATAATATAATAGTTGTGGCAGCACAATCATTTTTAAAAGGGCAATTCTGCCTGCCACTGATAGTGGCGTGTACAGCTGATATTCATGTTAGGAAGTTGACAAAACAAGGTCTGAAATGCTGAGTGCATGCTGATGGCAATTTAAGGTACAGCTTGCACAGTAAAAACATTGTTGAAGGAAGACAACTTGGCAATTATGGCAAAGTGCATAGTCTTGTATGGTCACCCTCATTTGTGTGGACTAATGTTGCTGTGTTTTATGCTTTGCACTGGAACACTTTTAAACAGGTCCTAGTGCATCTATGCTGTCCACTGAACCATGTTAAAATTGTCTTACTCCTAATTGGCCTGCTTAACTTTCCTATAAGGCCACAATATATGCTGTCCTTAAATTTGAATTATGAAATACAGCACTACTGTGCCATTAAGTAATATGTCAAAACAAACATGACTCCAGAACTACTGCTGTAGACTGTTGCTATCATTTTAAACTGGCAGCCTGACCCGTCAAAATGAGCATTTTTTACAGGGAAAAAACTCCCTTTTAAAAATTAATAAGTCACTCCTATGTAGGTCTAGTAGCCCACAAGACATTTTGCATGGTATTTAAAAGCAGAACAACTAGTCATTTAAAGTTAACATGCTCTCATAGTGAATAGCACCCAAAAGCTGTTTTCACTGTATGAAAGCTTGTTGGCCTTTAGAGAAATACTGGGGAGCAATATTAAACATTCATTTTGCTATCTCAGGCTAGAGACCAACTGGAAAAACTATTAAATTACTATTTTTAATATTTATTTAAAACACAGCGTAATGCTGGAGTGGGAGTTTTATTAAGTATTAGAAACTTACCTATTCCCTGCCTGGAACTCATAGAGAATGGTTTGCACTAATCTCCAACTGTAAACCAGCTGACGCATAAACCCTGATGAGGTGTGAAAACGTCTTCCAGGTCAGCGACAATGGCTTAGGTGTGGGCAGGTATTTTTGTTCCTCTGGTAGGATAACCAGTTGGACTATACCCAGGAACCTAGTTTACAATAAATGGGTTTCCATTTCAAAAGCAGATGTCAAATGACACTTTTGATCTCCCAGTCTGGCATCTACCAATCCCAGTAAGAGGGCATAAAGGGTTTCTCCACCTTGAATATAGTGACTGGACTGTTAGATTGTTGTCAGTAGGGCACACAGGAAATACTGCAAAATTGGGAAGGTTTAACCTGGGAACTTTAATCTTACAGTTAAGGAGGGACCAAGAGTTGCCCACACACACACTAGTGGCAGTCATAAATGTGTCAACCCCAGCCACCTTCTTCAGAACACTCTGGGCATGTTTAAGGACAGAAGAAAGACTGCACCTGATGTTTAAGACCTGTTGGAAATGTGCCCAGCTGTCCAGTACCACCTGCACCTAACCTGAACCCTGTTGATGTCCTCTGCTTGAGTGTATCTTGACCTCCCCAATGCTGTGTCTGAGATCCTGGGCCCTAATCTGTGTTTAACTGGACTTCTCCTATTACCTATGAAGACCTGGGACTTCTTATGTTAACATGGACTCACCCCACACTTTGACAAATCTCCAGGAGGCCACTGGTATGCTTTAATATTTATACCAAGTGCATAACAAAAGTAGGCTGCAGCATCACTGTGTGATTATATGTATTCATACTACCATGTATTTGAGGAAGCAGCTTTTCTCATGAAAGCCTGACTCTGTCTCCACTGGCACTCTGCCCATATTAATTCACTGCTGCAAGAAAGAAGTTGTAGACATTAAGCCGAATGAAATATAAGGTTTCTATCTTGTCAGACTTTTATATTATTTATTTAAAAACAATATGCTGGTGGAGCTAAAGAACTTAAATACAAAGCATGATGCAATTATCTTGTTTAGCTCAAACGTTATACAATGACCAATTTGTATACTGTTTCAAATCAGTGGGTAACTTAAGTCAAGTTAGACTAACAAGGGTAAGGGGGAACACTTATGAATGAAAGCTCGTCTGCTTTCAAAATGTCTACACACAAATGTGTGCTAAGGTGAAAGGGTTTCTCAGCTGGCTGAGAACACAGCACACCTGTGAAGGTGCATTAAACACAGAAGGTCTGAGCATGGAGAAGGTACATTCAAGATGGTACTAAAGGAAGGGGAGGAGGATCAAAGAGAGGAATACATGTGAGACCAGTTAATAGTGTGACAGTGGGGAGATAAATGAGCTGGGAGGCACAGCAGGTCATTGTGGGCCATCTTGAGGAGGAAAAATAGAACTCTGCTTGCACAGGGACAAGGGTGTGTGGTTAAGGTAGGGAGGGTATGGTAATTGAGAGAAGTGTGTAAGGGGCCACTTCTCTTCATAAAGTTATTTTATAGAGTAATGAGATATTACTGAAGTAGGTTGTTGAGCTGTATTATGAAGCAGGAAAGGGATGGTACCCTGCTGATTTCAAAAGGGTGGTTTTCATAATCTTAGAAAATAGCAAGCGAAGACCTGTCATGCAGTGGTCAAAAACACCTCTTCAATTCTCCACTCTGTGACTTGTCTTGCAGAGTTCCATAATCAACAAACTTGTTTTCTTTCAGGCAGGTGTAGCATGTTTTGCATGACTAACTTCTACACTGGTATCCTTTAACCAAAGTTTTATTGCCATGTGTCAATGCTGCAAAGGTTTAAAGTCAGGAACGTTGCCTGCCATTGTAATGTAAACTGGCTGCCATCTCCATCTGAATACCAAGCTGGCTGCCAAGGACTTACTACTGGAATAAACACGTCTGTTATTTATTTGGTGTCAGTATAGGATTGTTTGACATTGCATCATTGCTGCTATGTTCATATGCATAATGTCTGATAGAAGGTAGTCATGGTGTCATAGTGCAGAAAGAATGATGTCACATTTGAAACCGGTGTAGAACATTGGCTGCATGTGAATGCGAAACAACCTCTGTCAAATCATGTGACCATGAGACAGAAGATCTGTGCTTCACGAAGCAGCCATTGGAAGACGTTACCACATTCTAATTCGTGATTGCTATGTTCTTGTTCATATTGTCTGACAGAGGGTAGTCATGGGGTCATGGTGCAGAGTGTATGATGTAACCTGTGACATGAGTGTAGAACACATATACATTGACTGCATGTACGTAAGAAAGAACCTCGTCTCATGTGGCTGTTAGACAGAAGTGCGGTGCTTCAGGAGAGACCCAAAGAAAAATATTACCACAGTCTAATTTGTGGTTGATCACTAAAGCAACCAACAATGTTGTTTTTGTTAGCGCTTCTGACCTTAATGAGTAAACTTACAAGCGGACGGGAATAGGTTGATGAACCTTTTGACTCGCAATTAAAATATTCTTACCATAGATCCAGTACATAATCAATACACAATAATCAATAATCATTGGCAATTAATAACATCAATGATCAACGGAGTCAGTAATTTTCACACACCATGACCTTTCAGTCATGAATAACCACACCTTTAGTAAAAGTTTAGGATGTTTATTTCCCTATATTAACAATGCTAAAGTCATGTAGGTTAATCTCAAAATCAAATGAAACACGTACAGAAACAACACTGGCTGTCCAAAGCGGTAGAAGAAACGTAATCTAATCAAAGCCTGAACAACAACACATTCTAAGGTTACAGTGAAAATCAGTAGCAAAGTCAACTGTGTCAACGTTATGATGTACATGAAATTTAGCAGAGAATTTCATCAAACATTAGTCCATGTTATCATCATTCAATTAGTGAGGATCCTTAACTAACATCAGATTAGCATCAGCATGTTGGGCTTCGTGCAAAACAATTTAGTAACACCAATTTTGAAAAACATCTAACTATGGTTTTATCAAAACAGTGCAGTTGGTGCCTAGAAAGAAAAAGCAAATATACATAGTAATCACAATTTGGAAATACCCATTCTCAGAGTGGATCAGCAAAGTAGAATCAGTCTTCGTCCTCAGGACATCAGTCGATCAGCAAGGCATCAGGATTCAGCATCAGAGTTTGGGAAGGGCAAAGACATTAAGCATTAAAGTTAAGCACGTCGCTTATCAAGACGCAATTTGGGCAGTGGTCAGAATGACTGTCATCTCTCCGTGCGGTGTCGTTAAGTCAAAGTTACCTAAACTACCCCCAAATCTCTATTGGTCAGTTAATCGTATGTTCACACTCTGTCCAATAAAACTAAAATCCCAAATCTATTAATTCTAACATTACTCGTTCACATGTCGTTGATTGGTTTATCTTGCGATGTACTCATCATCCGGCTTGACAGGTAACAATATTGTTGCTGCTTCAATTCTAGTCAGTATCTTCATTGTTCTTGTCTTAGGAAAGTCAGTCTCACACACATTACATATAAAATGTTGCATTAGCAGGAACATCATCTACTAGCAGACGGTTCACATGAAAAGCTTCCGTTATGAGCACATTTAAACTATACAACAGAAATTTACAGTTTAACTTTCTCTGGTCAGCTATTTTATTAAACATTAAGAAATACAGCTTTTGCATGAGGCCTGGCAACTAGGCCAAGACATTCACTAAGTTAAGGCCTACAATTAACAAAGCTAAAACTTAATTCATAACCCTTAATATGACATATTACTGCATTAGTCTAACAGATAGTCAACATTTCATGTTATTAAATCATTGATTAGTACATTTTGTTAACATTGGAGGCCATTCTTCATAATCACATTTTTAAATGCGTGCATTATTTTTCAATGTCATTTTACTTTCTACACAAACTTATTTTTCAAGATACACAAACACTCTTTAATACTTTTATTAAAACACCTGTGCTAGCATTTTTTGTGAGAAGGAAAGAAAGAGGAGACAAATCAACTTACATCCAAAATCTGTGCTTAATTTGTGGATTTTTGAACAATCAATCAATCAATCAGTATTTGTAAAACACAGCTACGCACCTGTGAGGGTCTCAAGGCACTGGGGGGAGGGGACCCTACTAGGGTCTGACTATACTTGTACCAATCCTTTTTTCAGTACCAGTTGCAATTGGAAAATTTGCAGGGCTACGTAGGAACTATGCACAACATGAAACTAGTCCCCTCAGTGATTAGACACTTGTCCAGATCACATTTCACACCAGGGGTGACCCTTTTCATTTTGTAGTTTGCACTCCAAGTGTAGGTTGTGGGTGTTAGGATTTGTGCAGAATCTCAGAGCCAAATAAGTCTAGAGGCAAATAGGTTGCATAGAGCTTTTCAGGGGACCCGAAAAAGACAACATTTTTGTCAGATCCTTAGCTTTGCATTTCTGATGATTCCTTTTTTGTGTTAATTTATTTCTTTTTAAAGCCAGACTAGACCTGAGGTGATGCACCCACCTGCATCCTGCTTTATAATTAGTCGAGGCTTGCGTCGGTCAAAAGTTGCAGGGCAGCACGTGGCGGCAGGAATCACAACCAATAAATAAATAAACAAAAAAAACTTACATAATGCACCCCCACCGCTGCCTCAGCTGTGCTGTTCCTCGTCACATCACGCACAGGCTCCCAGCCTGTCCTGCTGCCAATCCTTACGCTGCTGTCATGCTGCTGGCAGCATTAGGATTGGCTGGAGTGCCCTGGGTTGGCACTCCAAGGCCGAGTGGAAGCCTCTGTCTGCTGTCCCCAACCTGGCCGGGTTGGAGAGAGCCCGATGCGCATGTGTGTTTGGCTGGCCAAAGAAGACTGGACAAACATACATGCGCACTGAGGGGAGTCTTGTGCACTCCCCCTCTATCTCTGTCATCGCACGTGTCCCCGCCCCCTAAAAAATAAAAGCGATAATAAACATAGTTTATTAACGTTTTTAGTTTTTGGTTTGCAGATCTTGAGCCTGGCGGGGGCGACTCTCTCTGCCATAGCGGAGGAGCTATGTTGTTTATAAGTCAAGTGATAACCAGGACATTGTTAAGTCTCCTTCTCAACCTGCATCGTAGTTGAAGAAGGCACTGCTAGAAAGAAGCTAGATGCTTGGATTTGCTACTCAGTTCTGCATGGTGAGTTCCCATGTTTCTGCCTGGCTGCGCAGGGTGTGGAGATGAGAATTCTGTCATTGCGTGCAGCTGTGTCTTAGAGGACTTGACACACAAATTCGTGCCACCATAAACAGCCAAAGTGGTGCGTTTAGTTTCATAGGAAGGGTGACAGCTGGCCGGGCAGATTGAATGCATTAATCACAGCTCGTTTAAGTTTCATCACAACAGCATTCTCCAAATAGACACTGTCTGCTGCTGTCTGTCTACCATTTCTTTCGGACTGTCACACGCACACCACAGTGCATATTATTCTTCAATTCTCCTTTGGTGCATTATTAACTGCCCTATCACAGATTCAAGTTCATTCATCCTGCATTCTCCAACACTGACATGCAGGCATCATAGAGTAGGTGATTTTGGACCGCTTACAAGATAGAGGGAACTAATGCCTGAGGAGGGATATGTGAGGTATATTAGAATAAAATAAATATTAAAACAAGTGCAAATTAGTTATTACACCACTAAATCTAATCATATGCTTAATGAACATAATAAAATCAAGTTTGAAAAAATAAAATGGCCACTAAAAATGTTTGTGACGTACTGTTATGTATTACATCTAATTACCATGGTGGTAAAAAAAAAGCAGATAAAATATAGGCGAACTACCTAAAAGTCAAAGGAGAGTAATACTATTAATGACTGTGATAGTGTTACATCTGTTTCTAGCAAAGATGTTGCTACTTCTTTTGGAGGTTTTATACTTGTTGTACCAATGATATAAATGCGTCCGTTTGGATGTTAAAACCTGGTTCATTTAAAATCATATTCATGGGTACATAATAATATTGGATGAAAAAGGCACATTTATGTTATCAAGTCCATACAATATGCTGCCAAAATCAAGGAAGATATTTATGAAAGTCTAAAAGTGTAAGTATTGTGGTTAGAATAGCAGTGCCCAGCAGAATATTGTGGCCGGAAGAATAGTTTCCACAAACCTGCCCATTTAGAAACAAACAATAGTTTAAAGCACTTGAGGAGAGCTAGTATTAAAAGGGTCTGTGTTTAGTGATTCAGTTGCAGAAGACAGCATCAGAGACTTGGGTTTGAAATCCCAGATTTCTAACTCAGCCAGTCTGTGTGTCCTTGGCGCACAACCCTGTGTCTCCATGTGCCCCAGTCCCATTAACTTATTGGGAGGACACATTACAGCACCATTTTAGGACATAGGGCCTGATTTAGATCTTTGTGGTGACAGCCCCCTAGTTGATTTTCCAATAGAAAAACGTCCGCCAACTAGGCGCTACACTCGCCCAATTTAGATGTTGACAGTCCTATAGCCAATACTCCACTCGAGTCCTGCCGATTCTGCCAGAAGTTCCCAACTGCATTGATGGCGCCATAGGAGAAAGTGACTGATGGTAGGGCTCCACCCACCCTTCCTGTTGAGCAGATTTGGATGTGCATTTCCATCAAGCCAATTGTGGTGGTGCTACGTTCACATCTGAGTTGGCGGATTTGGGGGAAATGAGGTAAGAACCTACTTTTTTTCCAATTCCACTTCCGTTTTCGATTGGACACGGTTGGACAAGAACATCTGTCTTGGCTGCCAATGGACCCTGGAGAAAACACAACCCCCCCATTGGACTCCAAGGTAGGGAATCCGCATTGCCAATCTACATTGGGTGGTCACTGCACAAGAGCTCGCGACCACTGCAGTCATATACATGTCAGAGTCCATTTCTTTTAAAATTACTGTGACATGCATATGCCTGGGAACACAATTGGGTCAGATATGGGTGTGGACACACAGGTAAAAGACACATAGCGCACACATACACAGATGTAATTTTGGTGTCAGTATTCATTGCCAAATGAATGCAAGCACCACAATGATGGAACATTCACACTTGTCAACTATGTCCATGTGTGCACATGACAAGGGGACCTGTACCTGTGATATCATGCTTTCAGTTGTGTGAGTCAGTACGTGTATGTTTGAGTGCAGTTGGATTGGCTGGTTGAGGTGGAGTGGGTGATGTGGTTGTGTATGTATGTGTGCCACTTGAATGGGGGGCTGATGTAGTGTATGTTTGGTTGTGTATTGTGTTGCTGTTCGCATCATTCAAGTTAGTATTGTTGTGTGGTGGTTGCTGTCGTGATGTGTGTAGTTGTGCTGTTATGTGTGTGTGTGTTTGTTTAAATGCGTCTGTAGTTGTGTTGGTTGTTGTGGTTATGTCGTGTGTGGGTGTACTGTTAATAGTGTGTGAATGTCGTGTCATGGATGTAGGGCAATGTGTGCTTTCAGCATGTATGTGCTGTGGTGGAATGGCACTGGATAATAGTGTGTATGTGGTGTGTTGTGTAGCGCAGGGGGGCATATATGGCTAAGGCACATTGTGTGTGTGTGACATACCTCTCATCCATAGCTGCTGCCATTGTATGATGTCCATTGGGTCCCAGGATGGCCTCCCTCCATCATCAATCTGATGCTGTGTACACAGTCTGCAGGACTACAACATCTAAATATGGTCAGCGGAATCCTGCCAGCCTGATGGCTAGGGAGAACACTTCATCATGGCGGTCGGTTGCTCAGCCGCAATACATCTAAGTACATAGTCTACTTGATGGCCTACTTGGGTCCACCACTGTGACAGATTTGTGGTAATATGTCAAGGTCTAAATCAGGCCCTAAGTCTCTTCTAATTCCTATTTCTCATTCTTCATCTATCATTCCTCATCCAACAGTTTATATCCCTCATTTCTCGCAGTTTTTTCCTTACCTATTACTCCTCACCCCTCATTTGTCACTTCAACATTCTTCAACCTGTATTCATATTCACCTTCCGTCAAAGGCTCATTCTGGTGTCTCATTCATTATCCCTCCTAGTAATTGCTATTCTTGGTTCTTCATCCTTCTTCTATTCTTCTCTATCCATCATTCTTATTCTTCATTGTTAGACCTATCAGTCTTAGGGTCTTCCCCTGAACGTTGCCCACTCACCTCCATTTTTGTGCTTTAATTAGTTTTTGATGGCTGTAGGACTCTATACACTTTATCACTGCTAACCAGTGCTAAAGTGGTTTTGCTCAAACCCCTAAAAAATGGTTTGATTTGCATATTTAATTTACTTATAGGTCACTTGACCACAGATTGTCATTGCATCCACATACCCATGGACTGTAATTTAAATGCTACCAGTGGCCTGCAGCACTTACTGTGCCACTCACTTAAGTAGCCCTTCAAAACATGTACCAGGCCTGCCATTGAAGCCTAAATGCAGTGTTAAACTGCCATGACGACATGAAATTTCAACCCCCTTGCCAAGCCGTAAACTCCTGTTTTGTTTCATATACGTCACTCCTAAGTTAGGTCCTAGGTAATCAAGAGGGAAGGGTGCTGTGTAATTAAAAGGTTAGACATGTACTTTTAAGTTTTATGTGTCCTGCTAGTGAAAAACTCCTAAATTCATTTTTTTATACTGTGAGGCCTACCTTTTCCACATGATAACAGGGGATTCCTTATTTCATTTGATAAGCTGCAATTTTCATTTGGAAGCAGGCAGCTATGTCATGTTTTGTATATATGAATTTGACATGATAAATCCTCTTTGATAGTAAAGTCAGATTTCCCATTAAAATTGTAAAAGTGCCACTTGCAGAAAGTTTGCATTTTCCAGTCCTTATCCCTTTGTGACTGCAGCCTGTCTTGGATCACATGACTGGGGTAACTACCAGTTAGACTTTGCGAATTCCTCCCAGACAGTCACACAATTCAAGGATTAAGTGTGCCTCAATGGGCCAGTTGCTGGCTGTATGGGGGTGCGGAGCTGAGCTCAACTGAATAGGTTGTGCTCTGCCATAACACAAAGCACCTGATGAACTCAGACTGTCACTGCAACCACATTGGAGCCAGCGCAGCAGAGTCAGGAAATAATTCTGTGCACTTCAAAGTCACTGTCTAGAATATTCTCCCATCTTCCAGAACCAGGTCCCCATGGTAAAAAAGGAGAATTCAGACACCAACTTTTCAGTACACTTCTGGAACTGTGGATACTCTACCAGAAAGAAGAACTGCTGTGCTGCTGAAAGGACTACTACTCTGCTGAACTGCCCATCTGCTGCCTTGCTGCATTGCTGTCTTTTTGCCCTGCTTTCTCCTGTCTGGGGAAAAAGAAATGGACTTGCAACTTCATCTTGGACCCAGGGGTACCATAGTGATTACAAGGGCTAGTCAGCTGGATTCCAGATCTGAGCCAAAGTGACATAAAAGGCTCCCCAACGTCCTGCACAGCACCTGGATACAGCTGAAGTGAATTCCTGACACCTCTGCGGTGTCCCTCCAGTCCTGAACCCTTGGTGTAGCTCAGAGACCTGTATTCACTTTTTTGGGCTATTTGTGATCATGTGACCTGTTCGCACTGAGACCTTGCTGCTCGCATCCCTGATTCAATGTGAAGCACCATCAGCTACAGCACCAACCGCTAATGGGGACCACCAAAGCAAAGCTTCAGCAACATGGGTCCGTGATATCTGGCCTGCTCTTCGTGCAACACTGGCGGCCTACCAAGATACTCAACCTGCTGCTCGTGGCACCCTCCACCAATAATAGGACTCTTGGCAATGATTTCCAAAGGTAAAATTTCAGCAGGCTTACCTTGTTGACCGTAGCTGATCTGCACTCCATTGCAGTCAGCCTGAACTTGTGACTTTGCGTCGGTCCAAAGCGATCAGATATCGATAGTTGTCACTTTGTGCTTTTAGGTGCTACCTTCACTAAAGTCTTTAAAATGTTATGACTCTGGTTCTACTGATTAGATTTTTGTCATTTTCGTGTCAAATGATTTGTTAAAATTTACTTTATTTTTCCTATGTTGTGTTTGTACTTCATTATGGATTATTTGCTCAGTGTCTCTAAATTAAGTCTGACTGCTTTTTGCAGCAAGCTACCCAGGGCAAAGCACAAGTTAAGTAAGTTATATTTTGTGGCTCACCTTGCAAATGGATTGTGTCTGTTGCTTGACCAGGTCTCACATCCCAATCAACCAACAACCCAATTTCTAACATAGGGCCTGTTGTGGGTGAAAAGGGTTGGAAGGAAAGTTGGGGAAATGGAGAAAGAGGCAT
Source organism: Pleurodeles waltl (assembly GCF_031143425.1). Classification (NCBI taxonomy): domain Eukaryota; kingdom Metazoa; phylum Chordata; class Amphibia; order Caudata; family Salamandridae; genus Pleurodeles; species Pleurodeles waltl. Next base: position 1,618,593,241 of record NC_090444.1, read on the forward strand.
GTGTTGTTTTTTTTTTGCTTGTGGAGGGAGGTGGGCCTATTGTGGGAGGAGTGGAGAGGGTAGTGAGGAAAGATGGGGAAAGGGTAAATGGGACTTTTTTTTTGTTCTTGGGGAGGGGGTAAGACTGCTGTGGTTTTGGAAGTTGGGGAAAGGGTGAAAGGGACGTTTGTGCTTGGGCAGGGCTTGTGGGTAAAGAGTGCAGGTTTCAAACGTTAAAAAATAAATAAATGAGCTTTAGTTTTTTCTTTGTCACTATCTGTCTTTCAATTGCTAGTTATAATGGCATAGCATTGAGGTTTTGTGACGAGACTGAGACAAGAAGCTGTCCTCTAAAATTATCAAACATTATACTGTACATAAGCTTTTCCCCCTAGGCATTTCCTACCTAAAGTCCTTTGCCATGTATTTAGTGTTCAGTGGTTTCCTTCTTCCTGCAGTCCAGTAATTATAACCATCCACCAGAATGACCCTGTGAACAGGATTGCTTGGTGAGGTTTTGCAGCACCCAGCTACTTATTAATGATACCCTCTGTAACTATTGGCCTCTAATGGGGTCTGCTAAAAACATACACCAAATTCCCAATATTATCTATTTCTAATTCACTAGCACAATTCCAGTACTGAGGGGGTCATTATGAGTTTGGCAATCCAAGGACCACCTTAAAGGAGCTGAGGCCAATGCTGCTGCACTATTTCCTCTGGGCTGACCGGCAGAACCATCGCAATACCATGTTTCCACCAGTCAGCCCAATGCCAACATCGTCATACGTTTGAGGCGAGGCCGTCGGTATGGCGACAGCCTCACCCCTGTGGATTTGGAGGTCCAACAGTCGGATTGCCAAACTAGTAATGAGTCCCTAGGTTATTTACTAGTTCTTCCTAACTGAATAGATTAAGGGATACTTGCTACCTCTCTCAATCTTCCCAGACATAGTTGCAGGGCTTCCCAAAGGGCCCTCCTAATACTGGTGGTAGTATTGAGCTACCGCTAACAGGGAAGACATCAAAGTGAGGTCCCACTCCCACTCCCACCTATTCTAAAAAAGGTGAACTCCAAATGTAGGATTATTTGGAAGGATTATCCATCACAGGGGAACTAGACTGAGAGAACACATAGATTTAGTGGGTAATCAAAGACTGAGACCAGACCACCATGACAAATAAGTTATATTACAAACAACCACTAGTAGTAATAACTTTTAAGCACTCTAGGGAGCTAGTAACTATTAAATTTATTGAAACACTAAAACTAAACTGGCAAAAACCTAGAATCAGTACTCAGGAGAAGGTTAGGTCACTCCAACTTGAATATATTTTGTGACCAACACAAGGCCTGATTCACAAAGATAAAGTAATTTACACTTTTGGTGTTATTTCCTTCTTGCAGTGTACGTTTATGAATACTAACTATTCTATCAGTAACTTTATGAGCAGTAAATTTGTGAATAGTACGTAACCACTATTACTTTAAAAGGAATCACTATTACTACTAGTTATTTACTACTTGTAAAGCTACTACTTGTGGTAGTACAGTTACACTACAAAGGTAAGCTTCCACCAAACATGTAGCTTACTTTACCTTTGTGAATCAGGCCACATAGTGCAGGCACATTAGTACTATCTATCATGGGACAGACATTGTTCTAATTAAGCATCTGCCTTTTGATCATTGTTAAAAATAGTGACTCTGGTTGGCAGAGGCATGTATCCTGTCCAAGCAGGAATCACGATCCTATTCAAGGTGAGTCAGATACACACCCTAAATTAACACGTATTCACCATCTGGTAGCTTGGCATTGAGGAGGCAAGCTTAACTTAAGAGGCAATGTTGTAAGTATTTGTGCAACACTTCAAAAAGCAAGACACTGAAAATACCACTCTAACAATACCACACAGGTTAGAAAACGAGATCTTAATTTAATGAACAATACAACAAATATCCAATAAGTAGTAGTCGAGATATGAATTTTTAATGAATAAACTTAGTTGTAGTGCTCAAACACATAAAGCACCAACTGGGGCTATCTGGTTGCGCTAGGCCGGACCAAATCTGAAAGTCAGGCCGACCGCGATGGAGTGTGGGTCAGATATGGGGACCAGCCTTGGCATGCTGAAAACAGTATCTTGGTTTGGAGTTCCATTGATGACAAAAACAAGATGGGAGGAGCAAAGGAGGAGATGCTTTGGTATCGATCCCGTAGATAAGTCAGCTCTGAACCATGCAAAGTTGGAGGTGCATGAGGAATGGAGGCAATGCGTCTTGCAGTCAGCAATATGATACTTCCAATCCTCTCTGCAGGGCAATGCACCAGAGTCGGCAGAGATGCAGTGTGCTTGATCCTCGTAGCAGCAGTGACGTGTCAGTGGTGTTGGAGATGCATACGTTTCAATCGATGAAATGGTGTTGATGAGCAAATTCTGGCAGTTGCAGCAATTTATACCTGCTTCCAAGAGCCCAGGACTGGATTGCCACCACTTGGCAGGTCATGACATATAGCAACCAAAATCCAGTTGCTGTTGAAGGATGAAGTCTTTGATACCCCTTAGACTTCAGAAAAACAGTAGGCAAACCTGCAAGCACTTGGAGTCACCTTGGTTCTGTGTTGCAGAGATTCAGGTCCAGTACTTCTCACTACCAGGCAAGGAGGACAACAGGCGGCAGGTCAGCACAGAAGAGCAGGAGCTCAACAGACTCCATCAAGGTGACAGTTCATCCAGCAGCACAGCAGTCCTTCTTCCTGGCAAATTATCCACAGGTCCAGAAGTCTACTGAGTTGGTGGTATATTAGGTCAAGATCTTATACCCTGTGAAGCCTTTGAAGTGGGGAGACTTCGAAGAGAGGCCTTTCAAGTGCATAGAGTCCCTACTTTTTCTTCTCTGGCTCCAGACCACAGGGGATTATACAGCCTTTTGCGTGGGATCAAGACACAGCCCATTCAGGCTCCTCCCTCCCACCCTGCCTAGGATGGTCCATTCGTCACACCTAAGCTCCCTTTGTGTGTGGTTGTCTGGAAAGAATGCACAAGAGCCCAGCTGTCAGCCACCCAGACATGTATTCAGAGACAAACACTTGGTACCAGATAGGTAAAGTAGGAAAATGCAATCTTTTTAAAAGTTGTATTTTCAGAATTACAATTTAAAATCCGACTTCACAATGAGTTGTGATTTTAATTTGTGATTCCAGAGATACTAAACTTGGGGATTCCCATCTCCCCCTAATTAGAAATTACAATTAGGACATGTAATTTTTAAGAGTCCATGTCCTACTTTTTAAATACACTGCATTCTGCCGTTGGGCTGTCTATGGCCCACCGTAGGGATGACCTATATGGTTGAGAAAGGAAGTTGTGGGCTTGAGAAGAGAGTTAAATTGTCATGTCTACATGGCAATTTGAAACTGCACACACAGGCTCTGTAATGGTAGGCATTAGTTTGGAGGGCTACTGAAATGGGTGGCACAATCAGTGTTGCGGGCCTACTAGTGGTATTTTATTTACAAGCACTGGGCTCCTATAGTGTACTTTCCTAGTGATATATACAAAGTAAATTAAATATGCCAACTGTGGCTAGGCCAATTTTATCATGTTTTAAGCAGAGAGCACATTCACTTTAGCACTGATTAGGAGAAAGTCAGATAAAATGAGGTCAGCAAAACAGTAGGTCTAAAAACAGAAAGTTAGGGGAAACTATGTCAAGGATGCCTGGTCTAACAATTATGGCGTTGGGTGGGTAAATAGGGTTGACTTGGGCTATTGGTTAGTTAAGCAGATCCTGTAACAGTGGATTGGGTTAGAGGTTTGATGAATGGATTGAAACAGCAAGTTGACGAAAGGAGAGACAAAGACAAACACAACATTCATCAAGTCGATGAGACGCACATTATCACCATATCTGTTGTGGGAGGAAATTAAGGTGGTCATTACAACCCTGGCGGTCGGTGTTAAAGCGGCGGTAAGACTGCCAACAGGCCGGCGGTAAACAATTTGCAATTACGACCGTGGCGGAAACTGCAAACAAAGACAGCCACTTTAACACTCCGACCGCCACGGCGGTACAAACAAACAGCGCGGCGGTCATCGCCAACAGACATGCGGGAGACAATGTACCGCCCACACTATTATGACAGGCCAATCCGCCACCTTTTCCAGGGCGGATTCACCGTGGATAAAAACACGGTGGAAACAGGAATCCTGAAGGGAAAACGCTCACCTCTACAAACCCCACGAGGAACGAGGACGCCATGGACCCGGAACTCCAAATTCTCCCTGCAATAGCCTTCCTGCTCCTCTACCAGGAGCACGAATGCCGGCGGCGAAGACCACTGTGAGTACTGCACCTACGACACAGGGGAGGGGGGAGGGAAAAAACAGGAACACACACACGCAACACCCCCACCCTCACCCACTACAACACACACACTAATGAATATCAATACTTCACAGTTACACCCCCCGTACCCCCCTGGAAGAATGCAAAGACAATAGAAAATGAGTGTAACCATTGGAATATATTAAAAGCTAGTAGGCAGAAATATATATATTTACACCATGTAAATAATATATACCAAGAATAGTAGTCCAGGTAGTGCTCTAGGAAAGTCTGTGGAACACTGGGACCACACGGTATGGGCGAAGCCCTCACAAGATCCCCGATCATGACGGAGAGAACACTGCAGGGGCATCAGACAGCAACTAAACAGGCACCTCAGGGGGAGGGAAAGGGGGGGGCACCTCAGCCGCTTGAGTGCATGACGCCAAATCCATGAGGGGGCCACATGCCCACTGTTCCATCCTGGGGAGTGCAAAGCCACAGTCTCTCAAGTCTGTACAGTGGGTGGTTTGCCCACTGTTCAATCCTGGGGAGTGCAAAGCCACAGTCTCACAGGTCTCTACAGTGGGTGGCTTGCCTACTGTTCAATCCTGGGGAGTGCAAAGCCACAGTCTCTCAAGTCTCTACAGTGGGTGGTTTGCCCACTGTTCAATCGTGGGGAGTGCAAAGCCACAGTCTCTCAAGTCTGTACAGTGGGTGGGTTGCCCACTGCCATATCCTGGGGAGTGCAAAGCCACAGTGACACAAGTGGATAACAGTCTCCACTGGTTCTGGAGAGGGCATGGTGCCCAGAGTGCTTCATCCTGCTAAGGACAGAGGTAGTGGATGACAGTCTCCACTGGTTCTGGAGGGGGCATGGTGCCCAGAGTGCTTCATCCTGCTAAGTACAGATGCAGTGGATGTGAATCTCGTTCTGGAGAGGGCATGGTGCCCAGCAGGGCTTTTGCTGGTGGTCCTTCATGTCCCAGCGGGGCTCTTGCTGGCGGTCCTTCATTGCCCAGCGGAGCTTTTGCTGGTGGTCCTTCATGGCCCAGCGGGGCTAGTGCTGGCGGTGGCCTCCTGGGCAGGTGGGCTGGTGCTGGCGGTGGCCTCCTGGGCAGGTGGGCTGGTGCTGGCGGTGGCCTCATGGGCAGCTGGGCTGGTGCTGGCGGTTGCCTCCTGGGCAGGTGGGCTGGTGGGGCTGGTGCTGGCGGTTGCCTCCTGGGCAGGTGGGCTGGTGCTGGCGGTGGCCTCCTGGGCAGCTGGGCTGGTGCTGGCGGTGGCCTCCTGGACAGGTGGGCTGGTGCTGGCCGTGGTCTCCTGGGCAGCTGGGCTGGTGCTGGCCTCCTGGGCAGCTGGGCTTGTGCTGGAGGTGGGCTCCGGGGCATCGGGGATGATGGCGGTTTTCTTCACCGTGCTGCTCTTCCCAGACTTGCAGGGTTTCTTGTGGCCCTTCCCCACCTTGGAAGGTGTCACAGCTGACTCCACACTCCCACCGGGACCCCTGGGAGTGGCTTTGGTGGCTGGAGTCTTCCCCCTCTCCCGCCGGGCACTGGCCAACTTCTGATGCTTCACAGGTGGGGGACTGTCTGTGCTGTGGCTCTGTGCCACACTGGCTGCCCTGGTGGCCGGTGCACTCCAGATTCCGGTGACTACAGGCACCACTGGTCCTGGAGATATTGTGGCTGAGGTGCTAGTTCGGGACCTATGAGACGGACGGGGTGGGGGAGGTGTGGGAAAGAGGTCAAGGTTGGACAGGAAAAGTTTTTTGGAGACACTGGGACGGGTAGCTGGATGGGGTTTGGGAGTGGAGGAAGAGGTGGTGTTTGTAGGAGGTGTACGTGTGGTGACTTTGGGTGAAGGTGCATGCCCTGGAGGCTGTTGTGAGGTGGATGGCTGTCGGGTGGGTGTGTGCCTGCGTTTGTGTATCTTGGGAGGGGGCGTCACAGACACACTGGGAGAGGACACAGTGGACTTGTGAATGGTAGTGGGGGTGGTGACTGCACGTGAGCGGGGTGTGGTGGTGGGTGTGCTGGAGAGGGACGTAGTGGCTGAAGAGGTAGTGCATGCAGGTGTGAGTGTAGACGAGACTGGGAGGGAGGAGGGAGACGAGGAGGAGGGGGACACAGTGGAGGCAGTGGATGTTGGTGTGTCCTCATGTATATGATGCTTGCGTCAGTGCCTGTGGGATGTGTGGTGCTTATGTTTGCTAGAGCTTCCCTTGTGTGTTGACGTGTGTGCATGCTGGTCTGTAGGTGTGCTTGGGATAGGCTGAAGTACAGGGGTTTGTCTCTGTGTGGAGGAAGTTGGAGGGGAGGCTAGAGACGGGGACAATGGCTGCCATCAGTGCTGAGGCCAGAGTCTGAAAAGCTCGCTGAAGGGCCGCCTGACCAGAATGAATGCCATCCAGGAATGCATTGGTTTGTTGCAACTGCCTCTCTACACCCTGGATGGCATTCAAAATGGTAGACTGCCCAACAGTGAGGGACCTGAGGAGGTCAATGGCCTCCTCACTGAGGGCAGCAGGGCTGACTGGGTCAGGGCCTGAGGTGCCTGGGGTGAAGGTGATGCCCACCCTCCTGGGTGAGCGGGCAAGGGGCAAAGGCTGAGGAGCTTCGGGGAGGGCGGTGCTGGTAGGGGGGGTGGCGGCTGTACCTGTAGATGCGGGGGGCACAGATGTTGCCACCACCACAAGGGAGCTCCCATCAGAGGATGAGTTTGTGTCATTGGTGTCAGCTCCTGTCCCCGCCGTGGAGCTCCCCTCGCCCTCCGTCTCACTGGTGAACTCGGAGTCCGTAGTCTCGCCCTCCAGGGCCATGTGGGATGCAGCTCCCTCGTGCTCCGGTGCCACTGCTCCTCAGCCTGATGATGCTAATGCACACAAGAACAGAGAGACCACAAAAAGGGGGGGACGACAGTAGGAAGACATGTTCAGTGCATGCATTACCGCTACCGTAGGCGGACACGACAGACACAGAAGCCCCCTGCACTATGCTGCGCTCTTGGGCTCCACTGTTCAATTCCTGGGAAATGGCCTACAAGGCTATGGACAACATCTGCACACATAGATGACACAGGGGCATGACTAGGTGTACTTGGCACTATACAGAGGTGGGGTGGGGTGCCACATGGCCTGCCTTACGGAGGGGCCTTGCCTACGGAACTCGCCCTGGCCTAGGGAAACCCACAGCCCACCTCCCCCACCCAGACACCTCCACTGCGCGCAAAGTCAGCCGAATGAGAGTGTACTCACACCCTTGTGGCTGCTGTGATGCCCTCAAGCGCCCATCCAACTCCGGGTAGGCCACCGCCAGGATCCTGAACATCAGGGGGGTCATGGTGCGACGGGCAGCCCTCCCACATTGGGAGGCCATCCCCAGCTGAGCCTCCGCCGTCTTCCTGCTCCAGCGGCGAATGTCTTCCCATCTTTTACGGCAGTGGGCGCTCCGTCTGTGGTAGACCCCCAGGGTCCGGACGTCCTCGGCGATGACACGCCAACTATCTTTTTTCTGGTGGGCGCTGACCTACATGAAATGTACAGGGGAAAAAGAGAAGCTATTACCCACTGCACCGTCAAAGTGATTGGCCCCCATCCCTACCCTTGCCATGTGGCACACGCATTCACCGTCTTTCTTGCATGCAGCACTCTCCCCCCTTCCTTCTTACATCCAGCCCTCTCCACACAGGCATGGCCCATACAACATGCTCCCTGTGTACTTACCTGTTTGTCTGGAGGACCGTAGCATGTACTGGGGGAGGACCCCATCCACAAGCTTCTCCAACTCCTCCGATGTGAAGGCAGGGGCCCTTTCCCCAGACACTCGAGCCATTGTCTCTTCCAGACCGATGTCACAGCAGCACTTGCAGTGTAGGTCCTCTCCTGTCGAAGATCAGGTATCGAGTGATTGCACAGATAGAAAATGGCGGTCACGTCCACGGCGGTGCGTACCGTCACCGCCGGCGTACATCGTCATTGGCTCCTGGGACCCATAGGGTCCAATGTTAACCAATGCAGCATTGCGCCGCCGTCTTCAACCGCCTACCGCGACGGTGTACAATGCCAGCGCAGTTACCTCACATCCTATTCTCCCACTTTAGAGGTCAGGCAGCCGCCATTTCAGGGGCCCACATGGCTTCATTTTCAAATGCGTCACACATACCTAGGCCTAGACTCTACACACATACAGGCCATCTTTTGTGTATGAATGGTGATCTGTGTAAACTGTGGGTACGTACCTCTGAGTTGTTTGACTCTGTGCTCTCTGTTGTCCTTCATAGGCACTGTCCGCTGGGACATGAGAGTAGATGGCGGCATCCTCCGGTGTACCGACCGTTGGTGGACCTGTCGAAAATGGAGGAGCGACATGTGATTATCACATACAGGCTTGACCGTGCCATAATCCAGGAACTGTGTACCCAGTTGGAGCCAGACCTGATGTCAGCAATCCGCCATCCCACAGGAATCCCACCTCAAGTGCAGGTGCTGTCAGTGCTCCATTTCCTTGCAAGTGGGTCTTTTCAAACAACAGTGGCCATAGCATCAGGAATGTCCCAGCCTATGTTTTCCAACATATTGTCCAGAGTGTTGTCTGCCCTTCTGAAACGCATGCGGAGCTACATCATTTTTCCTCAGGTGGAGGATTCCCCTACAGTGAAAGGTGATTCCTATACCCTGGGACACATCCCCAACCTCATAGGTGCCATTGATGGGACCCATGTGGCTTTGGTCCCCCCCCACAGGAGTGAACAGGTGTACAGAAACCGAAAGAGTTATCATTCGATGAATGTACAGATGGTATGTTTGGCAGACCAGTACATCTCCCATGTGAATGCCATGTTCCCTGGCTCAGTGCATGACGCCTACATCCTGCGGAATAGCAGCGTCCCTTATGTGATGGGTCAACTCCAGAGGCACCGTTTGTGGCTATTAAGTGAGCACCTGGAAGCAAGTCAGTGGGAATGGTTGTCTGGGTCTGGGGATATCCCTCCAGGTTAGTGCGTGTCTAACAGTTGTCCCTCACCATTTGCAGGTGACTCTGGTTACCCCAACCTGTCATGGCTACTGACCCCAGTGAGGAATCCCAGGACAAGGGCAGAGGAACGCTACAGTGAGGCCCATGGGCGAACTAGGAGGGTGTTTTGTGCTTTAAGTGTGTTTATTTAAGTGCTCAATATTGGAGGGGGTAGTGAAATGGTGAGGGGTGATGGCGGAGAAATGTCCATGGGAGAGTCCAGTCTATTAGTCTCAGAGGTGCATTGCCCATATGGGAATAGGAAGTGGAACTGGAGCAGTTTAGGTATGGACAGGGTGACAAACTGGGATAGTAGGATGACAATCAGGGTGTTCTCATTTCTTGGCAGGGGTCTTGGCATCGTGCTCTGTCTTTGTCCTGGATCTCAGGGACCGTTTGCGGGGTGGTTCTCCCTCTGCAGGGAGTGGGGTGCTGGTGTGGTGGTCCTGTGGCGGGGCATCCTGTCCACTAGCGCCGGCGGAGGTGGTGGGCAGTTCATCGTCCATGCTAGTGTCAGGGGCCCCTTGTAGTGCCACAGTGTCCCTACTGGTGTTCACAAGTTCCTTCAGCACCCCTACGATGGTGCACAGGGTGGAGCTGATGGTTCTGAGTTCCTCCCTGAAGCCCATATACTGTTCCTCCTGCAGGCGCTGGGTCTCCTGAAAGTTGGCCAGTACCATTGCCATCGTCTCCTGGGAGTGGTGGTAGGCTCCCATGATGGAGGAGAGGGCCTCGTGGAGAGTGGGTTCCCTTGGCCTGTCCGCCCCATGTCGCACAGCAGCCCTCCCAGTTCCCCTGTTTTCCTGGGCCTCCATCCCCTAGACCGTGTGCCCACTGCCACTGCCCCCAGGTCCCTGTTGTTGTTGGGGTGGTGGGTTATCCTGGGTTCCCTGTAGTGGTGGACACACAGCTGATTGACGTGTCCTGGGGACGGAGGTATGGGCCCGCTGGGTGGGTGCTGTGCTGGTGTTTCCAGAGGGCGGAAGGTCTGTGGTGGCCTGTGACTGGGTGAGGGGAACCGACTGTCCCGAGGTCCCAGATGGGCCGGGCTGGTCATCTAGATCCAGTTGGACAGAGGTGCTGTCATCACTGTGGGCCTCTTCTGTTGGTGGTGTGGACATGTGTGGACCCTCCTGTCCGGTGACGTTGGGTAGTGGTCCTGCAGGGGTATAAAAGGATGGTTATTACATCTGTGTGTGTCATGGTGTGCAATGGGTGGGTGATCGGGTACCCCAGTGCTTGCATTCCTGTGTGGGACCTTGTGTGATGATGGTTTAGGGGGTTGTATGGGTATGTGCAGTGGGCATGCTTTAGTGATGTGTGTCCATGCTTTGTTGTTGCATGCAGGGCTTGGTGTTGGGATGGGTGGTTTGTGATGTTGGGACATATGTGAGGAGTTGGGGTGCTGGGGGTGAGGGTGAGGGTGGGGGTATGTGCTGGCATGCAGGTAGGGTGGGGGATGTAATAATTAAGATTTGTCTTACCAGAGTCCATTCCTCCACCTACTCCTGCAAGGCCCTTAGGATGCAGAATCGCCAAGACCTGCTCCTCCCATGTTGTTAGTTGTGGGGGAGGAGGTGGGGGTCCGCCGCCAGTCCGCTGAACCACCAGGTGGTGTCTTGATACCACGGAACGCACCTTCCCCCGTAGGTTGTTCCACCTCTTCCTGATGTCCTCCCGATTTCTTGGGTGCCGTCCCACTGCGTTGACCCTGTCCACTATTCTTCGTCGTAGCTCCATCTTCCTTGCTATTGAGGTGTGCTGCACCTGTGCTCCGAATAGCTGTGGCTCTACCCGGACGATTTCCTCCACCATGACCCTGAGCTCCTCCTCCGAGAACCTGGGGTGTCTTTGCCATGCCATGGGGTGGTGTAGGTGATGTGTGAGGTGGAGTGTGTGGTGATAAGTGTGCTGATATGTAGTGGGGTGTTATGTGAGGTACGTGGAAGTTCTTTGGGTGATGGTGTTAAGTGACTGTGGATGCTTGTTTGTAGATTGTGGTGTCTCTCTCTGGCCTTCTTTCTGAATGTTTGGTAGTAGGGGTTTGTGGGTGATGTGGGTGTGTGTTTTATATTGTATTGGGTGTGTGGGAGTGGTGTGTGTATGTGTATCAGGTGTGTGTATTTTGAATTGTCCAATGTGGCTGTGTTTTGTAAGAGTGTGTATTTTGAGCGCGGCAGTGTGTACCGCCAATGGAATACAGCGGTTGAAAGACCGCCACATGGATTCGTGTGTCGTGATAGTGTGGGCATATTTCTGTTGGCGTGATGGTGGAGGTTTTGTTTTCACCAGTTTATCACTGACCTTTGGTGTGGCGGACTTGTGTGGGTGTCCGAAATGTGGGTCATAATAACTGTGGTGGAATTCCGCGGCGGTGTGTTGGCGGTCTTCTGTATGTCGGTAAGAGGCTTTTACTGCCAATGTTGTAATGAGGGCCTAAGTAAGGACACAGTTCAGTTACTAAATGCATTTCAAAGAGTCCTTCAGCCTCAGAGTTCCGAGTTATCTATTTTTATCTGTAACCTGGGTTTATAAAATACAAAAACTTACACAGTTTCTCAAATTGTTAGTGTTAGGAAAACAAAAATTATACCTTATATAAATGCCAAAATGGATGATGCATCTGTACTTTTCGTCCCGGAATGTCCTTCTTGGTCGCAGGGCTGAACTGGTCCAGTAAGCAATAGTGATATGGAGATTTCATTCAGAAGCAGAGAAGGCCTGTGGCATAGCTTGGCCAACCAATTGCAACACATCATAATGGAGCATTGAAACAGCAACTCTGGCTAAACAGGTAAAACTGGGAACCTTCTTATTCTGGGCAGGTGGCCACCACAAATTCAAAAAATGCCACTCCTTCCACAAAAGATAAAGGGAAAAGGTCCAACATTTTACAAACCTGCCATTGGGTGGTTGCGCTCGTAGGACCACTTAAGCCTAACTATGCCATAACAATAGCTTTGATTTTTTTTTCTTATGTGGTGCCACTGACACAGGTGACTTCTAGAGAGAACCAATAGGTGGTAAACTCAATGAGCGTCTTGGGGGAATCACTGTATGTGGTGGAAGTATCTGTATGTTGAGTCTTGTACCACTTGGAACTTGTTCATACACGTAATGGTGGCATATTAGAGAGGACAGGGATGCTCTATGTAATGCTGTCATCCTCTTCTTCCTCATGACCACCTTCTTCTTCTATCACTGTGAACTCAGCTGCTTCCCCTCTCTTATCACCACCAGCACCTATTTTTATAAGGTGTTCCTCTCACCAGATTATGTAATGTTTTCTCGCATGAGATAGTAAGCCTCCAGTACCATTGTGTGAGCCTGGCTTACCTCGACGAATACTCCTATGGCAATACAGCATATTGCAATTTTATCCTCCTGCTTGCTAATAGTAAAGGAGTCCCAAACTGGAGAGGAGAATTTTTTTGTGTGCTGCTGTCAATGCCTGAAGAACTGGAAGTAGGTAGCTGCGTTGTTTGCCTCTCTATTCGGCGTGCCATGATTATGATAGTCTTGGATGTAGGCCTTTACAGGGGTCTTACAAATATGGAAGCTGGTGGTGGTGGTGAAACCACATCCCCCTCAGCAGGTTGAATAGGAGGGGTCAACTTGGTGTCCTGTAAGATCTCCTGCATACTGAAAATCACTAGCTTATGGGGATTTCAGGAAATTCTTTTTTCCCTTGTTTCTCAGGAAGCTCAAGTTCTTGTTCTTCTCCTACTTCAGGAAGATCAGTTGCTTGTAGCAGCACCTGTTGCCCACTTTCCTGTGGCGATTGGGTACTAGTTGGGGGCTGTGACAAATTCACCTCAGATTCAATGTTCGTAGCCATGTCTACAATGGCTACTTCACTGAGAGACATGGGCTTGGGCTTAGTCTTCGGTTTGGTTGGTGCTGTTAATGATGCAGGAGTGCTGCTCCCATCCTTTTGTTGTCTAGAGTAGGTATATCACATTTCCTGAAAAAGGTTGGCACTCCAGTGGTGGCAATCCCCTGCTTGTTCTCCTCCTCGCTAGCCCCTTCATTGGCAGGAAACCACTTTTTTGGGTCCGTCTTCAAGTTCAGTCTGAGCTCTTGAAGTTGCAACTGAGCTACACAAGTGACAGCAGAAGAGGACTGAGGTGGTGTACATCACTGCCAGTTTTCTATCTGGCTGTAATGTGTGTGATGATGTCACTTGTGCACCTAAAGACAAACAAAGTAGAAAAAATTAACAATAGTGTATCCATTTCAAACCACAGTAACATAATATTTTAACAACATCCAGACTGAAAAGTTTAATTTATATGCCTCTAAGGCTTATGAGATGCCTGTGACAAGCAGGGACTGAAGGAGGTAAATGGAATAAGCCTTAAAAAATTATTTCTGGTGTACACTAATGGCAAGTGGAGGGGGAAATGGAATAACCCTTAAAATGATTGCTGGTGTCACCTATGGTGGTGCAGGGGGAACATGAAATAATCCTTAAAAACTGATTGCTAGTGTGCACCTATGACCTATGACAGGCATTGGGTGCAGGGGCCAAATAAAATAATCCTTAAGAAATATATTGTGGTTTGAGGCTTTGGCAAGCAAGGGGTACAGAGAAAAATCACATTTTTGAAGAACAATGTTGTTGGTGTCTCCCTAGATGCTAAAAGAAATCCTATGGGAGACAAGGAGACGCAGAGGAAAAAGGGCAAAATGCAAAAATCAGCATACATACATACTACAATTAACCTCCACCACATTAAACTCATATCATGGAAAACATGAAGAAAAAATAAGGAGGAACAAAGAGGCCTAGGTGCACACATTAACATCAATTCACCAAAATGCCAGGGGTAGCGGAAGTGACATCACATGCCCATCACAAGCACTTTGTCCTTAAATTTCTCTCTCACACACATGCTTCACATAAACACACACACCTACACACACTCTCTCACGTAAACACTCACCCACCTGTAAGCATACACACAAAATACATTTAAAAACATTTTTTTAATTTATGCACCTCCACTGTGTTCCAAGCACTAACTTTGCCACCTCTAAGGCGAGGCACAGCAAAGGCAGTATTAAGGGAGCACAACAGGCAAGCCAGGTGTCACAGCTGCGACCCCTGGCAACCCCTAAATGATGTTCATGGGTGCACACCATCAATGTTCCTAGAAAATGACTTTGAAAAGTGGAAGAGGCCTATGGCAAAAGCAAAGCACACCTACTTTAAATTTGCCACTGGCCACATGGCCACCAAGGGCAAAAGCATGGGCAACAACAACACATGCAGGCCTATAGGAAAAGCTAAGAACACTGACTACAAAATGGCCACCGCCAACATAGTCACCAGGGGTAAAGGAATGGACAAGAAAGAACACATGCAGGTCTATAGCAAACACAAACACACTGACTACAAAATAGCTGCCATCCACATGGCCACCAAGGGCAAAAGCATGGAAAACAAAGAACACTTGCAGGCCTATGGCAAAAGCAAAACTCACTGACTACACAATAGTCCCCAGCCACATGGCCACCAAGGGAGAAGGCATGGATAGCAAAAAGAAAATGCAGGACTATGGCAAAAGCAAAGCACACTGACTAAAAAATGGCTGCTGGCCAAAGGGCAAAGGAATAGACAACAAAGAACACAAGCAGGCCTATGGCAAAAAAGTACAATGACTACACTAAACAAAATGGCCACCCTGCCACATGTCATGGAGAACAAGTACAAAATGATTGCCTATGACAATCTCTCACACACACAGTTGCCACACTACAAATGACCACTTGACCAGCTAATAAAAGGGGCACGGTAAGAAAAAAGCACTACCATTAGCTCAGCAATGCCAAAAATAAAAATTATCTGTCAACCTTAAAAAAAATCACCAACCACAAACATCTCAAGGCATCAAAAATTACCTCAACAAAATACTTTACCACATTGTGGTAAAAAGTAAAATATGAAAAATGCATTTTTCATTTAATCCAAGGCCATCTCTAAACCAAAAGATGTTTTAAAAAACATATACCACATTAACAGTTGTTTAATATATACCCATATATAATAATAGCTGACTGGCCATAACTCCTGGCATTGCCAGATTGTGCCCCACAGTGCAATTAGCCAAATAATAGTGCAAAATTCCCAGCACACAAGAAAATTGAGAAAAGTTACATTAAAACTAGGCCCCAATTCTCCCAAACGTGTGCAGATATTTTCCATCAGAAAAAAAATTAAACCATTAATGCAAATAGGCCCATATTGCACCTTTAGGCCACCGACAATCAACTTTAAAAACAGAAGCAAGAACTAAAACGTTAAAACAAATTATGGTGCATGGCTTTTGTCAAAAAAAATGTATCCAAAAGTTCTTTACCTTACTTAAGTCCCAAAAATAATCCTTAAAAATCAAATGGCTTATGCAGCAAGAATTGCAGCTAAAGAAAAGAGTAACCCTTTCCCCTCAAATTCTAAATGAAAAGTGACCAAGGGATGGACAAAGAACTGAGAGGAGGCTTCTGGACAGGGAGTGAAAGTTGGAGCCTCTGTGCACTTCCTTACTGTTAAAAAAAAGAAGAACAACAAAAAAAGGGGTTTCTTGCTAAAAAACTACCCGAACATCCATATGGGTAGACTAGTTACTTGAAAATTCAATTTCAAGTTAATTTTTCTGCTTCTCGGGTAGAAAATCTACTTGAGAATCAGCCTTCTGAATGTAACTATTAGCGACTTTTCATGTTAGAAAACAGCACCAGGATGCTTCCTACCAAACGTAAATCGAGCAAGGGGATGCCAAAACTTGGTTGTGCTTGCCAGCTTGCTTTCTGGAGCCTCACGTTGTTCCTGTTGTCATTGTGTTGCTTGAACAGGAAAAAATTCTGCCACGCAGCAACGGACATAATTTGGCTAGAATAAAAAGTTATAAGGAGTGACCTAAATTAAGCCAATTCTGCAAGTGAAATTGTTAGAAATTGGGTCGCTTTTTGGCAGAAGTATGCACACCCTCCAGTTGCTTGGGACAGAGCAGTCAAGTTTAAAGTTGAAGACAATGTGTAAAGTATTTGTGCAATAACTCATATAGTAAAAACACCAGACAAAAAACTCCACACCATGTTAGAAAAACAGATGATTCTTTTATAAATTAAACAAGACCAAGATGACAAAAATCCAATACGTATATTGTGAGATATGCAATTTTTAGGAGAAAATAGCATACAGAAGCGCAAAGCACCAGCTGTAGTTACCTGGTCATGCTGGACTGATGCAAAGTCACAAGTTCAGGCCCACTCAGAGGGTGCACCGCCCATCGAACACAGTACCTTGAATCATGGTGCATGGTCTGCGTGGTGTTGCTTTGCAATGCTTTGTGTCAGCCGGCATAAGTTCGGAGAAGCTGTGCTGCAAGGCTTTGCTGGGCTTGGCGTCACTTTACGTTGATCCTGGCGACCTGTGCAGCAAAGCTGTATGGGGCTTGCCAATACTTTACATTGATTCTGGTGAGCTGTGCAGCAAAGCTTTGCAAGGCTTGGCATCACTGTGCATTGCTTTCAATGGGCTGATAGCTGGGCAGTGAGCCTATGTGGGCCTTTGCGCTGCCCGACATTGGGAGGCTTTGCATTGCTTTGCTTGAGTGAGTGGGCACGGGCAACTGTATGGGGAGCTACACAGAAGGCAGTGGTAGAAAGGAGGGTGATGAACAGAGATGGTGCTGGGTGGGTCCCAGATTGTCTGCCACCACCAGGGAGTGTCCACTGGAGAAGGATTCTGAAGATGAAGATGTGGATCCTGTCTCTCCCTTGTTACTCCCCTTGCTTTCTGGGGCACTGGGTTCCTCAGTGTTGGTGGTATCAGCACTCCAGGTCCCGTGGCCAGCAGCTTCCCTGCCTTGGCTGTGCTCCGTCTTTTCTGCCTGCCGATGCTGATGCAGAGAACCAGAGAGCGAGAGAGAGAGGGTCATCACATTCTCAACGTACACATACATGACACAATACACAACATTAACAATACATCTTTATCTAAAAAAGCCCCAGTTAGGAACCTTTTAGATCCTACATCATGTCATAACTACATACTTCCAACAATCCAATATGACAACAGTATCACCACAACATAAGGCAACCATCTGACAACTACATCACCATCCCATCAAATAAGCTGTAACACAAACTAGTCATGCACAAGATGAATTGGCTACATCCAATGTCTATCCCTATACAGATCACTGTTGTATCAACAAATCACTCTTGGAAAATGCTGTTAACCGACAACACAATATCATGCCATACCCTAATCCACACTTGCCCAGTCCATCACCAGTAGTCATGTTACATGAAAGTAAACTCATCTCACTTCTAATATAGCACAGTATGTAGCTTTGCAATCACATACCTAATATGCAGCACTGTACATAACATTCACAATGTCAAATATCTCAGATGAAATCACTAGATGTGGCATACCCAAATTGTGAGCCTCATACAATACAAACATCTATCAAGAGTATCTTAAAAGGGTTAGAAAGAGATTGGCAACACACTAATTTTACTCATTGACACAGAGTCAAAAATCGCATATCCAGCAATATAAATGTGCACCTATTCTCAACATACTATGTGCATTGGTAATATAGATAATGTGCTGAAAATGTGTTTCACATGTAAAGTCGGTTGAACTAACAAACATTGACAGTCACAGATAAATATGCATGTATAGCACATTAGAAAATTGAGGGAATGTGCACCAAGGGGATTGTCATAGGATGCATATCCATTTGCTGACCAGTAGATGTTAGATGTTGTAACCAACCTCGATTGCAGATATGTGTGAATTGCATATGTACATGTTCTTGCATCATTCATGTTACATACAAATCTCATATGTTTCCACATAGTTATCCTGGCATGAGGAGAGGAAGACAACCCCTAGTGTACTGGCCACTAATAGACCTGCAGACCATGGTAGAGAGACATACTTTCCAGACATATTGGCTAGATAGGCATACAATCATGGATCTTTGTGATCAGTTGGAGCCTGATCTGATTCCTGCCATTCGCCTACCTACCTACCTCCCATTCTTCAAATGATGTCAGTGCTACACCTCCTGCCCGCTGGGTCCTTTCAGAATACAGTGGTCTTAACTGTAGGGATGTCTCAGCCCATGTTCAGTCTGGTTTTGAGGGACATACTGTCAGCATTGTTGAAACACCTGGACAGCTACATCAGGGTTCCTCAATGTGCAGATTTGGCCTATGTGAAAGCAGAGTTTGAAGGAAGAGTTTTATGCAATGGAACACATTTCACATGTGTTTGGAGACATAGATGGCACCCATGTAGCCTTAGTCCCTCCCAGGTGCAAATGAACAGGTATATAGGAACAGGAAAAACTACCACTTCATCAATGTTCAAGTTTTGTGTTTGGGAGACCAGTACATTTCACAAGTCAGTGCAAAGTTTCCAGGATAAGTCCATGATTCCTGCATCAAACAGAACAGCAAACTCCCACTGCTGATGACACGACTCAACACAGACAGGGCCTGGATAGCTGGTAAGTCAAATTTAACATGTGTGTTTGCAAACTTGACCTCCTGCTAACACAATTGTGCATTTCCTCGATATATGTTTGTGTATTTCTACCTATTTGCTCTCGGGTGACTATGGCTATCCTGACTGTCCTTGGTTGTTGACACCAGTGAGGTTACCAACCACAACAGGGGAAGTCTGCTACAATTAGGCCCACAGAAGGGCAAGGTGTGTTGTGGAGCAGACTTTTGGGCTTCTGAGGGCAAGATTTTACTGCCTGGACAGATCAGCAGGAGCACTCCTCTACGCACCCAACAAGGTATGACAAAATTATTGTTGCGTGCTCCACAATCTTGCCCTGAGACATCAGATACCATTCCTACCAGATAAGGGGGAGCCAGCAGGACCTGTGGGTGAAAATGCAGATTTGCCAAGTGATGATGAGCCAGATGAGTATGAAGCAGGAGACTCCAAGGCAGGTCTCATCAATCAGTACTTCAACTGACCTCAAGGTATGTGATGTATTCTGGAAGCAGGTATTTAAATGAGTAACCTATGGTTGATGGGTAGCCCCTCACCTCCTTTTTAAAATCAGCTATGAGGTATTAGTTAGCCCCATTGCCTATGAGTGAGTTGTGTATGCAGACTGTAATTTGGTATTATGGACAGAACAGAGTGGTCTACAGTTGCATGTATTGTTTAAGCACATGAAAAATCACTCTTGTGAAAATGACTTGTCTGAATTGAGGAATGGTTTCTGCTATGTCCTATCTCTTATCTACTTCAATCACAGTTTTGCCAAGCTCTAGTTTGGCTCCTCATCCTTTGCTAGTCACATACAGTGCCAAAAGCAGATAACAATTATAGGCACACATGAGAAGTGGACATGGCTAAAACCAGGTATTGGAAATGGGTTCTCTAGTTGGCAGAGGTATATACTCTTCTCCAAGTAGGAACCACCATGCTAGTCAGCGTAAGTCACACACAATCCAAATTATCCTATGCTCACCCTCTGGTAGCTTGGCACTCAGCTGTCAGGCTTAACTTAGAAGGCAATGAGTAAAGTTTCTGTGCAATAAATCATACAGTACAGTAACACATGAAAACACCTCAAAAATAGACCACACATATTTAGAAAAATATATGATATTTATCTGGTTAAATTAAGCTGAAAACGATAAAGATTCAATAAGCACAAGTTGAGATGTCACGTTTGCAAGATTAGAAAGAGTAAAATCTTAGAAATCAACAGTTGTCTCCTGTTTACACAAAGTCCCTGATTTGCATTAAAAAAAACATGCACGGAGACCTCAGAGGAGGAGGTGCATGGAAAAATAGGGTGTATGTCGTATTTCCCGAAGCGGTACAGGCGATGTGTTGTTTCTTTCCACGCTGCCATGAGATTTGCTTTGATTCTCGTTGTGCAGTCTTAGGCCTTCATTATGACATTGAAGATAAATCCCACTTACTGCCATGCCGACTGCTGCCAACATAACGCCTCTGTGGTGGATAACCGCCAACCATATTATGAAACACACATACCAATCCGTCACTATACAGCCACACACACATGTCCACCATCCCAAAGGTCACTGATAGACTGGCACTATCCAAACCCACACCGTTACGCCAACAGAACTACACCCACAAATTTATGACCCACGATTCACCACGGCGGACATTCAATGGCGGTAAACTATTGACGGTACATACCACTGCGCTCAAAATACACACACTCAAAAAAAACAACACCACATTGGACAATTCAAACTACACACACCTGACACCCATACACACACCACACCCACACCACTATAAAACACACACCCACAGTACACACAAGCCTTTACCATTTCAAACCATTGCCAGCAGAGAGAGAGAGAGACAAGAGAGCACCCACACAACCAGAGCCACATACCCCCATCACCTATACACCACCCACACATCTTACGTCACACACCCCAACACATCACTCCACACACCCTCACCCATACCACCCACACCATACTCACGGCAACACAATGACACCCCAGGTTCTCTGAGGAGGAGGAAATGGTCATGGTGGAGGAAATCATCCGGGTAGAGCCACAGCTATTTGGATCACAGGTGCAGCAGATATCCATTGCTAGGAAGATGGAGCTATGGCAGAGGATCGTGGACAGGGTCAACTCCGTGTGATAGCACCCCAGAACAAGGGACGACATCAGGAAGAGGTGGAACGACCTATGGGAGGAAGGTACGTTCCATTGCAGCTAGACACCAGCTCGCAGTACAGAGGACTGGCAGTGGACCCCCACCTCATCCCCCACAACTTACAACATGGGAGGAGCAAGTCTTGGCAATCATGCATCCTGTGGGCCTGGCAGGAATAGCAGGAAGACTGGACTCTGGTAAGTCAAATCTCTATTACTATCAGCCCCTGACCTGCATGCCATCACATACCCCCACCCTTACCCTCACCCCATCACTCCACCACCTCCCACATACCCCACCATAACAACTGACTCATCCCAAAACCAAGCCCTGCATGCAACACCAAGCATGGACACCCCTCACAGACCTGCATGGAAACCTATCATCACAGCATGCACACTAGAGAGAATCGCCTAGCTCACCAAATAACAACTTACACAAGTAAAAGCTGTCAGGACAACAACAATCATAGAGGGCAACACACCCATGCACAATATGTCACATGTACAAACAATAACACTGCATTTACATCCTCACAGGTAACCCACCCAATGTCACCAGCGAAGAGGTGCCAGCAACATCCAGTTCCCCCACCGAAGAGGCCCACAGTGACGACAGCAGCTCTGGTCACCTGGATCTAAATGACCAACCTGGCCCATCAGGGATCTCCGGATAGTCGGTTACCCAGGCACAGTCTCACACCACCACAGAGCATTCCCCCTCAGGTAACACCACCACAGCACCCACCCAGGCGACCCATACCTCTGTCCCCAGGACACGTCACTCAGCAGTGTGTCCACCACTACATGGACCCCAGGCCATCCCACAAACACAGGAAAATCAAGGACCTGGGATCAGTGGCAGTGGGCACACGGTTCAGATGAAAGAGGCACAGGACAATAGGGAAGCTAGGAGGACTGCTGTGCGACAGGGGGAGGACAGGCCCAGGAAACCGACTCTCCAGGAGGCACTCATTGAGATCCTGGTAGCATACCAACATTCCCAGGATACACTGGGCCAGATACTGAACAAGTTGCAGGAGAACATACGGCTGCAGGAGGGACAGTACCTGGGGATTAGGGAGGACTTGAAGGACATCAACACCACTGTGGTCTCCATTGCAGGGGTGCTGGCAGACATGGCCAAAAATATGAGGGAGGCAGTGGCACACCACTGGGCCCCTGACACTAGCCAAACCACCAAACAGCCCTCCACCTCCGCTGCCGCTAGTGGGCAGGAAGCCCCACCACAGGAACAACAGGCCACCAGCACCCCTCCCTCTGCAGAAGGAGAACCACCCCACAAATGTTCCCTGTGATCCAGGCAGAAGCCAGAGACTATTGCCAAGACCCCTGCCAGGAAATAAGACTTGCCTGATTGTCACCCTTGTGGCCCACTCTGTCATCGTCTCCACCTTGAACTACCATTGCTCCACTTATGTGCCCTTTTGCACAATATACCTGTGATACAAATAGACTGGACTCTATCCTGGACTTTCCTCCATTATCACCCCAGCCTATTGCACTACCCCCTCTTCTTCCGAGCACTGCAATAAACACACTTTGATCAAATACAAGTATGGCGTATGTCAGATGTTTTAAAAAAAGTATTCATTTAACAATGGTTCAAACATTGCAATTCAACTATACAGTAATGTTTACATTGGAAAGACCTGTAGTTGGCTGCACTGAACACACCAGGAGCAATAGTGGGGCACCAACATCTGAAAAAAGAGATGCCAAAGGGTACAGTGAGTGGGCACAGATGTAGGAATACACAGCCTGCCAGGGACAATGTCACACATTAAACTGTCAAGTATATGTGTGTCAACACTGTCTTACCTGTGTCTCATTGAAAGTATTGACGAATAATTGCACTTCTGTTGTCATCATCCTCATGCTCTGCCTCCTCATCTTCACTGCCCACAGCGTCCACTGCTGCCACACGGCCATCTCCAGCCTCATCCTTCTGCAGAAAAGGCACCTGGCGATGTAAGGCAAGGTTGTGCAACATACAGCATGCCCCGATGATCTGGCACACCTTCTTTGGTGAGTAGTACAGGGATCCACCTGTTGGATGGAGGCAACGAAACCTGGCCTTCAGGAGATCGAAGGTCCTCTCTATAATTCTTCTTGTTCGACCATGTGCCTCATTGTAAAGTTCCTCTGCCCTTATCCTGGGATTCCTCACAGGGGTCAGTAGCCATGAGAGGTTGGGGTAACCAGAGCCACCTGCAAATATCGAGGAACTACTGTTAGCCACACACTAACCTTTAGTGCCCACACCATATCCATACACCAACATATACTGGGTGGGTTCACCTATTAGCCACCCCTGTGCCTCTGAAGTTGAGCCATCACATTTGGGATGCTGCTATTCCTCAGGATAAAGGCATCATGCACAGACCCAGGATATTTGGCATTGAGGTGGGAGATGTACTGGTCCACCAGTCACACCATCTGCACATTCATGGAGTGAAAGCTCTTTCGATTTCTGAACACCTGTCCATTTCGCCGGGTGGGTGGGGGGACAAATGCAATATTTGTTTCATCAATAGCCCAAATAATGTTGGGGGTATGTCCTATTGCATAGAAAACAACTTTCAGTGTGGCCAAATCCTCCAACCGGAGGAAAAACGATGTAGCTGCACATGTGCTTAATCGGGGCAGACAACACTCTGGTCCGCACTATTGAGAAACATTGGCTGTGACATTCCTGCTGCCAAGCCCACTGTCACGTGGAAGGAGCCAGGAAATGGAGCACTAATAGCACTTGCACAAGAGGGGGGAATCCCGGTAGGGTGACGGATAGCAGAAATTAGGTCAGGCTCCAATTGGGCACAAAGCTCAGTGATTGTGGCCCAGTCAAGTCTATAGTTGAGGATAATGTGCCTGTCCTCCACTGTTGCCAAGTCCACCAGGTGTTTGCATTCGCACCGGTAGCAATCTATGGGCCAAAATAGTAAGCAGCTGGTCATTATCTCTACAGTCCAACCACTACAGTTCAATGCATGTTGTGATTGTAACAGTATTTTGTTGGAGATGTCCAAATGGCGCATTTGTGTACTGTGATGCAGTTAGGAGCCATGGCCTGCACCCCCCTTGAAATGGCGTCCACCTGTCCTGAATGGAGGGACAGGTGGAAGTGAGGTAATTCTGCTGACGTTGTGCGCCGTTGAGGTAGGCGGTTGAGAACTGCCCTGCAACTCCTCATTGGTTAACATTGGGCCCTATGGGGTACAGTGGCCAATGGTGATGTACGGCGGCTGTGATGGTACGCACCGCTGCGGATGTAGCACCATTTTCTATCTGTGCACTCACTCTCTACCTGACCTTCAACAGGAGAGGACATACACTGCATGTGCTACTGTGACCTGTGTCTGGAACCGACCATGGCTCCTGTTACTGGGGAAAGGGCCCCAGCCTTCACCTCGGTGGAGTTGGAGCAACTGGTGGATGGGGTCCTACCCCAGTATTGACTGCTGTATGGGCCTCCAGACCAACAGGTGAGTACACCGTGCGTACAATGAATGGGACATGAATGCATGGAGTACTGTGTGTGAAGGCCTCATGTAGGGGGCGTGGTGGATAGGCCCTGGGCAGTGTGCAGCATGTATGGTGGGCCATGTCTGTGCTAATGGGGATGGGAAGGGGCATGGTGGGCCATGAGTGTAAAAGGCAGGACGGTCGGACTTATACCTTTCCCTGTGTCTATTTTCCTGCAGGTCAGGGCCCATCAAAAGAAGGGTATATGGCGTGCCATCGCCAAGGACGTGTGGACCCTGGGGGTCTACGGCAGGCAGAGTACCCACTGTTGCAAACAGTAAAAGGACCTGAGATGCTGGGCACGGAAGATGGCGGAGGCCCAGGTGGGGATGGCCTCCCAACGAGAAAGGGATGCCCGTCAGACCCTGACACCCCGAAGGCCTGTATACTGGCTGTGGCCTATCCAGAGCTAGATGGGCGCTTGGGGACATCACAGCAGCCACAAGGGGGCGAGAACAGTGCCCTAATATACAACTTGCGCCTGGTGGGGTGGTATCCAGGTGGTGGGTGTAGGCCCTATGGGTGCCCCTAGCCCAGGCCTGGCATTGCAGGGTAGGTCCCTTGTTGGGCAGGGTTCTGATATGAAAGTACTCCAACCAAGCTAGTAGGCATCCACTACTGGACAGGGGTCTGTGGGTCTCAGGTATGCTGCGATTGGCGTTAGGTGTCTGTATCCATGGGCTGGTGACTAGCGTTGTGACTGGTAGTGCAGTGCCAGTGCCAAGTGCGTAGGGCTGTTCCCTCTGTATGAGGGTGCTCTGTACGCCAACGGTAGTGTTGGTGTAGCTACTGACCAAGTGTATCCTTTATCTCTCCCCCCCTTTCTTGTTTTGTCACTCTGTCCTTATGTGCATTAGCATCATCTGGCAGAGGAGCAGAGGGGCCGGCAATGGAGGGAGCTGCAACCCGCAGGACCCAGGAGGCAAAGTCCACCGATGCTGAGGGCACCAGTGGGACAGAGGGCGAGGGGAGCACCACAGTAGAGACAGGAGGGAACAGTTTGGACACGGATACCTCCTCTGATGGGAGCTCCCTGGTGGTGGCGGACACCTCTGTGACCACCCCAGCTACAGGTACAGCCGCCACCCCTGCTCCAGCACCGCCCTCCCAGCAGCCCGTCAGAGAGTTTCCTGAGCCCGCTCTCCCAGGAGAGTGGTAATCTCCTTCTCCCCAGGCTCCTCAGGCCCTGCACCAGGTACCCCTGCTGCCCTGAGTGAGGAGGCTATTGATCTTCTGCGATCCATCTCTTTTGGGCAGTCAAACATTGTGAATGCCATCCAGGGGCTGGCAGCCCAAATGTAACAGACAAATGCGTTCCAGGAGGGCATTCACACTGGCTTGGAGGCCCAACAGAGATCAATCCACGCTCTGGCCTCCTCTATGAGGGCAGTCATTGTCCCTGTTCCCACCCTCCAACTTCCTCTTCCCAATCCCATCCCCCTCAACCCCTACCTGTCCCAAGCACACAGGCACCCAGGAATCAAGTCACTCAAGAGTGGACAGGGCAAACACAAGCACCACACTTCATCCCACAGGCACTCACACAAACACCACCCAGAAGCAGACATACCAACATCCACTGCCTCTACTGTATCAACCTTCTTCTCATCCTCCACCTCCCTCCCAGTTGCGTCTACACTCACACCTGCATGCACCACATCTTCATCCATTGCCACCATCACCAGCACACCTATCAGTACACACTCCTCACTGGCAGTCACCACCACTACATCCATGCACACGTCCCTTGTGTCCTCTCCCACTGTGTCTGTGCCCCCTCCTCCCAAAGTACACAAACGCAAGCACTCAGACACCTACAGTCATCCACCTCACAACAGCATCCAGCCCATGCACCTGCAACCAAACACAGCAGACTGACAACTCCTACCACCACTTCCTCTTCCTACACTTCCAAACCATCTCCCTCTCCCTGCCCCAATGTCCATAAAAAGCTTTTCTTCACCAACATTGACCTCTTCCCTAGCCCCCGTCCCTCATGTCAGGCCAGGGTGGTCAAATCCCAGGCAAGCACCTCAGCCACCCAGTCCACAGACACAGTAGTGTCCCCAACTACTCCAGGTGGGAAAGGATCCCGCCCACAAGCCAGCCAGGCGGACAGGGTGCCAGCCCCAAGTGCATCAAGGAAGGGCAAGGAGTCAGCCCCAAGTGTGTCACCGGAAGGGAAAGGAGGCAGCCCCAGCTGCATGATGGAAGGGCAAGGAGGCAGCCCCAGCTGCAGGAAAGAAGGACAAGGAAGGGCAAGGAGGCAGCCTCAGCTGCAGGAAGGAGGTGAAAGGGGCCTGCAACAGCAGGCATTAGAGACAAGGTGCCTGGTGCAGGGGCCCAGTCGGAACCCCCACCACCAACCATGGTGGTGCTGCCATCCGAGGCTGCAGGGGATGGGCTGGAGCCCCCTCCAACCACTGCCAGTACTGCCACGAGCACCACCACCAGCAGCAGCAGCCCCAGTGGGCAGCCGTCTGAGGCTTCAGGGGAAGGGCTGGAGCCTCCCCCCAACACTGCCAGCACCGCCACAAGCAGCAGCAGCCCCAGTGGGCAGCCATTTGAAGCTACAACGGAAGGGGTTGAACCCCCCCCAACACTGCCAGCACAGCCACCAGCAGCAGCAGCCCCAGTGGGCAGCCATCCGAGGCTGCAAGGGATTGGCTGGAGCCTCCCCCCACCACTGCCACCTCCACCATTATTAGCACCACTGCCACCACTGAGCAGCCATCACTGCCGGCGGACTGTGTGTAGTCTTGCGTCAATGTGCTGTTGTGAGGCCTGGCCCCTACAAATCCCTCGACCACGAACACTAACGATGAAGATGACCACGGAGAGTACAGCCACCTAGCACACAGGGGAGGGGGAGGAAAAAGAGAGGGACACACAGAAGCACCACCCACACCTCCAACACCATACACACAAGCAGATGCAGTAACATAACATAAACACTCCGTACCCCTCAGGAATAATTTAAGGACAACACGAATAGATAAAAGTGATTTTAATAAGATAAATAAAGTAGTAATACATGCATCGTATCTAAAAGTATATACCTATTTACAAATCAAGAGACAATGCCCAGTCCTCAATGTTCGTGGGTCACAGGGCCACATCACAAGTCCAGGGGAGTGCAAGACCACAGTCTCACAAGTGGGTGACTTGCCCACTGGTTCTGCCCAGTGAGCTTCATTCTGGAGAGGATGGGTTGAGTGGATACCTTCTCCACTGGTTCTGGAGGGGTGATCATGCCCTGTACTTCTGATCCTGGGGAGGACTGGGTGAGTGGATGGCTTCTCCACTGGTTCTGGAGGGGGCATTGTGCCCTGTGCTCTTCATCCTGGGGAGGATGGGGTGAGTGGATTGCTTCTCCACTGGTTCTGGAGGGGGCATCCTGCCCTGTGATGCAGGTCTTGGGGAGTGCAAGGTCACAGTCGCTCAGGTGGGTGCCTCGAACGGCTGCACCACCATGGTTGGTGGTGGGGACTCCGACTGAGTCTTGGCACCAGGCCCCTTGTTCTTTCTGCAGGCCCATTGCCCTTCCTGGCAGCAGCTGGGGATAGCTCCTTATTCCTCTTGGCAGCAGCTGGGGATGGCCCCTTGCTCCTCTTGGCAGCTGCTGGGGATGGCTTCTTGCTCCTCTTGGCAGCAGCTGGGGGTGGCACCTTTACCTTCACGGTAGCAGCTGGGGGTGGCACCTTTACCTTCCTGGCAGCACTTGGGGTAGACACTCTTTCATGTGGCTGCCTGGTGCCCGGGATCCCTTCCCAACACGAGTTGCTGTGGACACTACTGGGCCTGTGGACTGGGTGGATGAGGTGCTTGCCTGGGTTTTACACACCCTTGCCAGACGTGAAGGATGGGGGGAGGGGGAGGGAAGAGGTCAATGGTGGATAGGAAAAGCATCTTACGGGCAGTGGAGCGGGAAGAGGGAGAAGGTCTTGGAGTGGAGGAAGAGGGAGTGGTTGTAGGAGGTGTCTGTTTGCTGTGTTTGGGTGCAGGTGCATGGGCTGGATGCTGTTGTGAGGTGGATGGCTGTTGGGTGCCTGAGTGCTTGCATTTGTGTACTTTGGGAGGAGGGGGTACAGGCACAGTGGGAGAGGACAATGGGGACGAGTGCATGGATGTTGCGGTGGTGACTGCCAGTGAGGTGTGTGTTCTGGTAGGTGTGCTGGTGATGGGGATAATGGATGAGGATGTAGTGCATGCAGGTGTGAGTGTAAACACAACTGGGAGGGAGGTGGAGGATGAGGAGGAGTAGGACACAGTAGGAGGCAGTGGATGTTGGTATGTCTGCATCTGTATGGAGTTTGTGTGAGTGCCTGTGGGATGAAGTGTGGTGCTTGTGTTTGCCTGTGGCACTCTTGTGTGTTGTCTTGTGTGCATGATCGACTGCCTGTGTGCTTGGGATAGGTAGTGGTTGAGGAGAATGGGATTGGGTAGAGGAAGATGGATGGGGGAGGGTGGAAACAGGAACAATGGCTGCCATCAGAGAGGAGGCCAGAGCCTGGATTGATCTCTGTTGGGCTGTCAAGACATTGTGAATGCCCTCCAGAAATGCATTGGACTGTTGGATTTGGGCTGCCAGTCCCTGGATGGCATTCACAGTGGATGACTGCCCAACAGAGATGGATCGCAGGAGGTCAATAGCATACTCACTCAGGGAAGGAGGGCTCACTGGGGTATGGAGTAGTGTATATGTGTCACTTTATTTTTCCTCCCCCTCTCCCCTGTGTGATAGGCAGCAGTACTCACAGTGGTCGTCTTCGCCGTCGTTGGTGTTTTTAGTGGAGCAGCACATTGAAGAGCATGGGGAAGACATGCAACTCGGTCTCCATGGCGTCATTGTTCTTCCCTGAGTCTCCACAGGTGAGACGTTTGCCTTCTATGCAGTGTTTCTGCCAGGCTTTTGATGTCATTGGTACCGCCCCGGAAAAGTTGGCGGTTTCCTGTCTCATAATACAGTGGCCGGAACATTGTCTTCTGCCTGGTTGTATGAGGTTACCACCTTGGTGCCTGATGATTCCACCCTGGCATTCGGTGTGTTAAAGTGTCTGACAGTCTGAGCTGTTCCCACCGTGGTCATAATTTCGCAGTTATTACTGCCGGCCTGTTGGCTGCATTACCGCCACTTTATCACCAACCGACAGGGTTGTAATGAGGGACATTTTTTTAAGTATTGCTGTAATTTATAGGTATTACCTCTGTACTGCATAGACTGTTTTGTGCATATTCAAATATATTAAACATAGAAAATGCACTGTAATACACTATGGCCCTCAATATAACCTTGGCGGTCAGACCAGGCCGACCGCCAAGGCTGAACCGCCAGTCGGAAACCCGCCGGCCCAGCGGGAATGTCGGCCAAGTGCATGGGCAGTGCAGGGGCCCCCAGTGGCCCCACGACTCCCCTTACCACCAGCCTTTCCATGGTGGTGTCTATCGCCATGGACAGGCTGGTGGGAAGGGGAGTCAAAATCCCCAGTGCAGCGCTGCAAGCAGCTCTGCCCTGGCGGATTCTGACCGCCGGGACAACCATGGCGGAAAACCGCTGGTCCCGGCGGTGTGACATGGCAATTTGTACCGCCAGCCTGTTGGCGGTACGATCGCCACTTCAACCCTGGCGGTGGTTGACCGCCAGGGTTGTAATGAGGCCCTATATTTGTAAAATATAGGGTACTACAGTGAATTTTTTATATTTATTGTATTATTTATATTATTTTAAATTTTATATCAGAGTACTCATATGACAGTACCAGAGTACTCCTTACATTGTTCTTTACATATATGGAAACTCATAAATATTTTCCCTATCTATTACCACTTTAGTAAAGGCAGTCATTAGCCTCCCACGTAATGACTTGTCATGACGTTGTACCACATAATTCCCATGAAATACCACATGATTGTACAAAAATACAGCAACTGCATATATCACTAAGTGAAAATAACTTACAACTTAAAAATACCTACAGTACACGAAAGGATCATATGTGCACCATAATGTGTAATCCTGCCAAATTTAATTCAAACCTGTTCAGCCGTTTTCACGCTACACATGAGTCTATTAGAAATGTATAGGCACCCAAATGCATTTTGAGCCCCCCTTTTTTATTTGCAACCCCTTCATGCAGTTCTGCAAAACTTTGCATACTTTGCCAATATACAACGATGAATAGGTCTGCAAAGTTTCATTGAGATTTGTCAAACTGGCGCAAAGTTAACAATGGTGAAATATCCAAGGAAATCCTTTCTCTGGTAACCCTAACTACAACAGAGTGTCTACGTCGTCACTCTCTCTCTCTCTTTATATATATATATATATATATATATATATGTATATATATTACCTACTAGCGGTCGCCAGTGGGTAGTTATAGTAAGTACAATGTTTCCATTGGAAAAGTGTTTTTAGACTTGCCTATATCTTTGGCACTGTATGACGATTCTTCACAAAACTTTCCAAAAAAAGTATTGTGGTGATTCCTGTTGCACGTGGAATGTTTCGGGGTAAACCATCAAGTGGGGTCAGAGAAAAAGAGGGCTCAAAAAAGGTTGTGTTTACAGTGTTAATTTCCATGGGATTCTTTAGACATGCTACAGGCTACAGGGTGAACCACTGGACCAGAATTACACCAAATTTGGCAGAAAGCTAGCTGTCGGTACACAGATCAAGCTTTTAGTTATTTGGTGTGCATCTGTTCAGTAGTTATTGAGAAATTTAGGGAAGTATTCGTGAAAAAAGATGAGCTTGTGCAAGGAAATGAACAGCTCTGATTGGCTGCCAACACTTCAAACGAGGAAGTGTTGGCAGCCATCTTGGGACTGGGCTTGAGAAGAGTCCCAGAGAAAAAGTCAAAATAAAATAAAAGGGGCCAGGGTAGGGACACCCTGGCCACTTAGCCCTGGTGGGGGTTCCCAGAGGCACACCTCAGATCCCAAAAACATATTTTTGAATATTTTTTTTTTGCTGTGAGTTTGCAATATTCATGAATTTTCTAAAGGCCCCTAGGTGGGCCAGGTCCAGTGGTATTAAAGGCTAAGGGGGTCATTACAACCCTGGCAGGCGGTGTTAAAGCGGCGGTAAGACCGCCAACAGGCTGGCGGTAAAAAAATGGGAATTATGACCGTGGCGGAAACCGCCAACAAAGACAGCCACTTTAACACTCCGACAAACAGCGCGGCGGTAACCGCCAACAGACAGGCGGGAGTCAAAGTACCGCCCACAGTATCACAACCTACCAATCCGCCACCTTTTCCGGGGCGGATTCACCACGGATAAAAACACGGCGGAAACAGCCATTTCAAAGCAAAAACGCTCACCTATACACATCCCACGAGGAATCAGGACACCATGGAGCCGGAATTCCATATTCTTCCTGCACTAGTCTTCCTGCTCCTATACGACGATCATCAACGCCGGCGGCGAAGACAACGGTGAGTACTGCACCTACGAAATAGGGGAGGGGAAGGCAAAAGACATGGACACACACACGCAACACCCCCACCCCCACCCCGACCCTCACCCACTACAACACACACACCAATGCATATCCAAACATTACGGTAACAACCCCCAACCCCCCCGGAAGAATGCAAAGGCAAAAGGAAATGAGTGGAACCATTGTAATATATCAAAATACAGTAAGCAAATATATACTTATATATATATATTTACACATTAAACAAAATATACACCACTATTAGTGGTGCAGGTAATGCACCATTCATTGTCCGTGGACCAATGGGCCCAAAATGCATGGGCGAGGACCACACTAGATACCTGATCAAAACGGAGAGAACACTGCTGGGGCATCAGATAGAAATACAACAGGCACCTCAGGGGGAAGGGAAGGGGGGGCACCTCAGCCGGATGAGTGCACCACCCCAGATCCACGAGGGAGCTCCATGCCCATTGATGTATCCTGGGGAGTGCAAAGCGACAGTCTCTCAAGTCTCGACAGTGGGTGGGTTGCCCACTGTACCATCCTAGGGAGTGCAAAGCCGCAGTCTCTCAAGTCTCTACAGTGGGTGGGTTGCCCACTGTACCATCCTGGGGAGTGCAAAGCCACAGCCTCTCAAGTCTCTACAGTGGGTGGGCTGCCCACTGTACAATCCTGGGGAGTGCAAAGCCACAGTCTCTCAAGTGGATTACAGTCTCCACAGGTTCTGGAGAGGGACTGGTGCCCAGAGTGCTTCATCCTGTGAAGGACAGAGGTAGTGGATGCATGTCTCCACAGGTTCTGGAGGGGGACTGGTGCCCAGAGTGCTTCATCCTGTGAAGGACAGAGGTAGTGGATGCATGTCTCCACTGGTTCTGGAGGGGGACTGGTGCCCAGAGTGCTTCATCCTGTGAAGGACAGAGGTAGTGGATGCATGTCTCCACAGGTTCTGGAGGGGGACTGGTACCCAGAGTGCTTCATCCTGTGAAGGACGGAGGTAGTGGATGCATGTCTCCACTGGTTCTGGAGGGGGACTGGTGCCCAGAGTGCATCACTCACCCCGTGACGATCCCTATTGCGTCACTGCCCCTGCCCCCATGGGCTAGCGGTGCTTGCCATGGCGGTCTTTGCCCTGTTCAGCGGTGCTTGAGTTTGCAGTTCCTGACCTGTTCAGCAGTGCTTGCCATGGCGGTCTTTGCCCTGTTCAGCGGTGCTTGAGTTTGCAGTTCCTGACCTGTTCAGCGGTGCCTTCCCTGTTCAGCGGTGCTTGCCATGGCAGTCTTTGCCCTGTTCAGCGGTGCTTGAGTTTGCAGTTCCTGACCTGTTCAGCAGTGCTTGCCCTGTTCAGCGGTGCTTGCCATGGCGGTCTTTGCCCTGTTCAGCGGTGCTTGAGTTTGCAGTTCCCAACCTGTTCAGCGGTGCTTGCCCTGTTCAGCGGTGCTTGCCATGGCGGTCCTTCATTGCCCAGCTGGGCTGGGGCTGGCAGTCCTTCATTGGGCGCTGGGCTGTGGCTGCCGGGGCCCTCCTGGGCAGCTGGGCTGTGTCTGGCGGTAGCCTCCTGGCCAGTGACGATTGGGCTGCCCTCCTGGGCACTGACTCTGGCCTCCTGGCCAGTGACGATTGGGCTGGCGGTGGCCTCCTGAGCAGCGGGGATGATGGCGGTCTTCTTGCCGTGCTGCTCCTCCCAGACTTTGGTGATTTATTCTGCCCCCTCCCCACCTTAGGAGGAGTCACAGCTGAGTCGACACTCCCCCGGGACCCTTGTGAGCGGCTTTGCTGGCTGGAGTCTTCCCCCTGTCCCGCCGGGCACTGTCCAACTTCTGGTGCTTCACAGGGGGGGGACTGGCGGTGCTGTGGCTCCGTGTCACACTGGCTGCCCTGGTGCCCGGTGCACTCCACATACCTGTAACAACAGGCACCACTGGTCCCGGAGATTTTTTGTCTGAGGTGCTAGTACGGGACCTATGTAAATGTAAATGTGTACTTGTAAAGCGCACTCCGACCCGGAGGTATCGAGGCGCTGAACGCATACCGCTGTGGAACCCCTCCTGGCTTTCCCTGTAAGATGCCCAGTCCTGGGCAACCCCCAAGGTGAAGCCAGGCATCCCAGCGCTGTTGGGGCAGTTGTGAAGATTAAGCAAGCTATTGCCCAGAGTTGCAGAGTGAGACCCATGAGTTAGTTTAGGCACCGAGGCGAGAAATATCCTGTCCAGGGAAATTGAGCCCAAGAACCGCTGAGGCGGGAATTGAACCCTGGTCCCAGGCCAGATCTCTGCATCAGGGTCTGCCTCTTTAACCATTGTGCCACACTTCTCCTATGAATTGGAGGGGGGGGTGGGAAAGAGGTCAAGCTTGGTCAGGAAAAGTTTCTTAGGAACATTGGGACGGGTAGCTGGAGGGGGTTTGGGAGTGGAGGAAGAGGTAGTGGTTGTAGGAGGTGTACGTTTGGTGACTTTGGGTGAAGGTGCATGCGCTGGAGGCTGTCGTGAGGTGGATGGCTGTTGGGTGGGTGTGTGCCTGCGTTTGTGTACTTTGGGATGGGGCATCACAGACACATGGGAGAGGACACAGGGGATGTGTAAATGGTAGTGGGGGTGGTGACTGCACGTGAGCGGGGTGTGGTGGTGGGTGTTCTGGTGCGGGACATAGTGGCTGTAGTGGTAGTGCATGCAGGTGAGAGTGTAGACGAGACTGGGAGGGAGGAGGGAGACGACGACGAGGGGGACACAGTGGAGGCAGTGGATGTTGCTGTGTCTGTATGTGTGTGATGCTTGCGTGAGTGCCTGTGGGATGTGTGGTGCTTATGTTTGCCTGAGCTTCCCTTGTGTGGTGAGGTGTGTGCATGCTGATCCGATGGTGTGCTTGGGATAGGCTGGGGTACAGGGGATTGGGTCTGGGTGGAGGAAGTTGGAGGGGGGAGGCTAGAGACAGGGACAATGGCTGCCATCAGTGCTGAGGCCAGAGTTTGCAGGGTTCGATGAAGGGCAGCCTGACCACAATGAATGCCCTCCAGGAATGCATTTGTGTGTTGCAATTCCCTTTCTACACCCTGGATGGCATTCAAAATGGTAGACTGCCCAACAGTGAGGGACCTGAGGAGGTCAATGGCCTCGTCACTGAGGGCAGCAGAGGTGACAGGGGCAGGGGCTGAGGTGCCTGGGGCGAAGGTGATGCCCACCCTCCTGGGTGAGCGGGCATGGGCGAAGGCTGAGGGGCTGCTGGGAGGGCGGTGCTGGTAGGGGGGGTGGCGACTGTACTTGTAGAAGTGGGGGACACAGATTTTGCCGC
Source organism: Pleurodeles waltl (assembly GCF_031143425.1). Taxonomy (NCBI): domain Eukaryota; kingdom Metazoa; phylum Chordata; class Amphibia; order Caudata; family Salamandridae; genus Pleurodeles; species Pleurodeles waltl. The sequence goes on from NC_090444.1 coordinate 1,618,628,538, forward strand.
CACCACAAGGGAGCTTCCATCGGAGGACAAGTCTGTGTCGCTGGTTGCAGATCCTGTGACCGCCGTGAAGCTCCCCTCGCCCTCCGTCCCACTGGTGTATTCCGAGTCCGTGGTGTGGCCCTCCATGGCCATGTGGGATGCAGCCCCTCGTGCTCCGGTGCCACTGTACCTCCGCCTGATGATGCTGATGCACACAAGAACAGGGAGACCACAAAAAGGGGTGGGACAACAGAAGAAAGACAGGTTGAGTGCATGGCTTACCGCTACCTTTGGCGGACAATACTGACACAGCAGCCCCCTGCACTACGCCGCGCTGTTGGGCTCTACAGATGCAATTCCTGGGATATGGCCTACATGGCTATGGTCGACATCTGCACACATAGATGACACAGGGGCATGAATACCTGTACTTGGCACTCTACAGAGGTGGGGTGGGGTGCCACATGGCCTGCATTACGGAGGGGCCTAGCCTACGGAACTCGCCCTGGCCTGGGGAAACCCACAGCCCTCCTCCCCCACCCAGACACCTTCACCGCTGAATAATGTTGTACTCAACCCCTTGTGTCTGCTGTGATGCCCTCAAGCGCCCATCCAACTCAGGGTAGGCCACCGCCCGGATCCGGAACATCAGGGGGATCATGGTTCGACGGGCACCCCTCCCACGTTAAGAGGCCATCCCCAGCTGAGCCTCCGCCGTCTTCCTGCTCCAGCGGCGAATGTCCTCCCATTTTTTACGGCAGTGGGTGCTCCGTCTGTGGTGGACCCCCAGGGTCCGGACGTCCTTGGCGATGGCACGCCAAATATCCTTCTTCTGGTGGGCGCTGACCTACATGAAATGTACAGGGGAAGAAGAGAAGTCATTAACAACTGCACCGTCAAAGTGAGTGGCCCCCATCCCTACCCTTGCCATGTGGCACATGCATTCACCGTCTTTCATGTACTCAGAACTCTGCCCCCTTCCTTCTTACAACCAGCCCTCTCCACACAGGCATAGCCCATACAACGTGCTCCCTGTGTACTTACCTGTTGGTCTAGAGGACCGTAGAGTAGCGCGTACTGGGGGAGGACCCAGTCCACGAGCTTCTCCAACTCCTGCAGTGAAGGCAGGGGCCCTTTCCCCAGACGCACGAGCCATTGTCTCTTCCAGACCGAGGTCACAGCAGCACTTGCAGTGTAGGTCCTCTCCTGTCGAAGATCAGGTATCGAGTGATTGAACAGCTAGAAAATGGCGGTCACGTCCGCGGCAGTGCGTAGCATAACCGCCGGCGTACATCATAATTGGCTCATGGGACCCATAGGGTCCAATGTTAACCAATGCAGCATTGCGCCGCGGTCTTCGACCGCCTACCGCGACGGTGTACAACGCCAGCGCAGTTACCTCACATCCCATTGTCCCACTTTAGAGGTCAGGCAGCCGCCATTTCAGGGGCCCACATGGCCTAATTACCAACTGCGTCACACAGACCTAGGCCTTGTCGCACAACACAAATACAGGCCAGATTCTGTGTATGAATGGTGTTCTGTGTAGACTGTGGGTACATACCTCTGAGTTGTTTGACTCTGTGGTCGCTGTTGTCCTTCCTAGGCACCGTCAGCTGGGACATGTAAGGAGATGGCAGAATCCTCCGGTGTACCGACGGCTGGTGGACCTGTTGACAATGGAGGAGCGACATTTGATCATCACCTACCGGTATGACCGTGCCACAATCCAGGAACTGTGTACCCAGTTGGAGCCTGACCTGATGTCAGCAATCCGCCATCCCACAGGGATCCCCCCTCAAGTGCAGGTGCTATCAGTGCTCCATTTCCTTGCAAGTGGGTCATTTCAAACAACAGTGGCCGTGGCATCAGGGATGTCCCAGCCTATGTTTTCCAACGTGTTGTCCAGAGTGTTGTCTGCCCTGCTGAAACACATGCGGAGCTACATCGTTTTCCCTCAGGTGGAGTATTTGCCTACAGTGAAAGGTGACTTCTATGCCCTTGGACATATCCCCAACATCATAGGTGCCATTGATGGGACCCATGTAGCTCTGGTCCCCCCCCACAGGAGTGAACAGGTGTACAGGAACCGGAAGAGTTATCATTCGATGAATGTACAGATGGTATGTTTGGCAGACCAGTACATCTCCCAGGTAAATGCTATGTTCCCTGGCTCTGTGCATGACGCCTACATCCTGCGGAATAGCAGCATCCCTTATGTGATGGGTCAACTCCAGAGGCACCGGGTGTGGCTATTAAGGGACTCTGGTTACCCCAACCTGTCATGGCTACTGACCCCAGTAAGGAATCCCAGGACCAGGGCAGAGGAACGCTACAATGAGGCCCATGGGCGGACTAGGAGGGTGATCGAAGGCACCTTCGGCCTCCTGAAGGCCAGGTTCAGGTGCCTCCATATGACAGGTGGTTCCCTATTCTACTCACAAAGGAAGGTGTGCCAGATCATCGTGGCCTGCTGTATGCTTCACAATTTGGCTTTGCGACGACAGGTGCCTTTTCTGCAGGAGGATGGTCCAGATGACGGTGTTGTGGCAGCTGTGGAGCCTGTGGACAGTGATGAGGAGGAAGCAGAGGAAGAAGACATTGACAACAGGGACTCAGTTATCCAGCAATATTTCCAGTGACACACAGGTGAGAATACATTCCTGCCTACTACAAGTACTTTCACACTTCTACCTCTATCCTGTCTGTTGATTTTAACCAGTATATGGTAACTGAGTTGTACATTTCCATTACGGTTTCACCGGTGTGGTTTCCAACATGTGTTATCTGCTTAGATTCCTCATGGACTTGAGATGTGTGACATAGGTATGTTGACATTACATTTGAGAACGCATTTTGTCACTGTCATTGCTAATACACATTTTCAAAATCACAGACTGACTCCAGATTGTTTTGTGCTTCAAGGGTGTTTATTGCAATGCTAAATATTAGAGGAGGGTTGTAAAATGGTGAGGGGTGATGGTGGAGGAATGTCCATGGCAGAGTCCAGTCTATTAATCTCAGGTGCATTGCCCATATGGGCATAGGAAGTGGAGCTGGGGCAGTTCCAATATGGACAGGGTTACAAAGTGGGACAGTAGGATGACAATCAGGGTTGTCTCATTTCTTGGCGGGGGTCTTGGCATCGTGCCTGTCTTGTTCCTGGATCTCAGGGACCGTTTGCGGGGTGGTTCTCCATCTGCAGGGGGTGGGGTGCTGGTTTGGTGGTCCTGTGGCGGTGCCTCCTGTCCACTAGCGCCGGCGGAGGTGGTGGGCAGTTCATCGTCCATGCTAGTGTCAGGGGCCCCTTGGAGTGCCACAGTGTCCCTCCTGGTGTTAAGTATCTCCTTCAGCACCCCTACGATGGTGCCCAGGGCGGTGCTGATGGTTCTGAGTTCCTCCCTGAAGCCCAAATTCTGTTCCTCCTGCATGCGTTGGGTCTCCCAAAACTTGGCCTGGACCGTTGCCATCATCTCCTGGGAGTGGTGGTATGCTCCCATGATGGAGGAGAGGGCCTCGTGGAGAGTGGGTTCCCTAGGCCTCTCCGCCCCCTGTCGCACAGCAGCCCTCCCAGTTCCCCTGTGTTCCTGGGCCTCCGTCCCCTGGACCGTGTGCCCACTGCCCCCAGGTCCCTGTTGTTGTTGGGGTGGTGGGTTATCCTGGGTTCCCTGGAGTGGTGGACACACAGCTGATTGACGTGTCCTGGGTACGGAGATATGGTCCCGCTGGGTGGGTGCTGTGCTGGTGTTACCAGAGGGTGGAAGGTCTGTGGTGGCCTGTGACTGGGTGTGGGGAACCGACTGTCCCAAGGACCATGATGGTCCGGGCTGGACATCTGGATCCAGTTGGACATAGCTGCTGTCATCACTGTGGGCCTCTTCTGTGGGTGGGGTGGAGATGTCTGGACCCTCCTGTCTGGTGACGTTGGGTAGTGGTCCTGCAGGGGTGTAAAGGCATGATTATTGCATCTGTGTGTGTCATGGTGTGCAATGGATGGGTGACCGTGTACCCCAGTGCTAGCATTCCTGTGTGGGAGCTTGTGTGATGATGGTTTAGGGGGTTGTATGGGTATGTGCAGTGGGCATGCATTAGTGATGGGTGTCCATGCTTTGTTGCTGCATGCAGGGCTTGGTGTTGGGATGTGTGGTTTGTGATGTTGGGACATTTGTGAGGAGTTGGAGTGATAGGGGAGGGGGCGAGGGTGGGGGTCTGTGATAGCATGCAGGTAGGTTGGGGGATACGAAAGTTAAGATTTGACTTACCAGAGTCCATTCCTCCACTGACTCCTGCAAGGCCCTCAGGATGCAGAATAGTCAAGACCTGCTCCTCCCATGTTATTAGTTGTGGGGGAGGAGGTGGGGGTCAGCCGCCAGTCTGCTGAACTGCGATGTTGTGTCTGGAGACCACGGAACGCACCTTCCCCCATAGGTCGTTCCACCTCTTCCTGATGGCATCCCTACTTCTTGGGTGCTGTCCCACTGCGTTGACCCTGTCGACAATTCTTCGCCATAGCTCCATCTTCCTAGCTATGGAGGTGTGCTGCACCTGTGATCCAAATAGCTGTGGCTCTACCCGTACGATTTCCTCCACCATGACCCTGAGCTCCTCCTCCGAGAACCTGGGGTGTCTTTGCCGTGCCATGGGGTGGTGTAGGTGATGTGTGGGGTGGCGTATGTGGTGATAAGTGTGGTGATATGTTGTGGTATGTGGTGTTTTGTGCGTGGAAGTAGTGTGGGTGATGGTGTTGAGTGCCTGTGGCTGCTAGTTTGTGGATGGTGGTGTCTCTCTCTAGCCTTCTTTCAGATTTTTTTGTCGTAGGGGTTTGTGGGTGATGTGGGTGTGTGTTTTATATAGTATTAAGTGTGTGGGAGTGTTGTGTGTATGTGTATCAGGTATGTGTCTTTCGAATTGTCCAATGTGGTGGTGTTTTGTATATGTGTGTGTATTTTGAGCGCAGTGGTGTGTACCGCCAATGGAATACCACGGTTGAAAGACCGCTGCATGGATTTGTGGGTCGTGATAGCAAGGGCGTATTTCTGTTGGCGTGACGGTGGAGGTTTTGTTTTCGCCAGTTTATCACTGACCTTTGGTGTGGCAGACTTGTGTGGGTGTCTGAATTTTGTTGGATTTCGGGATGTGGGTCATAATAACTGTGGAGGATTTCCGCTGGCATGGCGGTGTGTTGGCGGTCTTCTGCACGGCGGTAAGTGGCTTTTACCACCAGTGTTGTAATGACCCCCTTAGTGTGGGGGGGCCAGATCTTCCCCAGAGCTTTTATTTTATATATGCAGTGGGGCCCATGCCTCCCCCACCGCCATGGGGTGGGGACCACCAACTCCCAGACCTTCAATTTTTTTATATGTGGGTGCCCGCTGTCCACCTGCACCCTGGGGACCACCATCCCCAGGGCTTCTATTGCATAATATGTGGGGGGGCCATGGCCCCCTGCTGCCCTGTACTGCCACGTCCCCAGGGCTGCCTTATTTATAATATGTGGGGGGCCATGGTCCCCCACGGTCTGTTGACCACCACCCCCTGGGGTATTGCTGAAAGTATATTCGGGGAGGCCCACATCCCCCCTGTGCCCCAGGGTCCAGCACCCCCAGAGCAAAGTGTGTAAAAAAGAAAGGGGGTTCCTTTGGGACCCCCCCACCCTGGGGACCACCATTCCCTGGGGCTAGGTCATGTTGGTGGGAGGTCGCTCAGCCACTGATGGACCTGGGGACCGTCTCCCCCCAGGGCCGGCTCCTGCTATGTCCTGAGGTGTCCAACCCCAGGACATAGCTGTTAGTAGTGGCTTGGCTGCAGCACTGCAGCTAAGCCAAACCATAGCAAACACTTCGGGTTTTGACCTTTAAAGCAGGTCCCGCTGTCAAAATCCGAAGTTTCATCTCTGTCCGCTTCACGCATGCAGTAGACAGAGATGAAATGCTTCAACAAGCACAGAGATGCTGTCAAAGCAGCTCCCTGCTTGCTGAAGCAATGCACCCACAGTGCCAGGTAGCCCATAAAGGGTGTTTTTTTTTTAAATATAAAAAAAAAAGAAAATCAAAAATATATACAGGGACCTTAGGAGAGCCCTTGAGGCTTCCCCCGTGGTGCCAAATAGCCCATAAAGTATTTATTATTATTGTTTTTAAAGAAATAACGTGAAAGCCCATAAAGGTCTAGAAAAAAATATAAACCCCTGTAGCTCAGGCCAGGCCCTGTGGCCAACCTCTACCATGTACGGCCAAAGGCCATGTGTGTGTCGGTGGTCAGATTTAGGTGTATCAATTAACATTACTATATGTTAAAACAAACATAGAAATGCACTGAAAAAAACAGTTACAGTGACATTATAGTTGAATTCTATAATTACTTGTACAAACCCATCGAAATTTAGCAGTTATAGATAGAGTTCTTTCAAGTACCTAAAACTCACTCCCTAAGTGAAGGAAAGTACCATCTTGCCTGGCATGTTACCCCCATTTTTTACTAGTGTGTCAGTTTGTTTTTGCCTGTCTCACTAGGATCCTGCTAGCCAGGACTCCAGAGCTCATAGTTGTGGCCTGAATGTGTTCCCTGTGTGGTGCCTAACTGTTTTACTGAGGCTCTGCTAATAAGAACCTCAGTGCTTATGCTCTCTCTGTCTTTAAAATTGTCACTGCAGGCTAGTGACCATTTTTAACAATTCTGATTGGCACACTGGAACACCCTTATAATTCCCTAGTATATGGTACCTAGGTAACCAGGGTAATGGGCTTCCAAAAGATCCCTATGGGTTACAGCATTTCTTTTGTCCCCCCATAGGGAGCTCAGACCATTCTTACACAGGACTGTCACTGCAGCCTGAGTGAAATAACGTTCACATTATTTCACAGCCATTTTACACTGCACTTAAGCAACTTATAAGTCACCTATATGTCTAACCCTCACCTAGTGAAGGTTAGGTGCAAAGTTACTAAGTGTGAGGTCACCCTGGCACAAGCCTAGGTGGCCCCATATAGTTCAGGGCAATGTCCCCGGACTTTGTGAGTGCGGGGACACCATTACACATGTGCACTACATATAGGTCAATACCTATATGTTGCTTCACAATGGTAACTCCAAATATGGCCATGTAACATGTCTAAGATCATGGAATTGTCCTCCCATGCCAAATTTGGTATTGGGGTGCCAATCCCATGCATCCCTGGGGCTCAAGCATGGACCCCGGCTACTGCCAAACCAGCTCTCTGGGGTTTTCACTGCAGCTACCGCTGCTGCCAACCCACAGACAGGCTTCTGCCCTCCTGGAGTCTAGGCCGCCCCTGGAAATGCTTTGAAGGGCACAGATGGTGCCCTTCTTGCATACGTCAGTCTACACCCGTTCAGGGATCCCCCAGCCCCTGCTCTGGCGCGAAACTGGACAAAGGAAAGGGAAGTGGCCACGCCCCTGTCCATCACCACCCTAGGGGTGGTGCCCAGAGCTTCTCCAGTGTGTCCCAGACTTCTGCCATCTTGAATGCAGAGGTGTGAGGGCACAATGGAGGCCTTTGAGTGGCCAGTGCCAGCAGGTGATGTCAGGGACCCCTCCTGATAGGTGCTTACCTAACTAGGTGGCTAATCCTCCTCTGAGGGCTATTAAGGTTCTCTCCTGTGGGCTTCTCGTCAGATAATGAATGCAAGAGCTCACCAGAGTTCCTCTGCATCTCACTCATCGACTTCTGCCAAGGATCAACCGCTGACTGCTCCAGGACGCCTGCAAAACTGCAACAAAGTAGCATGAAGACTACCAGCGACATTGTAGCGCCTAATCTTGCCGGCTTTCTCGACTGTTTCCTGGTGGTGCATGCTCTGGGGGCTGTCTGCCTTCACCCTGCACTGGAAGCCAAGAAGAAATCTCCCGTGGGTCAACGGAATCTTCCCCCTGCTAACGCAGGCACCAAACTTCTGCTTCACCGGTCCTCTGGGTCCTCTCTCATCGTGACGAGTGTGGTCCCTGGAACACAGGACCTAGATCCAAGTGACCCTGACAGTCCAGTGGTCCATCTGTCCAAATTTGGTGGAGGTAAGTCCTTGCCTCCCCACGCCAGACAGTAATCCTGTGCACTGCATGAACTGCAGCTGGTAGTAGCACAGCCCAGGTCCCCAGCACTCCACCCTGCATTGCTCAATTCGCTGAGTTTACCACCGGCTTCGTGGGACACTCCTTTGTAGTGTTGAGATGACTGCCATGCTCAGTTTCCTTGAACCTGTGTTCAAGTACTTCTGCAGGTTCTGCCTGCTTCTGCATGGGCTCTTTGTATTGCTGAGTGCCCCCTCTGTCTCCTCCTCTAAGGAGCAACCTCCTGGTCCTTCCTGGGCCCGGGCAGTACCCATTTTCTTCAATTGTGACCTTTGCAGTTAGCAAGGCTTGTTTGCAGTCTTTATGCATGGAAACAACTCTGCAACCTCCAGCACACCATGGGACATCTTCTGTGCAAAGGAGAAGTTCCTGGCGTATTCCATTGTTGCAGAATCTTCAGCTTCTTCCACCCAGAGGCAGCCATTTTGCACCTTTAGCCAGGGTTTAGTGGGCTGCTGCCCCCCTTGACACTTTTGTGACTCTTGAACTTGGTCCCCTTCCTTTGCAGGTCCTCAGATCCAGGAATCCGTCTTCAGTGCTTTGCAGTCTGTTGTGGTCTTTGCAGAATCTTCTATTACGACTTTAGGGTGTTTCTGGGGAAGTAGGGTAACTTTACTCCTAGTTTTCAGCTTCTTGTGGTGGGGTATCTTGGACACCCTTAGTGTTTTCTAACACTCCCAGCGACCCTCTACACACTACACTAGGCCTGGGGTCCCTAAGTGGTTCGCATTCCACTTTCTTAGTATATGGTTTGTGTTGCCCCTAGGCCTGTTGCATCCTATTCTATTTTATAGTGTTTGCACTACGTTTCTAACTGTTTACTTACCTGATTTTGGTTTGTGTGTATATTTTGTGTATTTTACTTACCTCCTAAGGGAGCATATCGTCTGAGATATTTCTGACACATTGTCACTAAAATAAAGTATCTTTATTTTTAGTAACTCTGAGTATTGTGATTCTTCTGATATAGAGCTATATGATATAAGTGGTATAGTAGGAGCTTTGCATGTCTCGTAGTTCAGCCTAAGCTGCTCTGCTATAGCTACCTCTATCAACCTAAGCTGCTAGAATACTACTAATCTACTAATAAGGGATAACTGGACCTGTTACAAGGTGTAAATAGCATCAGGAGCCCACTATAAGCCAGGCCAGCCTCCTACACTAGGGTAACTATAACTTGCGCCTTCGCCATGCATAGCTAATTACACCACATATCATTGATGACATATTCTATGCCATCTTTCATAATATCACTGCAACATTTGCAATAACATTATTGATGAGACAACTGTGCATGGGGAGGGCGTGAGTTCTAGTTACCTTAGGGCGCAGGCCAAGAGAAATGGGGGTCTGTATTTTTTCAATGTTAATTCCCACAGTGATTTTGAACATGACTTCAGCCCAAACCTTTAGGAATTATGTCAAATTTGGCAGGACAGTAGCTCTTGGTCCAGAAAGCATACTTTTTCTTATTTGGTATAAATCTGTTCAACAGATTTTGAGATTGTTAAAGAAAAACAAATTTGTATATTTTTGAGGAGCCTAAGCACAGATCTCATGGTGAGGTCTGATTGGCTGTCAGCACGTCAACCAGATAGTGCTGGCTGCCATCTTTGGACCAATATACATGATAGCACCCATTGAAATGTGTTGTAGTGAATGGTAGGTTTTGAAGGTCACAAAAGGCAAATGCATAATGTGTGGTAACAAGTTTTGGGTACAATGTAAGTGATTTGTTGCTAAGGTGGTTTGAATTCCCATGTGTTCTACTGAAGCCTTCCAGAGTGCTCTAAAAAACAAGTAGAGTGCTAACTGTCTTACTTATGACAAAAGCGAGGCACACCTGAAGCCATCTTGATTGAATCAAACTGGTGAATCTTAAAAGATTTAGGCTCAGATTTATCGTGACCTAGTGCCATTCCAATGCCACATTAGAGTAATTTTTTTTTTACACTAATGTGGCATTTGAAGGGCAAAAGCGCAGCACCATAGTTACAAAGTGGCACAATGCTTTCACTGCACCACTTTGTAACCCCTTGCGCCACATTATGCCTGCACCAGGCATAATGTATGCAAGGAAACATTCCAGAGGTTCCAGAGGTGCAGGTGAATTGGCAGGCTATTCAGCAGCTGCTGCGCAACATAGAGCCACAGTTGGCACCCACCTTGCTGACACCCCGCACCATCCCAACAGAAACCAAGCTGCTAGCTGTACTTCACATGTTGGCAAGTGGCTCCTTTCAAAGCACTGGCACCCTGGTTGCCAGAATATCACAGCCATCACTCTCTGCCTTCTTGCTCAGGTTACTGGATGCCATCATTTGACTCACACCCGCCACATCTGCTTCCCAAGCACACAGCAGAAGCAGCAGGAGACAAAACAGGGGTTTTACCTCATTAATGGATTCCCACACGTCCTTGGTGCCATTTACTGCACACATGTACGCCTTGTGCCACCTGCTGCAACTGAGCACCTCTACCGCAACAGGAAGCACAAAAACTCCTTGAATGTGCAGGCCATTGTTGATCACCAAGGATTGATCACCAACATTGTGGCAAAGTATCTGGGAGTGTCCATGACTCATTCATCTTCCATCACTCTACCATCAATCAACACTTCCAGGATGGACGATATTGCAATGGACTACTTGTTGGTAAGTACAGAAACCTACTTATATACACACTGCACAGCAACCCTCTAGGACACACAACACATACACCACAACAGCAACATGTGGACAGGAACACACTGAGGTTGTCACACCGCTAGCCATGTTTGATAGGTCTGCAGTGAACCTGTCACACATCTGAAATTAGTGTACAGTCTAATGTTAAGACGTCAATGATCACAACGTATGGAGAGGTTTGGCTAATTGTCACCTTGCAAAATGTAAGCGTCTCACTGATGTTTAAATTAATCCATTGCATATGTCCAAAGGTATGGGATGTCCAGGGAATATACTGTAGATGGTAACGTGTTACCACCACTGTCAATTTGAATCTGTGTAAGGAACTATCATCTCACCCCCAGTGAAGACACAGGGACACCTGTATCACAAGTCACAATGCTAGGGAGTGCACACTGTACTGCAAATCGCAAAACATACTGCTGACAACTGGTCAGCAGGCAAACACTCGTTCAGCCAAGGAAACAACCCAATGCAGATGGTACATCCTAGAAGGCTATGAAGCAACACAATACCACAAAAGAGTCACAGACAACACAAGACAACTACTGCCATGCAATGTGATATTAATGGGGCAAGCTACATCAACATGATCCCAATCATTTTCTTTTTCAGCTGATCAGGGGTATGGGATCCAGCCATGGATTATGACACCATTTGGCAACCCAAGCACTGCAGCAGAGCATGCCTACAATGAGGCACATAGGAGGACACGCACCATAGTGGAGCGGACCTTCAGCATTCTCAAGTCGAGATTTAGGTGCCTCGACATCACTGGTGGCAGCGTCCTATATTCACCAGAAATGGTCTGTAAGATCATTTTAACATGTGCCATCCTGCACAACATTTGTATACGAAGGAACATTCCCCTTTTAGAACCAGAGCCACAAATGCCTGAAGAGGAGGAAGAGGAGGATGCTTGCCTGCAACATGAGGGGGAACAACAAAACACAGCTGCTGGATTGCGTAGGCGCCAACATATTATGAAAAATTTATTTTAGAACAACTCACCATCACCACTGTAGCAACATAAGTAAATAAACACCGATAATAATCACCATATCATGGTCTGGGTAATCATTTTTGCTCACCTTTATCTTTAACTATCAGAATAACAGTGTAGCCTCATGGAGCATTGCTGATATACGGATCAGGACACAGAACATTCCAAAGCAATTGTGATGCGTATTACACAACAGTCATATACACACACACTGTAAATGACATACATCCTGTACATTTCACATTTGAAGGGCAATAGCAGAGGACCACACCTATTTCACACATTCATGTTGGCAACATGGTTCATCGCAGCATATGGCACACAACTAAGACACCATCAGTCTATAAGGGAAAAAAATGCCTCATACATGAGGCAGTGGATGTGCTATTGCATTGGTAACAGGAATGTATGACCAGACCCTTGACAGCAGTAAGTCGTAGAGCACCTATCCTTGCAAGGACTATCTGTGACTAGAGTTCCATATAAGCAGAACATAGAGAGCACAAGTGCCAGTCCTATGACAAGCATTACACACATGACATTCCATGTACATGTCAGCCCATTTCCTAACTCCTGACACACTCGTGCTCCTGGTCTCACCCCACATGTCTGAAGAGGTCCCTGGAATTGTAATATGTGTACCCAGATATTCCCTCCTCTCCACACACAGACTAACAATAGTAATCCAGTGTGCTTCACCTATGGTATGCCATTGTCATAGTACATCTGACTGCATGGACGTCAGGTCAATTAACACACTGGCTTGTAGTTTCTAAGCCCTGTTATTACCTGTAGATTGCTTCCATTGTGAAAGGTACTGTCGGCCATTTGAACTCGAATCTCACCTACAGGACTTGTGATAAACTGATGCAGCACAAACGTGTGAGCACCTCCATGCAGACCACCCATTTGTACATGCACTGCCCTTGCAGATGCTAGGAACAGCATAGAATTTGCCATTTTGTCAAATACACTGTTATGCATTGCTAGAAAATAAGCTGTGTAACACAGCCCTTGGGTTTATGTGCCACCGTCCAAAACATAGGACAAACACAGTTTCCCATGTCAACTGTCTTTGTCTTCCTCCGACCAGTGTAAGTCAGACCACTGAGTATGTACCTTGTGAAATTGCTGGATCCTTATTGACCCTGCATCCTGTCAGCCTGACTGGCACCTGTCTGTGCGTTACCCTAAAGGTTCCTTGTGGCTACATATGTACCACACTTGCTTTCCCAAACCTCACATTCCTCAGGGGGTATTTTGTCAGGTGCTTCCTCAATGCATACCCAAATACATTGTATAGAATCATCTGCTTTTTAATTGTACCATAATTATAAAATTGTTTTGGAATACCAAAATCATGGCCTATCCCTTGTCTGGGTCTCATGTATGCATGAACGACAAAGTGTGACAGTGTACCAGGGCTGTATGCAGGGATTGGGTAAGGTGCCTCCAGCAGAACCAGCAACCTCTGATAATGTGCATGAAAATTCCACACGTTAGGACCCTGACAGTTCACACGCTGAATTAGATTGCTCGCAACATATTGATGGCCTGTGCATGCTGAAATGCTGCAAGATTAATCAACACAGAGGCTATGATGTTCCCAGATGCAGTGGGAACTTTACAGGCCAACCTGTGTACAAATGTTGTAATGACACCTGCCGGAACATGACTCCTGAGATATGATCTCACTCAGCACACCAAGTTTGCCCTGTTGACAGTCTCATAACACGTCTGCAGTGACAGGGTGGGACCATCCCCATGTAGGTTCTCATGTCCTCATTGGCTTTACTTCCATTGATCTCCGAAGGATACTCAGTAGATACAGGAATAGCCGCCACTGACTCATGATGGGACCTGGACGTAACTGTGACAACATAGACTGGATCAACATTGGACCACACACATGAACCAGACACCTCTGTGCAATTGATCACTGGAAATATGTGGCCACGTGCTGCCTCATCTGCTGGTCCACCACTGCCACAGGAGAGTTGTGGATCAGTCATATGACCACAACTGTGGGGTGAAATTACAGTTGTGGGTAACCCTTGGCTTTCCGTGTCAATAACATGGTACCCACTTAGTCTGTACATGTGCCTGACTCATGGCGGGTTCACCAACAAGTGCCTAGGAAGCAGTTTCCAAATTTCCAGGACATGTGATGGGCAACTTTTGGACCATTGACATGAACAAACGTCTGCCATCTATCTGGTGCATGCGTTGTCGTTTGTGGTGTCTACGTTACCCAAAATCTTGGAAGTGCACACAACAGATGTTGCTACATGTATGACTAACACATGCCCACACTGACTTGCATCTGAGGTTTGGACACTGACTTCTCATTCATAAAAGCATATTTTCAATAATGTATCTTGATGCACACACACTGGGTCAACAACTACATTAGTAGCCAATGCACACACATTGAGCCATAGGCATTGAGGTATTGTACTTATGTGCATCACCTTGCTATCCTCTCCTGACGCCAAACATGCCCAATTTGTGCAATACAGATATGTAGGCCACACATATGGCCATCTAGTGCATCAGCCATGAGTGAAAATCATGTTAAGGAAGTAGCGGATCATGGTCCGCAGCAGTATGATGTCTCACATGTGCCCATACACTGTCAAGACCAAAGTGGGTGCAATCAGCCTATCTCAGTTGTGTCACAAATGTAACATAACATTAAAATGGTAAAATGACCCACCCCCAGTTAATGCCCTGAAAGTTTGACACATATGCGTCAAAAAATGATGCACAAGCATCAAAAAATGATGCTTATGACCAAAAAATGACGCATTATGCCCTGAAAATTGGTTAAGTGTTAGACTATTTCAAAATATATGGATGCTGCCTCATTTTTACTTCTGTGCGTTGAAAAAAATGATGCCCAGACTGTATGCGTCAATTTTTTTTGACACATAACGATAAAAACAGGCCATTTTATCCAGGATGTGATGTAATAGTATATCCTGTTTACAGATTATGTACAATGGGTGTACTTTCACTTTTACTTTGCAGTCTGTGATTCTTCTAGACTGTGCGGCTGGGTTCAGAGTTTTGTCTCGTCAAATTGTGCTTTTGTCTCCTGTGTGGTCCATTACTTGTCATTTTGTGAATAAAATATTGTTGTTGTATCCTGTCTGAGTGTTTATTGTGTACTATTGTCTAGTATTGTATTGTCTTTGTTGTTTTTGGGAGTCTGTAGTGGGTAGTGATAGTTTGGGGATAGTTGTTTAGTTTACGTTTTTCTTATTCTACTTTCCCCCTATTCTCCTTTGTTCTCCTTTATCCCCTATTACCCTTTTTTGTGCTAAGATGTTGGGTAGGCCACGTCTTGGCAAGATGGGTGAGGAGGAACTTGGGGGGTTCATATGGCTGGTGTGCCATTACCTCCCCCTTATGATTGAGGCAGGTGGACGGGTGATACAGGGGTATCACACCGAGGCACGGAGGCTCCTGTGGGGAAAGGTTCTGCATCACTTGCAACGTGTATATCGGAGCCCGAGGAATGACCACCAGCTGAAGCACTGCTCTGCTGACCTCATCTCCATGGAGCAAGATCTGCTGGACCACCTGGGAATTGTGATTGGTGGCCTTGTTGGTGAGTAAAAATCATGTATGTGTGCACGATTAAATGTTCTGTAGTGACATGAGATGATTTGTACAATATCTGCCGGCAATGTTGTTGAGTGTGTGGAATGCTTTGGAAACATACAGGGTCATTGATGGACTATGTTAAGGACCACAATTGCTAGCTGTCAAGAAACAAGTGCTCTGCAAACTTACTGAATACTTTTGCTTAATGTAAGTTGGTGCCGCCTTTGTGTCAAACAGCAACACAAATCAGGAGCCAATTATGTATATAAAGGTCACATTTGCCTGTGAGGTATAGATTTTCAAAATCATTACCAACATTTGTTGACGCAACAGCTAGACTGACTTTCGAAACACTACATGATGCTGAAAATGAGTTCAGGCTTCACGTCAATTGATGATAGCAATGTGGCCCAAACATATGTCTCATGTGTGTCTGGTGAGTGTGTAAGGCAAGCGATCATGGAAGTTCTATAAATGTTAGGGATTATTGTGGTCCTTCGTCATTTCGGATACATGTCAGATCTGGATTTGGAGACTTAGGGAAAAAGTGCAAGGTGCCCTCAGCTAACATCTTAGACTGGTATTTGGTATTTGTTGTTCCACTTTTCGTTTAGGGGTGGCTGGCCAAAGGTATGCACATGGGTTCATATCTCTATGGTTGGTGCAACTCATCATAGCTGGGCCACATCAAATGAAGAAACTGTAACAACATGAGGGCTTACAACTGTCCCTGCCCCTCTGTACATTGTACCTGTGTGCCATAAATTTGTCATGGCCACAATGGCAGGTTGAATGGTAATGCACTCCTCAAGGAAAGTGGCTTTGGATGTCTCTCTTGGATACACATGATGAGACGAATACACTCCATAATTATGTCTGCTCACTAATTAAGGAGCATGTTTGCCACCACATGATAATTAGGGCCACTGCATGTGTGCAGATATGTGTGTAAATTTCACAGGAGACCCATGGTATGTACATGTTAGCCGTGCTATATCGGATGCAGTATCATCATGTCTGAGTGGCTTTACTTACTTATGTAATCTTACACATGGGTGGTCGTTACAACCCTGGCGGTCAGTGTTAAAGTGGCGGTAAAACCACCAACAGGACAGCGGTAAAAAAAATTGACCCACGACCGTGCCGGAAACCGGCAACATAGACAGCCACTTTAACACTCTGACCACCAAGGCGGTACAAACAAACACCGCGGTGGTAACCGCCAACAGACAGGCAGAAGACTATGTACCGCCCACATTATTACAAGCCACAAATCCGCCACCTTTTCCAGGGTGGATTCACCACAAACAAAAACACGGCGGAAACAGGACTTGGAAGGGAAAACGCTCACCTCTGCACACCCCACGAGGAACCAGGACGCCATGGAACCCGACCTCCAGATTCTTCCAGCCTTTATCTTCCTGCTCCTCTACCAGGAACAACAAAGACGGCGGCGAAGACCACGGTGAGTACTGCACCTATGACACAGGGGATGGAAAAAACAGTGATACACACGCAACACCTCCACCCTCACCCACTACAACACATAAACAAGTACATGTTGATACATTACATTAACAACCCCCAACCTCTCCTGGAAGAATGCAAGGACAATATTTTCAAATACATTAATCAAAAATATATACATATATAAAGATATTCATACTCTAAACTAATATATACAACAAGAATACAAATCCACGGTATTCCACCATCATAGTCCGTGGACCACTGGGCCCAAAATGCATGGGCTAGGCCCACACTCAATACCCAAACAAGACAGGGAGAACACTGCTGGGGCATCGGATAGAAATAAAACAGGCACCTCAGGGGGAAGAGAACGGGGACACCTCAACCGGGTGAGTGCACGACGCCAGATCCACGAAGGGGCTCCATGCCCATTGATGTATCCTGGGGAGTGCAAAGCCACAGTCTCTAAAGTCTCTCCGGTGGGTGGTTTGCCCACTGCTGCATCCTGGGGAGTGCAAAGCCACAGTCTCTCAAGTCTCTCCAGTGGGTGGTTTGCCCACTGCATTATCCTGGGGAGTGGAAAGCCACAGTCTTTCAAGTCTCTCCAGTGGGTGGTTTGCCCACTGCTGCATCCTGGGGAGTGCAAAGCCACAGTCTCTCAAGTCTCTAGAGTCGGTGGTTTGCCCACTACTTTATCCTGGGAAGTGCAAAGCCACAGTCTCTCCAGTGGATAACAGTCTCCACAGGTTTTGGAGGGGGCTTTGTGCCCAGAGTGCTTCATCCTGCCAAGGTGTGAGGTAGTGGATGCCTTTCTCCACTGGTTCTGGAGGGGGCTTTGTGCCCAGAGTGCTTCATCCTGCTTGTGGCGGCCTCAGTAGCGTCGGAATCTTTGGCGCTCACTGGCCTGAGGTGCTTGTTGCGGCAGTGTCCTTGGCAGCGGTGCTGGTGGTGGTGGTGTCCTTGGCAGCGGTGCTGGTGGCGGCGGTGTCCTGTTCAGCGGTGCTGCTGGCGGCGGTGTCCTGTTCAGCAGTGCTGGTGGCGGCGGTGTCCTTGGCAGCGGTGCTTGTGGTGGTGGTGTCCTTGGCAGCAGTGCTTGTGGCGGCGGTGTCCTTGGCAGCGGTGCTTGTTGCGGTCTTGTCCGCCGTGCAGGTTTTCCCAGACTTTCCTGTTTTACCTTGGATGGTGGAGCAGCAGGCTCCACACTCCCAACTGTACCCCTGGGAGCGGCTTTGGTTGAAGATTTTTTTGCCTCTCTCCTGCCGGGCACTGGCCAATTTTTTGTGCTTCTGAGGTGGGGGACTGTCCTTGCTCTGGCTCCTTGGCACACTGGCTGCCCTACTGCCGGGCGCACTCCAGAAGCCGGTTACTACTGGCAACACTGTTCCCACTGATGTTGTGGCTGAGGCGCTGGGTTGGGACCTGGAGAGGCGGGCCCTAGGAGACTGAACGGGTGGGGGAGGTGAGGGGCAGCGGTCAAGGTTGGACAGGAAAAGTTTTTGGGACACAATGGGATGGGTAGATGGAGGGGGTTTGGGAGTGGAGGAAGAGGTAGTGGTTGTAGGAGGTCTACGTTTGCTTACTTTGGGAGACGGTGCATGGGCTGGA